>NC_064536.1:41483341-41855408 GCF_023856365.1 Brienomyrus brachyistius
CCGTGCCACTATCATTGAAACAATAATCCCAATAAATAACTCTGTTTCACAACAGCTGATAAATAGGGGATTATCCCCACAAAGAAGCACAAACCCCTTCGTGAGTGAAACTGCTGGGTTGATTAGTATGTATCTATTTATATTCAAGCATAAATAATTCACAGGCAGATTTAAATCAATTACTTATGTTTAACAGTAATATGAACTGGAATCTGCAGGATTCCACAACCAGCCACCAATACCAGCCAGTGTCCTTCCTCTCCAGCCCACTCATTGTCACAATGAAGGTTTTATTTTCTGTGTCATTCCTGATCAGGACAGGCCTCCCATGCAAACTCACTGATCTCTCTGATGCACAGGAGCCCCCAATCTTACACCACATCCTTTGTCTTTTGTTGTTTCCATTGTAACACTGACACTGTCTCCATCCACACCCGTCACCTCCTGTTTGTCCACTGACAGCCCTGGAGGACTTCAACACCCAGGTAAAACACTCAACGATTTCCACAGCAATGAAATGTTTATGAATATCAGCCCATTACAACATACATACTGTATGTAAATGTTTGGCCAACCCCTGACATTTTTTAACATATTGCTTATCATATTTAACCTCATGAAGTCGCCCGATTTAGCTGACACTGTTACTAAAATATTAAAACATTTTTCCATTTGTGTTAAGGTCCTTCCTTTTTGACTCAGTGACATGTTACATACTGTGCATCTCATTGGCTACAGTCTGCAGTACAGACATCTTACCATCAGTGACTGACAGATTAACCTGATCAGAGACGCTCCACTGATCTTCACACCACACCAGTACCGATCGGAATCCTCAGCTGTCAGATTGTTGATGGTCACAGTGAAGACTCGCTGGTCAGGATCATCTCTGACTCAAACTTTACCCTCCAGTGGAGAGTCAGTGTGTACTATGGGAGTACATGACCTCACATTATACCCTCTGCACCAGTATTTCACATGAGTTTTATATCTGTCACCATAGGAACATGGGATTGTTACAGATCATCCTCTCTGTACACAGGCCCATTTCACTGTAGACACACTGTCAGCACCTGTGGGGAAAATAATTAACTGAATAAGGATTTTCCATCTTATGACATCTCTAAGTAATTATGCTTGGTTTGTGTAATACGTAGATTAGGTCATGTGTAATTTACAGAACAGTGATGATGTATAAAAGTCAAAGACCATCATTTTACTATAAGAACAAGGAAAACAAAACTAGTGTCTGATCTTGGGAAGGGCTTCAGCAGGATGTGGGATCGGGAATCTGAGCCTGGCAGTGTGTTCTAGGGTCTGAGAGGAAAACCAGGACCTTAAATCCCTAGTAAAAGGCCTAGATGAGGGTTTCCGGTAATGGCGGCTTGCTGAGAAGACGTGCCCACTTCTGCTCCGCTATGTTTCTGTAAAATCCTGAATAATACTCGTTTATTGGACGTTGAACAAGACCAGTAGTGATGCCTCTCTCGCAAAAGAAACTTGGTAAAAACATTAGTAGACCGACTCAGTCGAAATTGTCTAACTTCACTTCTAAGTCGAGCTCCGAGGCTAGCTGTGAAGCTAATGTTAGTGGTGAAGATAGCGAGAATAATACCAACACCTGTCAGGTGATGGAGGAGAAAATTAACAAGCCAAATGAGAGGGGAAAGACGGTCGAAAGCTTAGACGCAGTACTGGCGGCTATTGCAAACTTGAAATCGGATTTTTCCTCCAAACTGGACGGTATTTTGTCAGCAATAGAGACTGTGAGGAAGGATGTTAATGAGTGTGCTAAGCGGGTCGGTGAGGCGGAGGCCCGGATATCTGCAGCAGAAGATAGTATCACCACCTTGGAAGCAAAGGCACGGACTCTTGAAAATAACAACAAAGATCTCGAAGACAAAGTGCTGGATCTGGAGGCCAGATCGCGACGTTCTAACTTGAGACTTGTTAACCTGCCCGAGGGCGCGGAAGGAGAGGACGCGTGCGTCTTCTTGGAAAACTGGCTGCCGGAGGCTCTGAACTTGGCACCGCTACATACCGCTCTGACGCTGGAGAGAGCTCATCGGATCGGCCAGAAGAATACGTCAAACACCGCTGCACCGAGGACAATGATCATGAAGTTCCTAAATTACAAGGATAAAATGACTGTGATAAGAGCTGCCAGGGCAAAGGGACAGATTCTTTTCAAGAACCGTCCGGTGAGATTTTATGAGGACCTGGCGACCGGTGTACACAGAAAACAGAAAGAGTTTAACGCCGTGAGACAACAGCTTCGCTCCATGGGGATCCGGTACGGCATGATTCCTCCCGCGCGACTGATAGTGACATACAACGGAAAGTCTCGCATCTTTAACCAGCCAGGTGAAGCGGAGAATTTTGTGAAGGCTCTGAGGTCAGAAAGTGGACTGGGTTGAGAATGTAATCATTGACATGCTGTGTGTTGGCATGAAGGAATAATTACTGAGCTTTAAGTTTTAAAAGAAGAGTGAAAGAGAAAGGCCAATTTGTTATATTTGTTTATCGGTCCAGAGGCTTACAGCTACTATTAGTAGCCTAATTTTCTTAATGTATCCAATAACGAGTTTTTCTGTTTATGTAGCGGGGTGGGGTAGGGGGGAAAGGTGTTTAGGCATAGTCGGTTGATCCTCACTTTTGGGTGGAACAACCTTTAGCTGTTAGACAGGTACCAGTATATATAGGGGGAGGGAAATGGGTACCAAAGTTCAAGTTAAAGGGGTATGTTCAATACTTATTGTTGTGGGTGTAGTTTTTGACATTCAGATGTTATTTGTTTCTCTATCCTTTAATATTTCAAATGTGTTGGGAAGCTCATTTAGTGCTGTGTGTTATGTCTGGTGGAATAAGAATTAAAATTTCTTCTTGGAACTGCAGAGGACTACAAAAACTGGAGAAGGTAAAACAAGTAATGACTAGGGTGAAATCTATGCACTCTGATATCATGCTACTTCAGGAAGCACACCTGTTGTCTAGTCAAGAGGCGAAGATTAGGAGGAGGTGGCAGGGCAGTATATATTCTGCACCCTTCACCTCTCAGGCAAGAGGTGTTATGATTTTGATCCACAAATCTATACCATTCCATGTGACAAGGGTTATTAAAGACAAGGCGGGGAGATATATTATTTTACAGGGCACACTTATTACGGAAAAAATAATCCTGATAAATATCTATGCTCCAAACATTGACGACCCAAAGTTTTTTCCTAATCTTTTTTTGACAGCATCATCTCTGTCTGGTAGCTTTATTATAGGAGGGGATTTTAATTGTACATTGAATCCAGAATTGGATAGGAGCTCAGGTATTGATTTCTCGCATCCTAAAAGTAGACAAACTATTCAACATTTTATGAAAGAACTTGATCTGAGGGATATTTGGAGGGATATGAACCCCAAGGTCTTAAAATACTCCTGCTACTCAAATACACTTTTTTTTTTTTTTTTTTTTTAGTTTCTGGCAATATGAGGTACAAAATAAAGGATTGTCACTACGATAGCATTTTAATATCTGACCATTCGCCAAACTCATTAATATATGAAGATTTAAGACTAAAAAGAGATCCCCCTAGATGGAGATTTAAACAAAAATAGACAATCAAATAAATATTTATTTTGAAACTAATACGGATTAAACGTCACCCTGCACAAGGTGGGAAGCATTTAAGGCCTACGTAAGAGGTCAGATTATTAGTTTTACAAGTTATAGAGCAAACCAAACTTATAAGAAAACAAAAAAGTTGGAGGCGGAGATTGAGCTGCTTGAGGGAGAATACTTTCAAACCTTTTGTCCAAGAGTCCATCAAAAGCTTTTATTACTAAGAACACAGTATAACGAACTTTCTGCTTCTAAAGCAGCCTCACATCTTTTGCGTCTTAAACAATCATTCTATGACCAAGGGGAAAAGCCCGGGAAATTATTAGCCTGGCGCCTCCGACAATTACAAAATGAGAAAAACATTACTTCAGTTGTAAACAGTGATGGACAGATCATTGTTGACCCTCTAGGAATTAATGAAACTTTTAAGTTTTTTTTAATGAAAAACTATACAGCTCAGACATAACACATATGGGACAAGAGCAAAATCTCTTCTTAGATACCCTTCAGATACCTAGCATTTCAGAACTAATAAGTGCAGACCTTAATACACCTATAACAAAGGAGGAAATATCTATAGCAATAGATCATTTGAAAACAGGTAAAACCCCAGGCCCAGATGGGCTGCCGACAGAAATTTATAGGAAATTTAAAACTAAATTGCTGTCCCCTCTTTTTGACATGTTCGCGGATTCATTTGAGAAGGGAATCCTTCCGGCTTCATTAAGAGGAGCTCTGATAACTTTACTACCCAAACCAGGTAAACCGTGCAATAAATGTGGAAACCTAAGACCAATAAGTCTTCTTAATGTGGATTTAAAGATACTTTGTAAAATTTTGGCTCGAAGACTGGAGAGATTCTTACCTGATCTAATTCCCTGTGACCAGAATGGGTTTATTGCAGGTAGACAGGGATTTCATAATGTGAGACGAGTGTTGGATATTCTTCATAATCAGGAAGGAAAAACAGACAATGCTTTACTATCACTGGATGCCAAAAAGGCCTTTGATAGAGTTGAGTGGCCCTACTTATTTGAAATATTAAAAAGATTTGGCTGTGGGGATAATTTCTGTCGGTGGATTAGACTTCTATATAATGAACCATATGCTGAAATACTGACAAATGGAATTATATCTAAACCATTTGAAATTAAACGGGGATGTAGGCAAGGGTGCCCTTTGTCCCCCTTATTGTTTATTTTAGCAATTGAACCGTTTGCCATTGCGGTGCGGTCTCATAAAAACATAACTGGTTTATCAGTAAATCAACAGGAACATAGAATTGCTTTATTTGCAGATGATGTCATCCTTTTTTTGGAAAAACTGAAAGATTCTATCCCAGCCTTGTTGGATTTATTACACACATTTGGACGGATATCAGGATATAAAGTGAACAAAGAAAAATCTTCATTAATGATACTTAACTCAGAAGAGAGAAGAAGTGCCGGAAATTCTTTCCAATTCAAAATGGTAGACTGTTTTACCTATCTCGGGATTAGGATAGTGCCATGTTTGAGAGACATTGTTGGAGCTAACTACACCCCTATGATAAATTCCATCATCTCATCTGTAGATAGATGGAAACCCTTGCCTTTGTCACTTATAGCAAGAATTAATGTTCTTAAACTAAACATAATGCCCAAACTTCTGTACTTGTTCCAGAACATTCCATTGTCACCTCCTGCTAATTTATTCTCACACCTGAAAACAATTTTTGTACGTTTTTTGTGGAATAATAGACGACCGAGGCTGCGTTTATCACTCTTGTACTTACCGTATGAAAGAGGAGGCCTCAAATGTCCCAATCCACTTTGGTACTATTGGGCAGCTCAATTGAGGACTATGATGTATTATTTTACAGATAAATCCCTCCCGCCTTGGATGAATATTGAAAACTGCTCGGTACCTCTTCCCCTTCCCCAATACCTATATTCAGCAAAAGTCAAAATGTTGAAAAAAAAGACAAAAAATCCTATAGTCAGAAATATGATTATAATCTGGTATCAGGTTAAGAAATATCTGGGTGAATCCACCTCTCTCGCACGCTTCAGCCCAATATGGGGTAATCATTTTTTCCCTCCAGGCAGAGCAGACCCTGGTTTTAGGAAGTGGGCTGACAAAGGTTTAAAGACAATAGGGGACCTCATGGGATCAGAGGATGAGACTTTGATGTCATTTGAGGAGTTGATTGCCAAGTATGATATTCCATGCAAACATCGATTTAAATATCTACAAATGAGAAACTTTATTAGATTATCTCAAAATCAATGCTTGTCAATCCCTCCGTTATCCACATTGGAAACAGAAATGAAAAAAGATTGCTTTGGAAAGGGAATAATCTCCAAACTATATAATATATTAGTAGAGGGTTCCCCTGAATCTTCTTTAGGGAAACTTAATGCCTGGAGGGAAGACTTACAGGAGGACTTATCCTCCGAAGACTGGGAGGAGGCATGTGCTGAAGCACAAACACAAACTACCAGTACCCGTCTTAAAGTACTGCAATATAATTGGCTAATGAGGACATATGTGACTCCAGAAAAGCTTAATAAGTATAATGGTGATAGCCCAGACTTGTGTTTCAGGTGTGGAGAGGAGAAAGGGACATTCTTCCACTGTATCTGGGAATGCAATAAAGTACAATTGTTTTGGAAAGAGATCAAACAAGCTCTGGATACTATATTGGGTATACAATTAGATCTTGACCCTAAACTATTTATTTTAGGTTTATATCCTGATGGACATCTTATGTCTAGAAAGATAATTACCGCCATGGACTTATGTCTACTGTTAGCAAAAAGAGTCATAGCACTCTCATGGAGGAAGACCAGTAAACCAAAACTCATTAACTGGATAAAGGAACTGTCCACAACTTTACCTATGGAGAAAATTACTTACATTGTCAAGGGAAAACTGTCACTTTTTCAAAACATTTGGGGTCCCTTTATGCAATATATGGAAAATGTGGATCTTAGTAGTATTGTGAATGAGGCAGATGAGATGTAATTGATGTCGGCCCTCTTCACCTAAACTAAATAAATTTGAGTTTGTAATTTTGAACAATACAGAACAGTACAATTGAGGTGGAGTTGAGCAACCCTTGAAAATAGAGAAACTTATTTGTTGTTGGGGTTTTTTATTTATTTATTTATTTTTTTATTTTTTTTTATTTTTTATTTTTTTATGTTTTTTGGGGGTTTTTTTGGGCTTTGTGTTTTTCTTTTATTTGATTAAGTTATTATTTACAGGTCATATTTTGTACTTCCACCTAAATATTTTTCTATCATCTTTTAAATGTCTGATTTGCAAGGAAGGTTGATTGATTGTTATACAATAATTTAGTTGCCTTGGATGCTCCTTTCGATGTGGAAGCACTCAAACTTCTGTAATTTCTGTATTTTTTAAAATTTTAATAAAGATATTGTTGGAAAAAAAAGGCCTAGATGAGGTGAATGAATGGGCTTGTCACTGTGTGGGATGGCCACACCCCTTCAGTACTATGGCCTTACTTGTAAACATATCCAGTCCTGTGATACAGGCCCTCTCATATTCCCTCTATACATGCTTCCTTTGGGCTCTATTTGTGAACGTTATTATGTAAAATATCATTGCTATGCTGGTGATACGCAGCTCTATCTGCCATTAAAACCTGGTGACTGCTGCTCTCTGGTGGCCCTTTCTAACTGTCTGGAGGATATTAAGAACAGGACAGCAATGACTTTCGTCCAGATTAATGAAAACAAGACAGAGGTAATGAGTTTTGGTCACTGTTCATGATCTCAGAGAACAATTAGGGCCTCATTCAGAAAACTTCCAGTCACATACTAAAAATCTTGGTGTCATCTTTGATTCATCACTGAGTTTGATAAACAAATAAATGCTGTTGTGAAGGGGTGTTTCTGTCAGCTGAGTTCAATAGCCTGGCTTAAACCACACCTTTCAGCCAAAGACCTGGAGAGTTACTCCTGCTTTTATCCTGATTGGGTTACTGCCGTTCTCTGTACCCAGGTTTACCAGAAGCATCTTTATTCTGACTACACCTTGTTCAAAACGGTGCTACCAGGCTCTCAACAAAAAATAGACACCAAATTTCCCCTGTGTTGGCTGCATTGCATTGGCTACCTGTTAAGTTTTGAGAATTTCTGAGAATACAGTTTAAAGATTTCTTATTTCTTTCTAAGGCGATACATGGCATAGGTCCCCAGTCCGTCTCGGAGCTAATTCAGCCTTACACCGCTTCTTATTAGATGCATCTCTGTACTGACCCTGCACACACAGGAACACATTTTATTTATCTATTTAATCTGACTATTCTGCTTTGCACATCATGTATTTAACATTTATAGTGATTTTATATTTATTACTAGATTATTGTATAACTTTTGCACTGTTTTTTGAACTTGGTTGTTGCTTAGTCTTGTTTTTCCATGGAGCACCATTATACCAAAAAGAATTCCTTGTAGGGTCAACCTACTTGGCAATAAACCACAGTCTGATTCTGATTATTTTTTGTGTAACATTGTGTAACATTGGCCAATGTCTCTACTTTTACTATATATTTATATTATTTTGACCTACAGCACTTTGGCACAACATAGATTGTTTTTAAATGTGCTATAGAAATAAAAATAATTCAACTTGATATAGAAACATATTTCAAGTCTTCCATCTTGCCGAGATGGGGGTTGCGCTGTGACCCCTGGTGGACAAATTATGCAGCAACAGTACTCATATCATGGTTGAAAGTTCTGTCTTCAGTCTCTCTGTTTCTTTTTAGTTATCATTAATTGGCCATTATAAACCAAATGCTGATAGCGATTTATCACAGACTCCTGCATTAATGAATTAAAATATTCATGATGAATAAAGAAGATGAATTGGCGCTAATGTGTATTTTTACTGTGTTATTGATAAGATAAATATTACAGTACACGGATCGCTCTGGTGTCTCAGAAATTGTCTCCATTTTTTCATACCAATTTATCATTAGTACAGTAGTGCTTGCAGTTCACAAATGCTTTGGCCTACAAACAATTTGGTTCGCAAAAACTAAATTTGGTCAATGAACAAACTCGACCAGATTCCTTTTTTTATATTAGTGTAACACCGGCGGGGCGCATATCCCAGCATGCCCCGCGTACAATTGTAAATAGAAGGACCACGACAGGCACCCAACAAGCACCGAACCCAAATACACAGATGGGAAACACAATGTTGTCAGAAGCTGAACTGCGAAATGCAGATGCAGTGATAGATTTACACAAACTAAATACACGTTAGGAGCGGACAGGGTATACACACAAGACATGGGCAAAGTGTAAAGTGAGGTAGACCTTCAACAGCACGTCAGTCCATTGCAGGGCAATGGAAGCTGTAGAAATGCCATGTGAACAGCAGAAATGTGGTCATACAGGATGTGAGGGTGAGACTGTGTGCTGTATACAGAGGGTCTGACCTCACGGCTTTGTTTCAGTCTTTAGTATTGTGATGACATTGTGATAGCCCAGTGATAACTATACTGGATGGGTGGTACCCCTTCAAAGAGCAAGGGGAGATGGGATACCATTGTGGTATGCAAGCAGGTCCTCAGGGTTGTCACACATGTTTTTCTGAGGTGTACACTGCTGGTTGCTTGAGCCCCTGGATGAGACACTGGTCAGTACCCTGCAGAATCGCTGTGGGCAGTGTGAGGACTTCTGCCCTCTCAGTTAAACAATAGGTGCAGGGACTGAGTCAAATGAGTCTCTCTGCATCCTGCTTAATGATATCAAGGGGTTGTGTTGGCGTGTCTGTGCTCACATGGCTCTATCAGTACAGAGTGAACTGGCCAGGGATCAGTTTATCTAGACATTTAACCCCAGATAGCTCACATTCAGACACAGCCAACCCCTCTGCGTCCCTAGACGAGGCCCTGGAACTGGCTTTGGAGAGAGAAATTGTGGGCAGCAAGGTGGCGGGGAACGAGGCGGGAGAAATCAACCAAGCTATAAACGCCAAAGGGCTTGGAGGACCCAGGCCCTCAGGTTTACTTCCTGGAGGCAGACTGCCTGTAGGCTGACAGGCAGCAGCACCCCCCCCCACCCCTCAATCCTCAGACAGTGTCCCAAGTTCACCGCCACCCAGGGTTCCGCCAAGGGCACGCATAGCCGGGAAGATGTGGGCCAACAAGGTTAATTTCCGGAACTTCCTTGTTGACACCGGAGAGGTGGCCCTGCTGCCACCTGCTGCAGAGGTGGTGACTACGGATTGGACTCACAGAGGCAACTTCTGTCACATACCCACCATAGTGATGTGAGTCGCATGTACTGCCCTAGTCCATACAGGTTCCACTGCAACCCTGGTGAGACCAGACACTGTCTAGAACTGACATTGGTGCAGGTGAGAACAATGACTGGTGACCTGGCCCCTTTAAGAGGGACGGGGTTGTTCCCTTTTGACATGGGGGGTTTAGTTGTGAATAGTAACTATGTGGATGGCTGACATGCTCGATCCCTCCATCCTGGGCCTGAATTTCCCCCGGAGCACGGCATGTGTGCTGGACTTTGGGCACAACATGCTGAGATTCCCTGCGGTCCATGTGTACAGTGGGGCCGCTGGCCCCGCAGCCTCTGCAGCTGACTGCCCACCCCTTACTGCCACTGGGCCTGTACCTCCACATCAGCTAGAGATCCCTTCCTCTGCTACAGTCACATGGGCCCCTGAGCCCACATGTGTCCCCTCCAGTGTAGCGCTGCAGCCTCACTCACTTCACTGGAGTCTAACGGGGTTTATCAGAGCGACTTACCTGAAGCTGCCATTGGAGGAGCCCATGATGACCACACGGTTGCCCTTGTGCCACTGCAATCCCACTGCCCTGGTCCTCTACCTCACACCATTGATCCCCTGCCCCACCCATACGGTTGTGTGCCTCTTCAGGTTTGCAGCCTCCTCCTGCACTGAGCGGCCATTTCAGAAGTTTAATTATTTAATTATACAGTAATACACACGTTTCCAACCATTAAAAACATTATCCAGACTTAAAGTCACTTGAATAAAAATATTTAAAAACTTGTTAGCATTTCAATATAGTATCTGGTTGGACTGTGTACTTCCTCTTTGTTTACATGGTTAACATAACACTCACAGCACAAAGTATGCTGTCCTCAGCATTCGTATCTCCGCAACATTCCAAAGATCCATCATAGGCCTTTAGTCTAAAAACAAGCTAAAATGGTCACTGAGAACCTTTGCGTCCATTGATTTCCATCAGCTGTGTTTGGAAAGTTCGAAAGAATTTCTGAGGCTACTGAACAGAGCCAGGGTTGCCAGCTCTCACCCATCTGGTGTGACACTCACACCTTCAGACTCTCACGCTCACGCAAGAAATCTTATTAAATCTTAGGGCAAATCTATATTATTTCATTATAAACCTAAAATTCGCTATATCAAATGCACTGGGGTACTTTGAAAACCCTGCAAACTATTTACAAGGTAATAAAACTGTTACGTACATGTAAATCTGTGTGCATACTTGTTTCAAACTGAAAATCTTATGCCAGCCAGCTAAACAAATTAGACAACCCTGCTACAGGGCTCTCTGTTCAGTTTTCGCTGAATGCTAAGGCTTCCCAGGCAAGCTACTGACCCTCCAAATTTCACAGACCTCTCGGCCACCCAGTAATCTGTAACTTTAGTGCTGAAAGCCTGACAGTGAGTGTATCATGTGAGGCAGCTGTGGAAATACAGACTCTCGTCTGTGCCACAAAAAACCTTCTACAGCGGCAATGTGGGATCTGTGCTCTCCGGGAGCATAACTGCTCGGTACGGCAGCTCCAGCTCTGAGGGCCGCCGAGTCCCGCTGAGGGTGATACGATGCGCCCAGAGAATCACCAGGACAGAACTGCCGCCCTGCATAAGTCCCCGGGGCCTTATGGCCGGGACTGAGAGGCCGAGGAGAAGCTTCTACCCCCGGCCAGTAGGATCATTAACATCACAGATTAAAAGCTAAAATATGCTATAACTACAATCTGTACTTTAAACATTTCTACATATTTTTTATACATTTTCATCTTTACTTTTTATATACCTTTTATTGTTATATTTTCTTATTATCTTTCTGTAGTTTCAGTTAATTCACGTTGTTTAATTTTGATGTCCTTTTACTAGTGTGTTTATTACACCGACTGGAGTAACGACAATTTCATTTCGCTGCCAGTGTACCACTACATTTGTACGACAAATAAAAATCTTGAATTTATTGTGTTACCCCCATCACATTATTTAATGTGTTCCTCATGAATTTCATTGTTTTCCTCAAAATAAACACGTATTCCAATTTTGGTTCTTGCAACACATTTCCAAAAAAGTTGGGACAGGAGCGATTTAGGGCCAGTAGTGAGGTAAATTGGTTAAATAATGATGTGATTTGAAACAAGTGATGTCAACAGGTGATTGTAATTATGATTTGGTACAAAAGCAGCACAAATACGTGAGAAAATTATTGAAATGTTTAAAAACAATGTTCCTCAAAGAACGACAGGAAGAGATTTGGATATTTCACCTTCATCAGTGCATACCATAATTAAAAGATTGAAGGAATCTGAAGCAATTTCAGTGCGTAAAGGACAAGGAAGCAAGCCTAAGTTGAACTACCGTGATCTCCGATCCCTCAGCATCCCACTGCATCAAGAATCGTCATTCATCTATAAGCGATATGACCACATATGATTACTTTGGCAAACCTTTGTCAAGTACCACAATACGTAGTTACATCCACAAATGCCAGTTAAAACTGTACTGTGCCAAAAGCAAGCCCCATCTTAACAGTGTCCAGAAGCGCCGTCGGCTTCTCTGGGCTCAGAATGCATCTGAGTTGGACCATCACACAGTGAAAACGTGTACTGTGGTCAGATGAATCAGTATTTCAGGTATTTTTTGTGAGAAATGGATGCTGTGTGCTCCAGACCAAAGAAGAAAAGGATCACCCAGACTGTTACCAGCAATAAGTCCAAAAGCCAGGGTCTGTCATGGTATGGGGTTGTGTCAGTGCCCTTGGCAAAGGTAACTTGCAGTTCTGTGATGGCACCATTAATGCTGAAAAGTACATAGAGATTTTGGAGCACAATATGTTACCTTCAAGAAGACATTTTTTCCAGGGACGCCCATGCATTTTTCAACAAACAATGCGAAACCACATTCTGCACACATTACAAAGTCCTGGCTGTGGAGGAAGAGGGTATGGGTACTTGACTGCCTGCAGTCCCGACCTGTCTCCAATAGAGAATGTGTGGTTCATTTTGAAGCGCAATATGTGACAACGAAGACCCCGTACTGTTGTCCGCTTTAAGACTTGTTTGCAGGAAGAATGGGACAAAATTACACCTGAAACACTACATCACTTGGTGTCTTCAGTCCCTAAATGTCTTTTAAGTGTTGTGAAAGGGAATGGCGACATTACAAAGTACTAAATGCTTTACTGTCCCAACTTTTTTTGAAATGTGTTCTAAGAACCAAAATTGGAATACGTGTTTGAAAAAGAACAATGAAATTCACGAGGAACACATTAAATAATGTGCTGTTGTATTGTTTTCAATGTAATACAGGTCAAAGATAATTTAACAAAGTGCTGTTTTCAGTTTGATTTTCATTTTACATACCATCCCAACTTTTCCTGATTTGGGGTTGTAAAATGTGAACACAAAAGCTTTTTTTGTGTGAACATTATAAAACAGATTAATTCGTATTAAACAATTTCAAAGACATAGACATCTAATATGTGTGTGTCTGTGAGAGAGAGCATTTCAATTAATGCCTATAGTTCAATATTTGTTATATGTGTTGAATTTCATGGTCATCATTTTGGAAAAAAAGCTACCTAAACCATACGGGACTTAGAAATGGGTTAAAACTGACAGGACGATACCAGATATCAAATTGTATAGTTAGGATGAATGTACTGTTAAACATCAGCACCATTGGAGGAGTCATGCATGGTGAGGCAGGGGGATATCTGTACATTAATGGGCGATGCATTACTGGGGATCTTTGGCGCCACCTTTTGACCAGTTACAGTCGTCATCAACATTAAAAAAACATTTCCTTTTCCACTGCGTGAAAAAACAAATTGCACCCTATTTATAGAGTGGGAGACTACTTTTTGCAAGGATTTATATCTCCTGAAATTGCTTCTTCACAGATAAGCACCAGAATGTTCTTTTCCCAGATGGTAGTAGGGACAAAATCTCCTACCACTGATAATTCTGACCATACACAAATTTTTATTTTTCTGAGTCTTGCGATTTTACCGTATCAAAAATAACCAGTAAATCCTATTATTATCCTGCTACCCCCACTCTACCAAAACTCATGAAATGATACATTTGGAGGAGGAAGATTTCTAATTGATCCTTTATACCCACCAACCAGACCAGTATAAGAAGCTGTACGATGTAAAGCCTCTTTAAATGGGTACAGACTACTTCCGTTTATTGTAATAAGTATCTCATAAATTTGACTTTACACTTTTGCATGGTATTGATAGGTTTTGAAAGTTAATTACTTAACACAATTCTTATTAAAATTGTTCATTATACAACCTGAATGTCCCAAGGTAGCACATTAGTACAAAAGACGCTGTATGATGTATTATTGTAGCAGTCAGATGTTATTTTAACCAATGTACAGGTTTACCTTTAATTTAATTCTACAAACATAATCAAAATCACTTGTGAAAAAGACATTTAGTCATTTACTAAGGCAGATACAACCTGTGGAAGCACAGCTAAAAGCATACCATCACCCATTATAGAGTGACCCATTGTCTTTGTAACTGAGTAATCACAACTAAGTGCAATTTACTATAATGAAACTGTACACAGAAACTGTAAAGGCAAAGGTAATTTATTATGATGAAATGCTTCCAAAATGCCCAGTGTGCTTCAGCGTTTCTCCTTTTCTACAGTCGTCGACAGGTCCTGTGTTTATTAGGTGATCTGTGATGTAGGAGATCCTGAGAATGGCTGCTGCTCCAAGGATGATTGGCAGGTGGCTTTTCCCAGGAACAGCGGGCTGGAGATGTAAAGGTGGGATGGAGAAAATAAAGTGTAGGGGAATACAGAGTACAAACAACCATAAGAAACACACGGCCCATGGCCATATGTCCACAAGACAACCACCCGCCCAACCCGAGAGGGAGCCTACGAGGGACTAAGGGGGGCCCAACCCCTGTAAAAGGAGGTCCGCAGAGGGGGGACAGACAGCGAGCCCCCCAGTCCCTCCCGCAAGCCCTCCACCGAGGGAAGCGGGTCCAGGGCCAAAGGGCCCCATCAACCGGGAACACTCCCCTGGCGGACGGATCACCGCCCACTGTAGCGACCCGGCACGTCCCCCCCCTCCCCGACACTGCAGGATGATCTAAGGGAGACCCATACAAACAAAGTGCACCATCCCCCCCGCCCCCACCACCCAGGAGCGGACCTGCGTCAACTGGGGAGCGGCAGACCCCCCGCCCAGCCCAGACCGAACCCTACAATTCGCCTAGAAGGGCTCAGAGCATCCCTAGATACCCCGGACCGCCTGCCAGGGCCCCACCACGGCGCAGCAGAGCCAAGGACCACCCAGCCCGCAGCCCACAAGAGGAGACGGCCCACACCGGCCAGAGCCGTCTTCTACCTGCCGGGCCACCCCACACGCGCAGGGCCAGAGACAGAGAGTTAGGGGGGACCCCTCAGCCCCCACTGATTCCCCGTCCCATGTTAATGTGAAGTGTGCATGTACAAGTGTGAGAGAGTTGTGTGTTTATGTCTACAATGCATTAAAATTAGTGGGTGCAGTTCGAGTATGAGGGCCCCACCACTGGCAGAAGGCAGAGTCCCCCATCCCCCTCCCTGCACCCCAAGGCCCTAATGTAGCATGGACTGTGTATATAACTAAAGTGCAAAAAGCAGGTGAACAGTCGAGGCACGGGCACCCCACCGCTGGCAGACGGCAGAACCCCACCTGCCTAAACCCACCTCCTCAGCCCTAGTGTCATGTGGTGTCTAATGTGCAAGTAAAACCTCCCCACTGCCCCTCAAAGCTCTAGTGTTGTATGAAATGTGGTGTCCGGCCCAGGGGAGCAATAAGGGCGTGCAGGAGTGGGCCCCCCCCGGCACCGGGGCCAGATCCCCGACTGGCCCCGATTAGTCCTCATCCCCGACCCCACACAACCGGCAGGGGCGGCCAACCGAGGGGGTTCAGGGGCGCCACATTAACAATTGTTAATAAACATTCCACTATACATCTCAAAATTTAGCACACTTAATTCATTATCTTTGATACTGTTTCAAACATTTAATGTTCCCCAAACAGCAGCAGAAGAACCACAGCTTCATCTTCCTTGTATTTTGGCTCTTCTCTGTGTCAAGAGCTCTACAAGCTCAACTTTAATATTAATTTTCCACCACTTCTACATCTTCTATCTATACCAGACCCACATCTATCTCTACACTGCCAGTTTCCTCTCTGAAGAGTCTCAGAAACAATGCCAGCATTGCCTATCACTCTCACACCCTCCCCTCCCTTACACCAGTCCGTCACACCTCCCAGTCCCCCCATAACCTCCCCAGCCTGGACAGTGGGGGGTGTCGCTGGTGAGCACTCCTCCAAACCTTTCCTCTCTCCCCAGTCGATCACCTCGTCCCACAGGTCCCAGGCTCCCCAGTGCTGGTCGTTGGTCCAGGAAACAGCTTTCGGAATTTTCATTCTGGTTAACATAATTAACTAGCCGTCTGTGATACTCTCAAAGCCAAACTAGACACTGTATTTTCAACGTACTCCAGACATTTGCTAAATGCTATTCACCAAGAATGCCTATGGAAAGGGATGGAGCCTTCATTAGCTGCTCGTGGCATCGAGGCTACTCCGATAGAAGCGGCCAAATTGCTAAAACTGTTTCACAACCTATACAGTAACGCTGGCGAAATCAGGACGCTGCTTCGGTACGTTATAACATCGCCATGGTAATGAACCCAGCAAACGGTTAATCTTACTTCAACAACATGGGACATTTAAAAAGTAAACGTATAGGGGCTCTTTTCAGAATAACATCTTCAGATGAAACGCATTACGACAGACCGGATGAGTAAAACCAATCATATCAACCATAAGGCTTGTTGTTTTTAAGTTTAACACAATTATTTTCTCTTACAATTTAAATATAAACAATCACATTACGAAAAATGGCCACAGCATCTACAGTTTAAGCTACTAATTTTAAATATATTTCAATTATATTTTGCGGCAATATTTGCATGAACTATATCACGACATACAATGAAATATATAATTAACTATGCTAACAAAACATAATCTGAAGAAATAGCAAGAAACATACGAAGAGATGCTTCTCACCGCTGCGCCATCGTTCTGTCAGAAAGTTTATGTTCAAACTGCACTGATTTTGTTTCTATGGAAACCAGCGAAATTTTTCATTGGTCGAAAGGATGAAGATATGTACTGACGCCATTTTCAACGAATGAAAACGAGAATTAATTGTCAGGGCGGGACGAATTTGAAGGTGAACCAATCAATAGTAGTATGTTTAGCTCGTGCTTGTTTTGGCTGAGCGTGATTGGATTTGTTGATCTAACCGCCTTCAAGCCCGTAAACCATGTATCTACTTGTCAATGGGAAACCACGCAGTTCTGTCTATAAATACTGACTGTAATTTTTTTATGACATTATGTCTTTGCTATGCAGTATTACGGTAATGCGTAATACCGCGATGTTTGGGGTGCCCCGCTGTTTTTTTTCCATAGCTGGTGAACGCAATTAGCATTTTAGCCACGTTGGTAGGTCCGCTTTTGAGAAAGAACACTATAGTTCTTGTTATTCACATTCTGTGTCCTGGTGTTTTTAATTTCTCATAATGTGAACAAAGATATGTCATATACAAGTTTTTTGAGAGACTAAATTTTGGTTTGATTTATAATTTATTTAATGGTAAATAAAGTTCTTATATAGCCATTTTAGAATTAGTGCAGTCTTTCGTTTAGAATTAGCGCAATATTCTTAAAAACTGCATGTTCAAACCAAACGCCATGCCATAATAACTGCTTTACAGATATTTCATTCAGGAATCTATGGAGGGTATACTGTAGGTAGGCCTGTTTGTGTGTGTGTGTGCGCGCGTTTGGGTGGGTGGTTATGTACATAGTGCTATAAAAACATGTTATTTTGACTTTGTAGGGACATGTTTTCGGTCCCGAAAGTAAGATACTGAATTTTATTAAATTCTGTGAATGCAGTCAAATGAATAATTCAAAAAGTCTTGCATTTTGTTTGGTTGCTTACTGTTACTGCTTGGTAACTACTGCAGTGTTTAAGGTTGCCATAGTTAGGATTGGGGTTACGCCCATACAAATGAATGGAGAATCCCCACAAAGATTCAAATACCTACTCTGTGTGTGTGTGTGTGTGTGTGTGGAGTAGGTGTATATTACATTGTGGGGACCAAATGTCCCCCACAATGTGACAAAAACCCCGTTATTTTGATGTTTTGGGGGGCATTTTCAGGTACTCACAAAGATCTGTAAATACAGTCAAAAAACTAAAAATGCCAAAAGTCTTGTATTTGGTTTGGTTACATATGGTTAAGGTTAGGGGTTGGTAGGGGTTAAAGTTGTCATGTTGGGATTACAGTTTTCCCCATAGAAATGAATGGAGAGTCCCCACGAAGATATGATTACACAGCTGTATGTGTGTGTGTGTTGTGTGTGGTATCAGATCAGTCCCTGAGAGTTCAGTAGTCAGGCGCCATGTTTCTGAGTCTGGTTGTGGAGGCCTGAATGCTTTTCCAGATGCCAGAGTGAAAAGATTATGTGAGGGGTGGGTGCGGTCATCCACAATGTTGGTGGCTTTGCGGATGGAGCGTGTGATGTGAATGTCCATGATGGAGGGGAGAGAGACTCTAATAATCTTCTCAGCTATCCTCACTATCCGCTGGTCTTATGATCTGAGGCGAGGCAGTTCCCAATTCAGACCGTGATGCAGCTGCTCAGGATGCTCTTGTCTAAGGAATCAAAAATGTGGTTCCATGGGGTTCCAGACAGTGACCTTTTTTGGAGACAGTGAGACTAAATTTTATACCTAGGTGCACCAGTTATGACATTGGTCAGGTAGGCTGTGGTCTGTTAGTTGGTGACAAGTGGCTGGTGATCCATGCAACCCAAGCAGAAGTGAGCAGAACTTGTATCAGCCAAATAGACAGGAGAAAGCGGATTTTTCATTGGACTTCAGGACTCCTGAGTAACAGATAAAGACAGAGAAACAGCAAAGTTATGGAGAATCAGGAAGTAAGTGCCAGTCTGCGCAGATCTGAGGTCAGTGAGACACACATAAGGCTCCTCTGATGCTCCTCTTCATCCGCTGATGGGCCTCCAGGTGAGAATCACAAATCAAACATA
This sequence comes from Brienomyrus brachyistius, assembly GCF_023856365.1. Lineage (NCBI taxonomy): Eukaryota > Metazoa > Chordata > Actinopteri > Osteoglossiformes > Mormyridae > Brienomyrus > Brienomyrus brachyistius. The sequence goes on from NC_064536.1 coordinate 41,502,377, forward strand.
ATAACAACTGACACAAAGGCCTGAGGTCAGACCCTCTGTATGCTCTTCTTTTTCTCTTCTTTCTCTTCTTTTTCCTTCTTTTTTTCCCTCCTAATCTGTCCATCCTCTTCGGCCAGCTCACCCACTGCAATACTTTACGGGTTAAAAATGAAATAAATACATTTTTTAAATTTAAAAAATGAAATCGATCAACATGAGAGGCCTATACAGAGTTTATAGAACCCCTCATGGTAAAGCAAACATGTTTGTCACAGCAGTGCATTCAGACCATGATTCTGCTAAAGCTGCCGGACAGGACAAAGGGAAAAAAAAGAAGAAGGTGGGGGTCAGTGCAGCAGTGGGTAGTTCAGGTCCAGAATGTAAAAATCCAGACCAAGATTTAGTTTCAACCAAACAGCTGAGTACTCTGTATCAGTGTCATTCTTAAAGTCGTGTTTCAACTTCTGGCAAAGTTCTCCCAGGAGCCTATCTCTGTTGTATGTACAGTCGGCATGTAATTCATTCCTGCCCAGGTCCCTGACAAACAGTTGGAGGCAGAATTACTTGTTATCAGAGTATGTGAATTTTTACACACACCAGCAGCTGTGACAGAATAAGATATTTCCTTTATACTGCTGCCACATAGTGGACACAAAGAAGACTGCAGTCAATTCTAAAATCAGTCAGTCAACATGCTACCACCACAGACTATAATCGGGAAGTGATCAAACTTCATGGAACAATATGAATATAAACAAACAGATGTAGTAAGTATATTGTGCAAAATGTATCTTCATCTTAACTACGCTGAATGGTGGAGTCCCAGAGTAAGTGATCCTCACCTGGAGGCCCATCAGTGAAGAAGAGGATGAAAAGGAGCATCAGAGGAGCCTTATGTGTGTATCGCTGACCTCAGATCTGTGGAGACTGACACTGACTTCCTGACTCTCCTTAACCTCACTGCCTCCCTTTTTGTGGGTTTTAAATGTTTAAAAATCATCCATCTATCTTTGATTTTCATAAACTGTTTGTGCACTGATGCATTTCCTGTCTATTTCTTGTCTGTAAAAAGGAAAACAGTTTGATGCTGCTGTTGTCCTGCTCTTACCAGGAATAAATATTTTGATTTCATCTAGAATCTTATCATTTTAGAAACATGATTTCATAGCAAAATTATTGATAGCTGGTCTTCACAGTGAATCATTCATGCTCACAGAATTTAAACTACAAACAAATTAATCAAATAAGTCTAGTTCTTTTCTAAACTGTTACTTCCTCATATTGCAAATGAGCAAAGAGCAGTGAAATCAGACTTATTCTGAAAAGCAGAAAAGTCGTCATACAGGATGTGAGTGTGAGACTCTGCAGAAACACTGTGTGCTACATACAGAGGGTCTGACCTCAGGCCTTTGTTTCAGTCTTTATTATGTTTTGTACAGTTTTAAAATGTCACTGCAGTAGGCCCTTTTCATATGTGTGGATCAGCACAAATCAAGAGGTCCGTTAGGAAGGTGTCTGTATGACAGGGGTGGGGGTATCCTGGGGGGGGGAGATGGGTGGGGGCAAAGTCAGGTAATTCACTTCATCTGGGTCTTATCAGCAGTCCTGTGTTTCTCTCAGCACCACAATGATGTTGCACACATAATGGGGTCCGTGGGCCTCCTCAGTTATATTCAGGCTTTCAAAGTTCTTCAATCATAAAAAGTCACATGGATCTGACACTCTGACACTGTTATATTAATTTGTTTAAATTCATTGAAAATACTATATATTACAGCTAGTATTTGGATCCGTCTGCTCTTTATCCGTTCCTCACTGGCATACCTGGGTCTTTGTGCAGTGCTTTCCGGAAGCATCAGAACCATTCATAAGGGAATCTATGTGTGGCTGCCCTCTAGTGGATACACAAAATTCGGCTACTTAAGTAGCTTGACTATATTTCCCTCCTAGTTTAGTTTAGTTCCTAATTTAATTTAACAGATGAAACTGAAGGCAGAGCTGGAAATTAGTTTAGTCATGACTTCAGAAGTTACGCTGACATGGGATTCTGTACAATCAGAGATGAAGCTGCTGGATGGGATGGTCATCGCCTGCTTTTTCTGACTGATGTAGGTCTGGATGTAAAGTTACAAACTGCTTAATGTGTATCAATCTGTTTTATAATGTTCACACAAAAAAAGTGCTTTTAATGTGTCTGCACCTTGTATCTCCCACAATGTGCTTCTGCATTTGATATCTTCTTGACTTGGGGATAAAGAGATTTAACTGGATGGATTTTACTTTTGTGAAGCACTACAGTCCAAAGCTGAACTGATTGTTCAAAGCTTTTTGGTTTTTAAGCAAAACTACTTCATTTAATTTATCTGAAACCCACTTTGCGCCTTTCTAGACTCAACAAAGCATCATTGCCAACAAAATAAGTGAGTTACAGTTAAATCAGGTAAAGAAGTTTCATTTGGAATTTACTGATCCAGGTTTTCAGCACCACGGACACCAACTAGACTTACTGTCATTTAATGGGAGTGAAAGCAGAAACCAATAGATCACACAGGGATATTTTCATTTGATGGTGTCTTTCTTTTTACTTTTGATATGCCGTCTTCCTCCTTAGCTGATATGTGAGGCTGCTGTCAGCTGAGACAAGCTGGTGTGATTTTACGCAGAGTGATAAGTGGGCAGTCCTGTTTTCGTGTGTTACATTTTCATTTGATGTTGGCCAATATGTATGTGGTACTGTTTCCTCCTTAACTGACATGCACAGGCTGTTGTTAGCAGAGACAAGCTGGTGTATTTGTACTGAAGATTGAAAAGTGGGCGTTCCCGATTACATCACTCTTTTAAAGAGTCCCTGATTGGTGGGCTCTGACGAGGAGGGGTGACCTAAAAACTCCAAACCATTTATCCCTCCATCTATCCATCCATTTTCCAAACCGCTTATCCTACTGGGTCGTGGGGGGTCCGGAGCCTATCCCGGAAGCAATGGGCACGGGAACAAACCTGGATGGGGGGCCAGCCCATCGCAGCCAAACCATTTAAGTTTGTGAAATTCATTTTTAATAATTACCATCCATCCATCCATCCATTTTCCAAACCGCTTATCCTACTGGGTCGTGGGGGGTCCGGAGCCTATCCCGGAAGCAATGGGCACGGGAACAACCCTGGATGGGGGGCCAGCCCATCGCAGCCAAACCATTTAAGTTTGCGAAATTCATTTTTAATAATTACCAATTTCAGAAAAATATGAAATGTTTTGTAAAGTATCAATTTATTAATCATGTATTTAAACAAATTATGACCAGTATAAAAGACACATACAAAACTGTACAAAAGTCTTGGGCTGTCGAAGAAAATGATGTTCAAATGATCTTCATCTTGGTCTAGAATTATAATATTTTGTCCGTCAAAGTGTGGCAGCCCAGTCATTTCAAAATCTCTTCTAAAGTTAGTAAAACATTTGCACCAACCATCCAATAGACCTATATCTTTTAATAACACAACTCCTATGGCTAATCAATGCATCATTAACATTTTGTCACGGGAGACGGCAGCGATCGCGGGCAGAGCGGCGATCGTGCGGGCAGGCGGGTAAGAAGCAGGCAGACAGCCGAGAATCAGGGCAAACGAGGGGTTTAATCTCAGGGACGAGGGCACGAACATCAACTGACATCAATGACGGACAAAGGACTCGGGTAAAACACGGACTGAAATACACAGGACTGAGCAAATTAACTAGATACAGCTGGGTACAATCGGGAGAAAACACGTGGGTAATCAGGGGGCGTGGCACACAGGAGGAGCGGACGAGCCGGGCATGACACATTTGTTTAATTTAATTAATTAATTAAGTGAGCTGGTGGCAGAATTTAACAAATACATGGAATGGCTGGGGTGCCCCTGAGGAGAGGTTTAGGATCCAAAGCGTGGTTCACCTAGTGATCCAACAAGGCATCAGTAACTTTATGGAGAAAAGAAGAAATTCTTGTTAGTTTTTATTGTGTCACTTTTAATTTGCATATATTTTTATGATAATTGTGTTTTTGTTCTGAGCAAATATACACAACCCAATTAAATAGCATTAAACGTTTTCTTTGATGGCCCAAGACTTTTGTATAGTACCATATTTTTTCAGAATCAAGAGACAATTTAATAAAAACCAGTCTTACCTTCACAAGATAACGATTATTAAACATTAACCAGCAGGTGGCAGCAAAGCACTTGTGAATAAGTGGCCAATCCGTGGTTGTACAGGTTGCCAGCAGATAATCATCCCCTCTGTTTAACTGACTCTCATGCTATGACTGTACAGACTGAGCAGGGCTGAGTGAGAGAGGCCTCACTGCAGTTAGCATAACCGTTTATTTTACAGCTCGTCTGACTCATTCTGCTCCACGAAGGTCATCTCCTCTGCCAGCTTCCTCTGATCCAGGGAGACCCTCTGCTTCTCTCTGATTGGTTCCCGCTTTCTACAGGAGGTCCAGTGCAGCTGAATGGTGATGATGGTGCAAATCAGGTAAAACACACCAGTCCCAGCTTTCAGTACAGCATCCAGAACCTGCTCCCACCTGTGAGACATATAATACACCAGTGTGTCTGTCAGTCACACATATCACATTTAAACCTGAAGAACAAAACAGTGAATCTGTTCTGACTGAAGTAAAACCACCTTGATAATCGACAGCAGCACCGATCAGCTCAGTCCTACATACAGAGCCAGCTGGACCAAAGAGCTGAATAAGAGGGTGGATGTGAACAGTAAAGTCTTACATGCTTTATAGAAACACGGTACAGCCACATCTGTACTATTACACAGGACACATGTGAGGAACAGGAGACATTAACAAAGAGCATGAAAATAGCTAGAGATTATCACACAACATGTTACACTATTTTGTGAAAACAGGCCTGCATTCATTCCCCAGCAGCACAGGGCAGAAGGCAAGGGCTCACCCTGGATGGGATGGGATCTCAAGTTTATTATTAAGAAAATGAAATAAAAAATATTTTTTTCCCTTAAAATTAAAATGACAGTTTCCCATTACTGTGTGATCAGGTAAATGCTGCTAGCTGGACCCCCACACTACTGTAAATGCTGCTGAATGCTTACCTCCGTTTTTCATTATCCCCTCCTTCTTCATCATGTGCAGAGAAAAGGAGAGCAGTGGAAACAGGAGAAAGGATAGTTAATAAAAAGCAGGATTTGCACTGTTGCCTCACTCCTCTGGCACGTGTACTCAAGTCTTCGCTGGAGTTCCGTGTGTATGGAGTTTGCATGCTCCCCCTGTGTCATTGTGGGGTTTCCTCCAGGGACTCTGATTTCCCCCCACAGTCCAAAAACATGCTGAGGCTAATTGGAGTTGTCAAATTGCCGGTAGATGTGCTTGTGCGAGGGAATGGAGTGTGAGCGTGTCCTGCAATGGGTTGGCACCCTGTCATGGGACGTTCCCTGCCTTGCGCCCATAGGGACCCTGAGTTAGACAAGCAGTTTCAGACAATGGATGGATACAGCACTGGAACAGATATTACAGAGTACAACTGTAACACTGGTCTACGCTGCAATGAAAAACCACCTACAGACATGTTAGTCAGTCTGCACACCATTAGTAACAGTTCATCCTCACAAAGATGAAAAAATGCCTGAATTATGTTGCAAGCTACATGGATTTGTCTGGATTTGTATACATAACAAGTGACTGGCTGTATGTCTGTGGAAAATGCTGTGATTTTTGTCATATTACAGACTGATCATAAACTAGAAGACACACATTCAATATTAAAGACACCAATTAGCCTGACTGTGCGTTTTTGGATTGTTGGAGGAAACCCACACAGCATGTGGAGAACATGCAGACTCCACACAGACAGAGCAGAAGCCAGATTCAAACCCCTAAACATGGAGGCGTGAAGCAACAGCGCCGCCTACTGGACCACCGTGCCACTATCATTGAAACAATAATCCCAATAAATAACTCTGTTTCACAACAGCTGATAAATAGGGGATTATCCCCACAAAGAAGCACAAACCCCTTCGTGAGTGAAACTGCTGGGTTGATTAGTATGTATCTATTTATATTCAAGCATAAATAATTCACAGGCAGATTTAAATCAATTACTTATGTTTAACAGTAATATGAACTGGAATCTGCAGGATTCCAGCAGCACACCAATACCAGCCAGTGTCCTTCCTCTCCAGCCCACTCATTGTCACAATGAAGGTTTTATTTTCTGTGTCATCCCTGATCAGGACAGGCCTCCCATGCAAACTCACTGATCTCTCTGATGCACAGGAGCCCCCAATCTTACACCACATCCTTTGTCTTTTGTTGTTTCCATAGTAACACTGACACTGTCTCCATCCACACCCGTCACCTCCTGTTTGTCCACTGACAGCCCTGGAGGACTTGAACACACAGGTAAAACACTCAAAGATTTGCACAGCAATGAAATGTTTATGAATATCAGCCCATTACAACATACATACTGTATGTAAATGTTTGGCCAATAAACTGACATTTTTTAACATATTGCTTATCATATTTAACCTCATGAAGTCGCCCGATTTAGCTGACACTGTTACTTCTTCCAAGTCTCGTTTATCATATTGAATTAAATTAAAATGCAGATTTTTAAAATATTAAAACATTTTTTCCATCAGTGTTTGTGTTAAGATCCTTCCTTTTTGACTCAGTGACATGTTACATACTGTGCATCTCATTGGCTACAGTCTGCAGTACAGACATCTTACCATCAGTGACTGACAGATTAACCTGATCAGAGAGGCTCCACTGATCTTCACACCACACCAGTACCGATCGGAATCCTCAGCTGTCAGATTGTTGATGGTCACAGTGAAGACTCGCTGGTCAGGATCATCTCTGACTCACACTTTACCCTCCTGTGGAGAGTCAGTGTGTACTATGGGAGTACATGACCTCACATTATACCCTCTGCACCAGTACGGGACTCCACTCCAACAACCGCTGCAAACACCGCGCCTCCCTGAGAGCCATCACCCATCAGCTCATCAGCCACTGCAACCAACTGCAAAGACCTCCCTCTTTCCTGCATCCAAGTAAACCAACTTCCTTTCCTTTCTAACAACCTAAACTGTCCTATTCACCTGCTATATTCCTTTAGGTTTATATTCCTACAAACTGCTTGCTTTGCAGAACAGTTTTTCCCTTTTTAGGTTAATCATTTTAAATCTGGTCACTGCATTTTCATGATTACATCGTTTGTGTCTTTTCCGTTATTTCATGTTTATTGTTTGTTAGGTATAATGTCTGTCTTATGTTAGTTGTAGGAATAAATGTATGTCTTTTTACACAACTTCAGCCTCCGTCATTGAGTGCTCACAATAGTCCCTGCCTCTGCGATCTGGCTACTACGCTCTGAAACCTCAAACTCGCCTGAAATATCGCGAGACTCTCTCTCATTGGCCGTGAGGGGAGCTTCGCTACCGATCGTTTACATTACCTGGTGACCCAGCTCGCTGGACGAGCCTACTAACCCAGGTTAGTAAGCGATACGGGTTATTAATGAATCCCATTTAAGTCTCACATTAACAGACTCACTGGGATTCGCATTTGTGTTTGGAGGAGCCGACCATTCGGCATAACAATTGGTTACTAATCAGCATCAAATAATAATTAATTAAAAGTTAATTAATTTCAAAACATATTGGTGGAGATATTAAAATATACCTGAGCTAATAATTCCTACAGCTGTCAGATTGTTGATGGTCACAGTGAAGACTCGCTGGTCAGGATCATCTCTGACTCACACTTTACCCTCCAGTGGAGAGTCAGTGTGTACTATGGGAGTACATGACCTCACATTATACCCTCTGCACCAGTATTTCACATGAGTTTTATATCTGTCACCATAGGAACATGGGATTGTTACAGATCATCCTCTCTGTACACAGGCCCATTTCACTGTAGACACACTGTCAGCACCTGTGGGGAAAATAATTAACTGAATAAGGATTTTCCATCTCATGACATCTCTAAGTAATTATGCTTGGTTTGTGTAATACTTAGATTAGGTCATGTGTAATTAACAGAACAGTGATGATGTATAAAAGTCAAAGACCATCATTTTACTATAAGAACAAGGAAAACAAAACTAGTGTCTGATCTTGGGAAGGGCTTCAGCAGGATGTGGGATCGGGAATCTGAGCCTGGCAGTGTGTTCTAGGGTCTGAGAGGAAAACCAGGACCTTAAATCCCTAGTAAAAGGCCTAGAAGAGGTGAATGAATGGGCTTGTCACTGTGTGGGATGGCCACACCCCTTCAGTACTATGGCCTTACTTGTAAACATATCCAGTCCTGTGATACAGGCCCTCTCATATTCCCTCTAAACATGCTTCCTTTGGGCTCTATTTGTGAACGTTATTATGTAAAATATCATTGCTATGCTGGTGATACGCAGCTCTATCTGCCATTAAAACCTGGTGACTGCTGCTCTCTGGTGGCCCTTTCTAACTGTCTGGAGGATATTAAGAACAGGACAGCAATGACTTTCGTCCAGATTAATGAAAACAAGACAGAGGTAATGAGTTTTGGTCACTGTTCATGATCTCAGAGAACAATTAGGGCCTCATTCAGAAAACTTCCAGTCACATACTAAAAATCTTGGTGTCATCTTTGATTCATCACTGAGTTTGATAAACAAATAAATGCTGTTGTGAAGGGGTGTTTCTGTCAGCTGAGTTCAATAGCCTGGCTTAAACCACACCTTTCAGCCAAAGACCTGGAGAGTTACTCCTGCTTTTATCCTGATTGGGTTACTGCCGTTCTCTGTACCCAGGTTTACCAGAAGCATCTTTATTCTGACTACACCTTGTTCAAAACGGTGCTACCAGGCTCTCAACAAAAAATAGACACCAAATTTCCCCTGTGTTGGCTGCATTGCATTGGCTACCTGTTAAGTTTTGAGAATTTCTGAGAATACAGTTTAAAGATTTCTTATTTCTTTCTAAGGCGATACATGGCATAGGTCCCCAGTCCGTCTCGGAGCTAATTCAGCCTTACACCGCTTCTTATTAGATGCATCTCTGTACTGACCCTGCACACACAGGAACACATTTTATTTATCTATTTAATCTGACTATTCTGCTTTGCACATCATGTATTTAACATTTATAGTGATTTTATATTTATTACTAGATTATTGTATAACTTTTGCACTGTTTTTTGAACTTGGTTGTTGCTTAGTCTTGTTTTTCCATGGAGCACCATTATACCAAAAAGAATTCCTTGTAGGGTCAACCTACTTGGCAATAAACCACAGTCTGATTCTGATTATTTTTTGTGTAACATTGTGTAACATTGGCCAATGTCTCTACTTTTACTATATATTTATATTATTTTGACCTACAGCACTTTGGCACAACATAGATTGTTTTTAAATGTGCTATAGAAATAAAAATAATTCAACTTGATATAGAAACATATTTCAAGTCATCCATCTTGCCGAGATGGGGGTTGCGCTGTGACCCCTGGTGGACAAATTATGCAGCAACAGTACTCATATCATGGTTGAAAGTTCTGTCTTCAGTCTCTCTGTTTCTTTTTAGTTATCATTAATTGGCCATTATAAACCAAATGCTGATAGCGATTTATCACAGACTCCTGCATTAATGAATTAAAATATTCATGATGAATAAAGAAGATGAATTGGCGCTAATGTGTATTTTTACTGTGTTATTGATAAGATAAATATTACAGTACACGGATCGCTCTGGTGTCTCAGAAATTGTCTCCATTTTTTCATACCAATTTATCATTAGTACAGTAGTGCTTGCAGTTCACAAATGCTTTGGCCTACAAACAATTTGGTTCGCAAAAACAAAATTTGGTCAATGAACAAACTCGACCAGATTCCTTTTTTTATACTAGTGTAACACCGGCGGGGCGCATATCCCAGCATGCCCTGCGTACAATTGTAAATAGAAGGACCACGACAGGCACCCAACAAGCACCGAACCCAAATACACAGATGGGAAACACAATGTTGTCAGAAGCTGAACTGCGAAATGCAGATGCAGTGAGAGATTTACACACACTAAATACACGTTAGGAGCGGACAGGGTATACACACAAGACATGGGCAAAGTGTAAAGTGAGGTAGACCTTCAACAGCTCGTCAGTCCATTGTAGGGCAATGGAAGCTGGAGAATTGCCATGTGAACAGCAGAAATGTGGTCATACAGGATGTGAGGGTGAGACTGTGTGCTGTATACAGAGGGTCTGACCTCACGGCTTTGTTTCAGTCTTTAGTATTGTGATGACATTGTGATAGCCCAGTGATAACTATACTGGATGGGTGGTACCCCTTCAAAGAGCAAGGGGAGATGGGATACCATTGTGGTATGCAAGCAGGTCCTCAGGGTTGTCACACATGTTTTTCTGAGGTGTACACTGCTGGTTGCTTGAGCCCCTGGATGAGACACTGGTCAGTACCCTGCAGAATCGCTGTGGGCAGTGTGAGGACTTCTGCCCTCTCAGTTAAACAATAGGTGCAGGGACTGAGTCAAATGAGTCTCTCTGCATCCTGCTTAATGATATCAAGGGGTTGTGTAGGCGTGTCTGTGCTCACATGGCTCTATCAGTACAGAGTGAACTGGCCAGGGATCAGTTTATCTAGACACTTAACCCCAGATAGCTCACATTCAGACACAGTCAACCCCTCTGCGTCCCTAGACGAGGCACTGGAACTGGCTTTGGAGAGAGAAATTGTGGGCAGCGAGGTGGCGGGGAACGAGGCGGGAGAAATCAACCAAGCTGTAAACGCCAAAGGGCTTGGAGGACCCAGGCCCTCAGGTTTACTTCCTGGATGCAGACTGCCTGTAGGCTGACAGGCAGCAGCACCCCCCCACCCCTCAATCCTCAGACAGTGTCCCAAGTTCACCGCCACCCAGGGTTCCGCCAAGGGCACGCATAGCCGGGAAGATGTGGGCCAACAAGGTTAATTTCCTGAACTTTCTTGTTGACACCGGGGAGGTGGCCCTGCTGCCACCTGCTGCAGAGGTGGTGACTACGGATTGGACTCACAGAGGCAACTTCTGTCACATACCCACCATAGTGATGTGAGTCGCATGTACTGCCCTAGTCCATACAGGTTCCACTGCAACCCTGGTGAGACCAGACACTGTCTAGAACTGACATTGGTGCAGGTGAGAACAATGACTGGTGACCTGGCCCCTTTAAGAGGGACGGGGTTGTTCCCTTTTGACATGGGGGGTTTAGTTGTGAATAGTAACTATGTGGATGGCTGACATGCTCGATCCCTCCATCCTGGGCCTGAATTTCCCCCAGAGCACGGCATGTGTGCTGGACTTTGGGCACAACATGCTGAGATTCCCTGCGGTCCATGTGTACAGTGGGGCCGCTGGCCCCGCAGCCTCTGCAGCTGACTGCCCACCCCTTACTGCCACTGGGCCTGTACCTCCACATCAGCTAGAGATCCCTTCCTCTGCTACAGTCACATGGGCCCCTTAGCCCACATGTGTCCCCTCCAGTGTAGCGCTGCAGCCTCACTCACTTCACTGGAGTCTAACGGGGTTTATCAGAGCGACTTACCTGAAGCTGCCATTGGAGGAGCCCATGATGACCACACGGTTGCCCTTGTGCCACTGCAATCCCACTGCCCTGGTCCTCTACCTCACACCATTGATCCCCTGCCCCACCCATACGGTTGTGTGCCTCTTCAGGTTTGCAGCCTCCTCCTGCACTGAGCGGCCATTTCAGAAGTTTAATTATTTAATTATACAGTAATACACACGTTTCCAACCATTAAAAACATTATCCAGACTTAAAGTCACTTGAATAAAAATATTTAAAAACTTGTTAGCATTTCAATATAGTATCTGGTTGGACTGTGTACTTCCTCTTTGTTTACATGGTTAACATAACACTCACAGCACAAAGTATGCTGTCCTCAGCATTCGTATCTCCGCAACATTCCAAAGATCCATCATAGGCCTTTAGTCTAAAAACAAGCTAAAATGGTCACTGAGAACCTTTGCGTCCATTGATTTCCATCAGCTGTGTTTGGAAAGTTCGAAAGAATTTCTGAGGCTACTGAACAGAGCCAGGGTTGCCAGCTCTCACCCATTTGGTGTGACACTCACACCTTCAGACTCTCACGCTCACGCAAGAAATCTTATTAAATCTTAGGGCAAATCTATATTATTTCATTATAAACCTAAAATTCGCTATATCAAATGCACTGGGGTACTTTGAAAACCCTGCAAACTATTTACAAGGTAATAAAACTGTTACGTACATGTAAATCTGTGTGCATACTTGTTTCAAACTGAAAATCTTATGCCAGCCAGCTAAACAAATTAGACAACCCTGCTACAGGCCTCTCTGTTCAGTTTTCGCTGAATGCTAAGGCTTCCCAGGCAAGCTACTGACCCTCCAAATTTCACAGACCTCTCGGCCACCCAGTAATCTCTAACTTTAGTGCTGAAAGCCTGACAGTGAGTGTATCATGTGAGGCAGCTGTGGAAATACAGACTCTCGTCTGTGCCACAAAAAACCTTCTACAGCGGCAATGTGGGATCTGTGCTCTCAGGGAGCATAACTGCTCGGTACGGCAGCTCCAGCTCTGAGGGCCGCCGAGTCCCGCTGAGGGTGATACGATGCGCCCAGAGAATCACCAGGACAGAACTGCCACCCTGCATAAGTCCCCGGGGCCTTATGGCCGGGACTGAGAAGCCGAGGAGAAGCTTCTACCCCCAGGCCAGTAGGATCATTAACATCACAGATTAAAAGCTAAAATATGCTATAACTACAATCTGTACTTTAAACATTTCTACATATTTTTTATACATTTTCATCTTTACTTTTTATATACCTTTTATTGTTATATTTTCTTATTATCTTTCTGTAGTTTCAGTACTTCTTTTGTTAATTCACGTTGTTTAATTTTGATGTCCTTTTACTAGTGTGTTTATTATACCGACTGGATTAACGACAATTTCATTTCGCTGCCAGTGTACCACTACATTTGTACGACAAATAAAAATCTTGAATTTATTGTGTTACCCCCATCACATTATTTAATGTGTTCCTCATGAATTTCATTGTTTTTCTCAAAATAAACACGTATTCCAATTTTGGTTCTTGCAACACATTTCCAAAAAAGTTGGGACAGGAGCGATTTAGGGCCAGTAGTGAGGTAAATTGGTTAAATAATGATGTGATTTGAAACAAGTGATGTCAACAGGTGATTGTAATTATGATTTGGTACAAAAACAGCACAAATACGTGAGAAAATTATTGAAATGTTTAAAAACAATGTTCCTCAAAGAACGACAGGAAGAGATGTGGATATTTCACCTTCATCAGTGCATACCATAATTAAAAGATTGAAGGAATCTGAAGCAATTTCAGTGCGTAAAGGACAAGGAAGCAAGCCTAAGTTGAACTACCGTGATCTCCGATCCCTCAGCATCCCACTGCATCAAGAATCGTCATTCATCTATAAGCGATATGACCACATATGACTACTTTGGCAAACCTTTGTCAAGTACCACAATACGTAGTTACATCCACAAATGCCAGTTAAAACTGTACTGTGCCAAAAGCAAGCCCCATCTTAACAGTGTCCAGAAGCGCCGTCGGCTTCTCTGAGCTCAGAACGCATCTGAGTTGGACCATCACACAGTGAAAACGTGTACTGTGGTCAGATGAATCAGTATTTCAGGTATTTTTTGTGAGAAATGGATGCCGTGTGCTCCAGACCAAAGAAGAAAAGGATCACCCAGACTGTTACCAGCAATAAGTCCAAAAGCCAGGGTCTGTCATGGTATGGGGTTGTGTCAGTGCCCTTGGCAGAGGTAACTTGCAGTTCTGTGATGGCACCATTAATGCTGAAAAGTACATAGAGATTTTGGAGCACAATATGTTACCTTCAAGAAGACATTTTTTCCAGGGACGCCCATGCATTTTTCAACAAACAATGCGAAACCACATTCTGCACACATTACAAAGTCCTGGCTGTGGAGGAAGAGGGTATGGGTACTTGACTGCCTGCAGTCCCGACCTGTCTCCAATAGAGAATGTGTGGTTCATTTTGAAGCGCAATATGTGACAACGAAGACCCCGTACTGTTGTCCGCTTTAAGACTTGTTTGCAGGAAGAATGGGACAAAATTACACCTGAAACACTACATCACTTGGTGTCTTCAGTCCCTAAATGTCTTTTAAGTGTTGTGAAAAGGAATGGCGACATTACAAAGTACTAAATGCTTTACTGTCCCAACTTTTTTTGAAATGTGTTCTAAGAACCAAAATTGGAATACGTGTTTGAAAAAGAACAATGAAATTCACGAGGAACACATTAAATAATGTGCTGTTGTATTGTTTTCAATGTAATACAGGTCAAAGATAATTTAACAAAGTGCTGTTTTCAGTTTGATTTTCATTTTACATACCATCCCAACTTTTCCTGATTTGGGGTTGTAAAATGTGAACACAAAAGCTTTTTTTGTGTGAACATTATAAAACAGATTAATTCGTATTAAACAATTTCAAAGACATAGACATCTAATATGTGTGTGTCTGTGAGAGAGAGCATTTCAATTAATGCCTATAGTTCAATATTTGTTATATGTGTTGAATTTCATGGTCATCATTTTGGAAAAAAAGCTACCTAAACCATACGGGACTTAGAAATGGGTTAAAACTGACAGGACGATACCAGATATCAAATTGTATAGTTAGGATGAATGTACTGTTAAACATCAGCACCATTGGAGGAGTCATGCATGGTGAGGCAGGGGGATATCTGTACATTAATGGGCGATGCATTACTGGGGATCTTTGGCGCCACCTTTTGACCAGTTACAGTCGTCATCAACATTAAAAAAACATTTCCTTTTCCACTGCGTGAAAAAACAAATTGCACCCTATTTATAGAGTGGGAGACTACTTTTTGCAAGGATTTATATCTCCTGAAATTGCTTCTTCACAGATAAGCACCAGAATGTTCTTTTCCCAGATGGTAGTAGGGACAAAATCTCCTACCACTGATAATTCTGACCATACACAAATTTTTATTTTTCTGAGTCTTGCGATTTTACCGTATCAAAAATAACCAGTAAATCCTATTATTATCCTGCTACCCCCACTCTACCAAAACTCATGAAATGATACATTTGGAGGAGGAAGATTTCTAATTGATCCTTTATACCCACCAACCAGACCAGTATAAGAAGCTGTACGATGTAAAGCCTCTTTAAATGGGTACAGACTACTTCCGTTTATTGTAATAAGTATCTCATAAATTTGACTTTACACTTTTGCATGGTATTGATAGGTTTTGAAAGTTAATTACTTAACACAATTCTTATTAAAATTGTTCATTATACAACCTGAATGTCCCAAGGTAGCACATTAGTACAAAAGACGCTGTATGATGTATTATTGTAGCAGTCAGATGTTATTTTAACCAATGTACAGGTTTACCTTTAATTTAATTCTACAAACATAATCAAAATCACTTGTGAAAAAGACATTTAGTCATTTACTAAGGCAGATACAACCTGTGGAAGCACAGCTAAAAGCATACCATCACCCATTATAGAGTGACCCATTGTCTTTGTAACTGAGTAATCACAACTAAGTGCAATTTACTATAATGAAA
The DNA here is from genome assembly GCF_023856365.1 of Brienomyrus brachyistius. Lineage (NCBI taxonomy): Eukaryota > Metazoa > Chordata > Actinopteri > Osteoglossiformes > Mormyridae > Brienomyrus > Brienomyrus brachyistius. The sequence goes on from NC_064536.1 coordinate 41,518,012, forward strand.
CTGTACACAGAAACTGTAAAGGCAAAGGTAATTTATTATGATGAAATGCTTCCAAAATGCCCAGTGTGCTTCAGCGTTTCTCCTTTTCTCCAGTCGTCGACAGGTCCTGTGTTTATTAGGTGATCTGTGATGTAGGAGATCCTGAGAATGGCTGCTGCTCCAAGGATGATTGGCAGGTGGCTTTTCCCAGGAACAGCGGGCTGGAGATGTAAAGGTGGGATGGAGAAAATAAAGTGTAGGGGAATACAGAGTACAAACAACCATAAGAAACACACGGCCCATGGCCATATGTCCACAAGACAACCACCCGCCCAACCCGAGAGGGAGCCTACGAGGGACTAAGGGGGGCCCAACCCCTGTAAAAGGAGGTCCGCATAGGGGGGACAGACAGCGAGCCCCCCAGTCCCTCCCGCAAGCCCTCCACCGAGGGAAGCGGGTCCAGGGCCAAAGGGCCCCATCAACCGGGAACACTCCCCTGGCGGACGGATCACCGCCCACTGTAGCGACCCGGCACGTCCCCCCCCTCCCCGACACTGCAGGATGATCTAAGGGAGACCCATACAAACAAAGTGCACCATCCCCCCCGCCCCCACCACCCAGGAGCGGACCTGCGTCAACTGGGGAGCGGCAGACCCCCCGCCCAGCCCAGACCGAACCCTACAATTCGCCTAGAAGGGCTCAGAGCATCCCTAGATACCCCGGACCGCCTGCCAGGGCCCCACCACGGCGCAGCAGAGCCAAGGACCACCCAGCCCGCAGCCCACAAGAGGAGACGGCCCACACCGGCCAGAGCCGTCTTCTACCTGCCGGGCCACCCCACACGCGCAGGGCCAGAGACAGAGAGTTAGGGGGGACCCCTCAGCCCCCACTGATTCCCCGTCCCATGTTAATGTGAAGTGTGCATGTACAAGTGTGAGAGAGTTGTGTGTTTATGTCTACAATGCATTAAAATTAGTGGGTGCAGTTCGAGTATGAGGGCCCCACCACTGGCAGATGGCAGAGTCCCCCATCCCCCTCCCTGCACCCCAAGGCCCTAATGTAGCATGGACTGTGTATATAACTAAAGTGCAAAAAGCAGGTGAACAGTCGAGGCACGGGCACCCCACCGCTGGCAGACGGCAGAACCCCACCTGCCTAAACCCACCTCCTCAGCCCTAGTGTCATGTGGTGTCTAATGTGCAAGTAAAACCTCCCCACTGCCCCTCAAAGCTCTAGTGTTGTATGAAATGTGGTGTCCGGCCCAGGGGAGCAATAAGGGCGTGCAGGAGTGGGCCCCCCCCGGCACCGGGGCCAGATCCCCGACTGGCCCCGATTAGTCCTCATCCCCGACCCCACACAACCGGCAGGGGCGGCCAACCGAGGGGGTTCAGGGGCGCCACATTAACAATTGTTAATAAACATTCCACTATACATCTCAAAATTTAGCACACTTAATTCATTATCTTTGATACTGTTTCAAACATTTAATGTTCCCCAAACAGCAGCAGAAGAACCACAGCTTCATCTTCCTTGTATTTTGGCTCTTCTCTGTGTCAAGAGCTCTACAAGCTCAACTTTAATATTAATTTTCCACCACTTCTACATCTTCTATCTATACCAGACCCACATCTATCTCTACACTGCCAGTTTCCTCTCTGAAGAGTCTCAGAAACAATGCCAGCATTGCCTATCACTCTCACACCCTCCCCTCCCTTACACCAGTCCGTCACACCTCCCAGTCCCCCCATAACCTCCCCAGCCTGGACAGTGGGGGGTGTCGCTGGTGAGCACTCCTCCAAACCTTTCCTCTCTCCCCAGTCGATCACCTCGTCCCACAGGTCCCAGGCTCCCCAGTGCTGGTCGTTGGTCCAGGAAACAGCTTTCGGAATTTTCATTCTGGTTAACATAATTAACTAGCCGTCTGTGATACTCTCAAAGCCAAACTAGACACTGTATTTTCAACGTACTCCAGACATTTGCTAAATGCTATTCACCAAGAATGCCTATGGAAAGGGATGGAGCCTTCATTATCTGCTCGTGGCATCGAGGCTACTCCGATAGAAGCGGCCAAATTGCTAAAACTGTTTCACAACCTATACAGTAACGCTGGCGAAATCAGGACGCTGCTTCGGTACGTTATAACATCGCCATGGTAATGAACCCAGCAAACGGTTAATCTTACTTCAACAACATGGGACATTTAAAAAGTAAACGTATAGGGGCTCTTTTCAGAATAACATCTTCAGATGAAACGCATTACGACAGACCGGATGAGTAAAACCAATCATATCAACCATAAGGCTTGTTGTTTTTAAGTTTAACACAATTATTTTCTCTTACAATTTAAATATAAACAATCACATTACGAAAAATGGCCACAGCATCTACAGTTTAAGCTACTAATTTTAAATATATTTCAATTATATTTTGCGGCAATATTTGCATGAACTATATCACGACATACAATGAAATATATAATTAACTATGCTAACAAAACATAATCTGAAGAAATAGCAAGAAACATACGAAGAGATGCTTCTCACCGCTGCGCCATCGCTCTGTCAGAAAGTTTATGTTCAAACTGCACTGATTTTGTTTCTATGGAAACCAGCGAAATTTTTCATTGGTCGAAAGGATGAAGATATGTACTGACGCCATTTTCAACGAATGAAAACGAGAATTAATTGTCAGGGCGGGACGAATTTGAAGGTGAACCAATCAAAAGTAGTATGTTTAGCTCGTGCTTGTTTTGGCTGAGCGTGATTGGATTTGTTGATCTAACCGCCTTCAAGCCCGTAAACCATGTATCTACTTGTCAATGGGAAACCACGCAGTTCTGTCTATAAATACTGACTGTAATTTTTTTATGACATTATGTCTTTGCTATGCAGTATTACGGTAATGCGTAATACCGCGATGTTTGGGGTGCCCCGCTGTTTTTTTTCCATAGCTGGTGAACGCAATTAGCATTTTAGCCACGTTGGTAGGTCCGCTTTTGAGAAAGAACACTATAGTTCTTGTTATTCACATTCTGTGTCCTGGTGTTTTTAATTTCTCATAATGTGAACAAAGATATGTCATATACAAGTTTTTTGAGAGACTAAATTTTGGTTTGATTTATAATTTATTTAATGGTAAATAAAGTTCTTATATAGCCATTTTAGAATTAGTGCAGTCTTTCGTTTAGAATTAGCGCAATATTCTTAAAAACTGCATGTTCAAACCAAACGCCATGCCATAATAACTGCTTTACAGATATTTCATTCAGGAATCTATGGAGGGTATACTGTAGGTAGGCCTGTTTGTGTGTGTGTGTGCGCGCGTTTGGGTGGGTGGTTATGTACATAGTGCTATAAAAACATGTTATTTTGACTTTGTAGGGACATGTTTTCGGTCCCGAAAGTAAGATACTGAATTTTATTAAATTCTGTGAATGCAGTCAAATGAATAATTCAAAAAGTCTTGCATTTTGTTTGGTTGCTTACTGTTACTGCTTGGTAACTACTGCAATGTTTAAGGTTGCCATAGTTAAGATTGGGGTTACGCCCATACAAATGAATGGAGAATCCCCACAAAGATTCAAATACCTAATCTGTGTGTGTGTGTGTGTGTGTGGAGTAGGTGTATATTACATTGTGGGGACCAAATGTCCCCCACAATGTGACAAAAACCCCGTTATTTTGATGTTTTGGGGGGCATTTTCAGGTACTCACAAAGATCTGTAAATACAGTCAAAAAACTAAAAATGCCAAAAGTCTTGTATTTGGTTTGGTTACATATGGTTAAGGTTAGGGGTTGGTAGGGGTTAAAGTTGTCATGTTGGGATTACAGTTTTCCCCATAGAAATGAATGGAGAGTCCCCACGAAGATATGATTACACAGCTGTATGTGTGTGTGTGTTGTGTGTGGTATCAGATCAGTCCCTGAGAGTTCAGTAGTCAGGCGCCATGTTTCTGAGTCTGCTTGTGGAGGCCTGAATGCTTTTCCAGATGCCAGAGTGAAAAGATTATGTGAGGGGTGGGTGCGGTCATCCACAATGTTGGTGGCTTTGCGGATGGAGCGTGTGATGTGAATGTCCATGATGGAGGGGAGAGAGACTCTAATAATCTTCTCAGCTATCCTCACTATCCGCTGGTCTTATGATCTGAGGTGAGGCAGTTCCCAATTCAGACCGTGATGCAGCTGCTCAGGATGCTCTTGTCTAAGGAATCAAAAATGTGGTTCCATGGGGTTCCAGACAGTGACCTTTTTTGGAGACAGTGAGACTAAATTTAATTTGTTAACCTAGGTGCACCAGTTATGACATTGGTGAGGTAGGCTGTGGTCTGTTAGTTGGTGACAAGTGGCTGGTGATCCATGCAACCCAAGCAGAAGTGAGCAGAACTTGTATCAGCCAAATAGACAGGAGAAAGCGGATTTTTCATTGGACTTCAGGACTCCTGAGTAACAGATAAAGACAGAGAAACAGCAAAGTTATGGAGAATCAGGAAGTAAGTGCCAGTCTGCGCAGATCTGAGGTCAGTGAGACACACATAAGGCTCCTCTGATGCTCCTCTTCATCCGCTGATGGGCCTCCAGGTGAGAATCACAAATCAAACATAATAACAACTGACACAAAGGCCTGAGGTCAGACCCTCTGTATGCAGCACACAGTGTGTCTGCAGTCTCACCCTCACATCGTGTATGATGACATTTCTGCTTTTTAGATTAAGTGCCTGTCTGAGAATAACTTCTGCATCATGCTAATTATTTAGCTGTTTCGTGCTCATGGGCAAAAGAAAAATGAGGATTAAGTTAAATATATCAGAAATAAATTTCTAATGTGGCTCAAGGCCACAGTAAAGTGGACCATCACATCAAGTAAGTACAAAACAGCCTTTACTAATACGCTAAGGGTTAAAACAACATATAAGATGTGCATAATCTGACAGTATATCAGCGTGAGAGCAAGGCTGGCCCTGGAAGTGGTGTGCATGCAATGGCAGAGCAAAGTTAGAGACACCCGCTAAAAACTTTCATTTCATCTCACTTGCTCCTTTCTTCTTTTTCCTTCTTTTTTTCCCTCCTAATCTGTCCATCCTCTTCGGCCAGCTCACCCACTGCAATACTTTACGGGTTAAAAATGAAATAAATAAATTTTTTAAATTTAAAAAATGAAATCGATCAACATGAGAGGCCTATACAGAGTTTATAGAACCCCTCATGGTAAAGCAAACATGTTTGTCACAGCAGTGCATTCAGACCATGATTCTGCTAAAGCTGCCGGACAGGACAAAGGGAAAAAAAAAGAAGAAGGTGGGGGTCAGTGCAGCAGTGGGTAGTTCAGGTCCAGAATGTAAAAATCCAGACCAAGATTTAGTTTCAACCAAACAGCTGAGTACTCTGTATCAGTGTCATTCTTAAAGTCGTGTTTCAACTTCTGGCAAAGTTCTCCCAGGAGCCTATCTCTGTTGTATGTACAGTCGGCATGTAATTCATTCCTGCCCAGATCCCTGACAAACAGTTGGAGGCAGAATTACTTGTTATCAGAGTATGTGAATTTTTACACACACCAGCAGCTGTGACAGAATAAGATATTTCCTTTATACTGCTGCCACATAGTGGACACAAAGAAGACTGCAGTCAATTCTAAAATCAGTCGGTCAACATGCTACCACCACAGACTATAATCGGGAAGTGATCAAACTTCATGGAACAATATGAATATAAACAAACAGATGTAGTAAGTATATTGTGCAAAATGTATCTTCATCTTAACTACGCTGAATGGTGGAGTCCCAGAGTAAGTGATCCTCACCTGGAGGCCCATCAGTGAAGAAGAGGATGAAGAGGAGCATCAGAGGAGCCTTATGTGTGTATCGCTGACCTCAGATCTGTGGAGACTGACACTCACTTCCTGACTCTCCTTAACCTCACTGCCTCCCTTTTTGTGGGTTTTAAATGTTTTAAAAATCATCCATCTATCTTTGATTTTCATAAACTGTTTGTGCACTGATGCATTTCCTGTCTATTTCTTGTCTGTTAAAAGGAAAACAGTTTGATGCTGCTGTTGTCCTGCTCTTACCAGGAATAAATATTTTGATTTCATCTAGAATCTTATCATTTTAGAAACATGATTTCATAGCAAAATTATTGATAGCTGGTCTTCACAGTGAATCATTCATGCTCACAGAGTTTAAACTACAAACAAATTAATCAAATAAGTCTAGTTCTTTTCTAAACTGTTACTTCCTCATATTGCAAATGAGCAAAGAGCAGTGAAATCAGACTTATTCTGAAAAGCAGAAAAGTCGTCATACAGGATGTGAGTGTGAGACTCTGCAGAAACACTGTGTGCTACATACAGAGGGTCTGACCTCAGGCCTTTGTTTCAGTCTTTATTATGTTTTATACAGTTTTAAAATGTCACTGCAGTAGGTCCTTTTCATATGTGTGGATCAGCACAAATCATGAGGTCCGTTAGGAAGGTGTCTGTATGACAGGGGTGGGGGTATCCTGGGGGGGGGGATGGGTGGGGGCAAAGTCAGGTAATTCACTTCATCTGGGTCTTATCAGCAGTCCTGTGTTTCTCTCAGCACCACAATGATGTTTCACACATAATGGGGTCCGTGGGCCTCCTCAGTTATATTCAGGCTTTCAAAGTTCTTCAATCATAAAAAGTCACATGGATCTGACACTCTGACACTGTTATATTAATTTGTTTAAATTCATTGAAAATACTATATATTACAGCTAGTATTTGGATCCGTCTGCTCTTTATCCGTTCCTCACTGGCATACCTGGGTCTCTGTGCAGTGCTTTCCGGAAGCATCAGAACCATTCATAAGGGAATCTATGTGTGGCTGCCCTCTAGTGGATACACAAAATTCGGCTACTTAAGTAGCTTGACTATATTTCCCTCCTAGTTTAGTTTAGTTCCTAATTTAATTTAACAGATGAAACTGAAGGCAGAGCTGGAAATTAGTTTAGTCATGACTTCAGAAGTTACGCTGACAAGGGATTCTGTACAATCAGAGATGAAGCTGCTGGATGGGATGGTCATCGCCTGCTTTTTCTGACTGATGTAGGTCTGGATGTAAAGTTACAAACTGCTTAATGTGTATCAATCTGTTTTATAATGTTCACACAAAAAAGTGCTTTTAATGTGTCTGCACCTTGTATCTCCCACAATGTGCTTCTGCATTTGATATCTTCTTGACTTGGGGATAAAGAGATTTAACTGGATTGATTTTACTTTTGTGAAGCACTACAGTCCAAAGCTGAACTGATTGTTCAAAGCTTTTTGGTTTTTAAGCAAAACTACTTCATTTAATTTATCTGAAACCCACTTTGCACCTTTCTAGACTCAACAAAGCATCATTGCCAACAAAATAAGTGAGTTACAGTTAAATCAGGTAAAGAAGTTTCATTTGGAATTTACTGATCCAGGTTTTCAGCACCACGGACAGCAACTAGACTTACTGTCATTTAATGGGAGTGAAAGCAGAAACCAATAGATCACACAGGGATATTTTCATTTGATGGTGTCTTTCTTTTTACTTTTGATATGCCGTCTTCCTCCTTAGCTGATATGTGAGGCTGCTGTCAGCTCAGACAAGCTGGTGTGATTTTACGCAGAGTGATAAGTGGGCGGTCCTGTTTTCGTGTGTTACATTTTCATTTGATGTTGGCCAATATGTATGTGGTACTGTTTCCTCCTTAACTGATATGCACAGGCTGTTGTTAGCAGAGACAAGCTGGTGTATTTGTACCGCAGATTGAAAAGTGGGCGTTCCTGATTACATCACTCTTTTAAAGAGTCCCTGATTGGTGGGCTCTGACGAGGAGGGGTGACCTAAAAACTCCAAACCATTTATCCATCCATCCATCCATCCATTTTCCAAACCGCTTATCCTACTGGGTCGTGGGGGGTCCGGAGCCTATCCCGGAAGCAATGGGCACGGGAACAACCCTGGATGGGGGGCCAGCCCATCGCAGCCAAACCATTTAAGTTTGCGAAATTCATTTTTAATAATTACCAATTTCAGAAAAATATGAAATGTTTTGTAAAGTATCAATTTATTAATCATGTATTTAAACAAATTATGACCAGTATAAAAGACACATACAAAACTGTACAAAAGTCTTGGGCTGTCGAAGAAAATGATGTTCAAATGATCTTCATCTTGGTCTAGAATTATAATATTTTGTCCGTCAAAGTGTGGCAGCCCAGTCATTTCAAAATCTCTTCTAAAGTTAGTAAAACATTTGCACCAACCATCCAATAGACCTATATCTTTTAATAACACAACCCCTATGGCTAATCAATGCATCATTAACATTTTGTCACGGGAGACGGCAGCGATCGCGGGCAGAGCGGCGATCGTGCGGGCAGGCGGGTAAGAAGCAGGCAGACAGCCGAGAATCAGGGCAAACGAGGGGTTTAATCTCAGGGACGAGGGCACGAACATCAACTGACAGCAATGACGGACAAAGGACTCGGGTAAGACACGGACTGAAATACACAGGACTGAGCAAATTAACTAGATACAGCTGGGTACAATCGGGAGAAAACACGTGGGTAATCAGGGGGCGTGGCACACAGGAGGAGCGGACGAGCCGGGCATGACACATTTGTTTAATTTAATTAATTAATTAAGTGAGCTGGTGGCAGAATTTAACAAATACATGGAATGGCTGGGGTGCCCCTGAGGAGAGGTTTAGGATCCAAAGCGTGGTTCACCTAGCGATCCAACAAGGCATCAGTAACTTTATGGAGAAAAGAAGAAATTCTTGTTAGTTTTTATTGTGTCACTTTTAATTTGCATATATTTTTATGATAATTGTGTTTTTGTTCTGAGCAAATATACACAACCCAATTAAATAGCATTAAACGTTTTCTTTGATGGCCCAAGACTTTTGTATAGTACCATATTTTTTCAGAATCAAGAGACAATTTAATAAAAACCAGTCTTACCTTCACAAGATAACGATTATTAAACATTAACCAGCAGGTGGCAGCAAAGCACTTGTGAATAAGTGGCCAATACGTGGTTGTACAGGTTGCCAGCAGATAATCATCCCCTCTGTTTAACTGACTCTCATGCTATGACTGTACAGACTGAGCAGGGCCGAGTGAGAGAGGCCTCACTGCAGTTAGCATAACCGTTTATTTTACAGCTTGTCTGACTCATTCTGCTCCACGAAGGTCATCTCCTCTGCCAGCTTCCTCTGATCCAGGGAGACCCTCTGCTTCTCTCTGATTGGTTCCCGCTTTCTACAGGAGGTCCAGTGCAGCTGAATGGTGATGATGGTGCAAATCAGGTAAAACACACCAGTCCCAGCTTTCAGTACAGCATCCAGAACCTGCTCCCACCTGTGAGACATATAATACACCAGTGTGTCTGTCAGTCACACATATCACATTTAAACCTGAAGAACAAAACAGTGAATCTATTCTGACTGAAGTAAGTAAGACTAAGAAAAGGTCACTCTTGAAACTGAAATATAAATTATGAAAGATATTCTACAGAGAAAATGATTAGATGGAGAACAATGAATTAGTGTTCACATCCCAGGGCACTGATAGTGAACAGGTGAGATAAATGATTTTATTAACATATTTTAATGTATCTATTGTATCAGGGTGGCATGGTGGTGCAGTGGTTTGCACTGTCGCCTCACTCCTCTGGCACGTGTACTCAAGTCTTCGCTGGAATTCCGTGTGTATGGAGTTTGCATGCTCCCCCTGTGTCATTGTGGGGTTTCCTCCAGGGACTCTGATTTCCCCCCACAGTCCAAAAACATGCTGAGGCTAATTGGAGTTGTCAAATTGCCGGTAGGTGTGCTTGTGCGAGGGAATGGAGTGTGAGCGTGTCCTGCAATGGGTTGGCACCCTGTCATGGGACGTTCCCTGCCTTGTGCCCATAGGGACCCTGAGTTAGACAAGCAGTTTCAGACAATGGATGGATGCAGCACTGGAACAGATATTACAGAGTACAACTGTAACACTGGTCTACGCTGCAATGAAAAACCACCTACAGACATGTTAGTCAGTCTGCACACCATTAGTAACAGTTCATCCTCACAAAGATGAAAAAATGCCTGAATTATGTTGCAAGCTACATGGATTTGTCTGGATTTGTATACATAACAAGTGACTGGCTGTATGTCTGTGGAAAATGCTGTGATTTTTGTCATATTACAGACTGATCATAAACTAGAAGACACACATTCAATATTAAAGACACCAATTAGCCTGACTGTGCGTTTTTGGATTGTTGGAGGAAACCCACACAGCATGTGGAGAACATGCAGACTCCACACAGACAGAGCAGAAGCCAGATTCAAACCCCTAAACATGGAGGCGTGAAGCAACAGCGCCGCCTACTGGACCACCGTGCCACTATCATTGAAACAATAATCCCAATAAATAACTCTGTTTCACAACAGCTGATAAATAGGGGATTATCCCCACAAAGAAGCACAAACCCCTTCGTGAGTGAAACTGCTGGGTTGATTAGTATGTATCTATTTATATTCAAGCATAAATAATTCACAGGCAGATTTAAATCAATTACTTATGTTTAACAGTAATATGAACTGGAATCTGCAGGATTCCACAACCAGCCACCAATACCAGCCAGTGTCCTTCCTCTCCAGCCCACTCATTGTCACAATGAAGGTTTTATTTTCTGTGTCATTCCTGATCAGGACAGGCCTCCCATGCAAACTCACTGATCTCTCTGATGCACAGGAGCCCCCAATCTTACACCACATCCTTTGTCTTTTGTTGTTTCCATTGTAACACTGACACTGTCTCCATCCACACCCGTCACCTCCTGTTTGTCCACTGACAGCCCTGGAGGACTTCAACACCCAGGTAAAACACTCAACGATTTCCACAGCAATGAAATGTTTATGAATATCAGCCCATTACAACATACATACTGTATGTAAATGTTTGGCCAACCCCTGACATTTTTTAACATATTGCTTATCATATTTAACCTCATGAAGTCGCCCGATTTAGCTGACACTGTTACTAAAATATTAAAACATTTTTCCATTTGTGTTAAGGTCCTTCCTTTTTGACTCAGTGACATGTTACATACTGTGCATCTCATTGGCTACAGTCTGCAGTACAGACATCTTACCATCAGTGACTGACAGATTAACCTGATCAGAGACGCTCCACTGATCTTCACACCACACCAGTACCGATCGGAATCCTCAGCTGTCAGATTGTTGATGGTCACAGTGAAGACTCGCTGGTCAGGATCATCTCTGACTCACACTTTACCCTCCAGTGGAGAGTCAGTGTGTACTATGGGAGTACATGACCTCACATTATACCCTCTGCACCAGTATTTCACATGAGTTTTATATCTGTCACCATAGGAACATGGGATTGTTACAGATCATCCTCTCTGTACACAGGCCCATTTCACTGTAGACACACTGTCAGCACCTGTGGGGAAAATAATTAACTGAATAAGGATTTTCCATCTTATGACATCTCTAAGTAATTATGCTTGGTTTGTGTAATACGTAGATTAGGTCATGTGTAATTTACAGAACAGTGATGATGTATAAAAGTCAAAGACCATCATTTTACTATAAGAACAAGGAAAACAAAACTAGTGTCTGATCTTGGGAAGGGCTTCAGCAGGATGTGGGATCGGGAATCTGAGCCTGGCAGTGTGTTCTAGGGTCTGAGAGGAAAACCAGGACCTTAAATCCCTAGTAAAAGGCCTAGATGAGGGTTTCCGGTAATGGCGGCTTGCTGAGAAGACGTGCCCACTTCTGCTCCGCTATGTTTCTGTAAAATCCTGAATAATACTCGTTTATTGGACGTTGAACAAGACCAGTAGTGATGCCTCTCTCGCAAAAGAAACTTGGTAAAAACATTAGTAGACCGACTCAGTCGAAATTGTCTAACTTCACTTCTAAGTCGAGCTCCGAGGCTAGCTGTGAAGCTAATGTTAGTGGTGAAGATAGCGAGAATAATACCAACACCTGTCAGGTGATGGAGGAGAAAATTAACAAGCCAAATGAGAGGGGAAAGACGGTCGAAAGCTTAGACGCAGTACTGGCGGCTATTGCAAACTTGAAATCGGATTTTTCCTCCAAACTGGACGGTATTTTGTCAGCAATAGAGACTGTGAGGAAGGATGTTAATGAGTGTGCTAAGCGGGTCGGTGAGGCGGAGGCCCGGATATCTGCAGCAGAAGATAGTATCACCACCTTGGAAGCAAAGGCACGGACTCTTGAAAATAACAACAAAGATCTCGAAGACAAAGTGCTGGATCTGGAGGCCAGATCGCGACGTTCTAACTTGAGACTTGTTAACCTGCCCGAGGGCGCGGAAGGAGAGGACGCGTGCGTCTTCTTGGAAAACTGGCTGCCGGAGGCTCTGAACTTGGCACCGCTACATACCGCTCTGACGCTGGAGAGAGCTCATCGGATCGGCCAGAAGAATACGTCAAACACCGCTGCACCGAGGACAATGATCATGAAGTTCCTAAATTACAAGGATAAAATGACTGTGATAAGAGCTGCCAGGGCAAAGGGACAGATTCTTTTCAAGAACCGTCCGGTGAGATTTTATGAGGACCTGGCGACCGGTGTACACAGAAAACAGAAAGAGTTTAACGCCGTGAGACAACAGCTTCGCTCCATGGGGATCCGGTACGGCATGATTCCTCCCGCGCGACTGATAGTGACATACAACGGAAAGTCTCGCATCTTTAACCAGCCAGGTGAAGCGGAGAATTTTGTGAAGGCTCTGAGGTCAGAAAGTGGACTGGGTTGAGAATGTAATCATTGACATGCTGTGTGTTGGCATGAAGGAATAATTACTGAGCTTTAAGTTTTAAAAGAAGAGTGAAAGAGAAAGGCCAATTTGTTATATTTGTTTATCGGTCCAGAGGCTTACAGCTACTATTAGTAGCCTAATTTTCTTAATGTATCCAATAACGAGTTTTTCTGTTTATGTAGCGGGGTGGGGTAGGGGGGAAAGGTGTTTAGGCATAGTCGGTTGATCCTCACTTTTGGGTGGAACAACCTTTAGCTGTTAGACAGGTACCAGTATATATAGGGGGAGGGAAATGGGTACCAAAGTTCAAGTTAAAGGGGTATGTTCAATACTTATTGTTGTGGGTGTAGTTTTTGACATTCAGATGTTATTTGTTTCTCTATCCTTTAATATTTCAAATGTGTTGGGAAGCTCATTTAGTGCTGTGTGTTATGTCTGGTGGAATAAGAATTAAAATTTCTTCTTGGAACTGCAGAGGACTACAAAAACTGGAGAAGGTAAAACAAGTAATGACTAGGGTGAAATCTATGCACTCTGATATCATGCTACTTCAGGAAGCACACCTGTTGTCTAGTCAAGAGGCGAAGATTAGGAGGAGGTGGCAGGGCAGTATATATTCTGCACCCTTCACCTCTCAGGCAAGAGGTGTTATGATTTTGATCCACAAATCTATACCATTCCATGTGACAAGGGTTATTAAAGACAAGGCGGGGAGATATATTATTTTACAGGGCACACTTATTACGGAAAAAATAATCCTGATAAATATCTATGCTCCAAACATTGACGACCCAAAGTTTTTTCCTAATCTTTTTTTGACAGCATCATCTCTGTCTGGTAGCTTTATTATAGGAGGGGATTTTAATTGTACATTGAATCCAGAATTGGATAGGAGCTCAGGTATTGATTTCTCGCATCCTAAAAGTAGACAAACTATTCAACATTTTATGAAAGAACTTGATCTGAGGGATATTTGGAGGGATATGAACCCCAAGGTCTTAAAATACTCCTGCTACTCAAATACACTTTTTTTTTTTTTTTTTTTTTAGTTTCTGGCAATATGAGGTACAAAATAAAGGATTGTCACTACGATAGCATTTTAATATCTGACCATTCGCCAAACTCATTAATATATGAAGATTTAAGACTAAAAAGAGATCCCCCTAGATGGAGATTTAAACAAAAATAGACAATCAAATAAATATTTATTTTGAAACTAATACGGATTAAACGTCACCCTGCACAAGGTGGGAAGCATTTAAGGCCTACGTAAGAGGTCAGATTATTAGTTTTACAAGTTATAGAGCAAACCAAACTTATAAGAAAACAAAAAAGTTGGAGGCGGAGATTGAGCTGCTTGAGGGAGAATACTTTCAAACCTTTTGTCCAAGAGTCCATCAAAAGCTTTTATTACTAAGAACACAGTATAACGAACTTTCTGCTTCTAAAGCAGCCTCACATCTTTTGCGTCTTAAACAATCATTCTATGACCAAGGGGAAAAGCCCGGGAAATTATTAGCCTGGCGCCTCCGACAATTACAAAATGAGAAAAACATTACTTCAGTTGTAAACAGTGATGGACAGATCATTGTTGACCCTCTAGGAATTAATGAAACTTTTAAGTTTTTTTTAATGAAAAACTATACAGCTCAGACATAACACATATGGGACAAGAGCAAAATCTCTTCTTAGATACCCTTCAGATACCTAGCATTTCAGAACTAATAAGTGCAGACCTTAATACACCTATAACAAAGGAGGAAATATCTATAGCAATAGATCATTTGAAAACAGGTAAAACCCCAGGCCCAGATGGGCTGCCGACAGAAATTTATAGGAAATTTAAAACTAAATTGCTGTCCCCTCTTTTTGACATGTTCGCGGATTCATTTGAGAAGGGAATCCTTCCGGCTTCATTAAGAGGAGCTCTGATAACTTTACTACCCAAACCAGGTAAACCGTGCAATAAATGTGGAAACCTAAGACCAATAAGTCTTCTTAATGTGGATTTAAAGATACTTTGTAAAATTTTGGCTCGAAGACTGGAGAGATTCTTACCTGATCTAATTCCCTGTGACCAGAATGGGTTTATTGCAGGTAGACAGGGATTTCATAATGTGAGACGAGTGTTGGATATTCTTCATAATCAGGAAGGAAAAACAGACAATGCTTTACTATCACTGGATGCCAAAAAGGCCTTTGATAGAGTTGAGTGGCCCTACTTATTTGAAATATTAAAAAGATTTGGCTGTGGGGATAATTTCTGTCGGTGGATTAGACTTCTATATAATGAACCATATGCTGAAATACTGACAAATGGAATTATATCTAAACCATTTGAAATTAAACGGGGATGTAGGCAAGGGTGCCCTTTGTCCCCCTTATTGTTTATTTTAGCAATTGAACCGTTTGCCATTGCGGTGCGGTCTCATAAAAACATAACTGGTTTATCAGTAAATCAACAGGAACATAGAATTGCTTTATTTGCAGATGATGTCATCCTTTTTTTGGAAAAACTGAAAGATTCTATCCCAGCCTTGTTGGATTTATTACACACATTTGGACGGATATCAGGATATAAAGTGAACAAAGAAAAATCTTCATTAATGATACTTAACTCAGAAGAGAGAAGAAGTGCCGGAAATTCTTTCCAATTCAAAATGGTAGACTGTTTTACCTATCTCGGGATTAGGATAGTGCCATGTTTGAGAGACATTGTTGGAGCTAACTACACCCCTATGATAAATTCCATCATCTCATCTGTAGATAGATGGAAACCCTTGCCTTTGTCACTTATAGCAAGAATTAATGTTCTTAAACTAAACATAATGCCCAAACTTCTGTACTTGTTCCAGAACATTCCATTGTCACCTCCTGCTAATTTATTCTCACACCTGAAAACAATTTTTGTACGTTTTTTGTGGAATAATAGACGACCGAGGCTGCGTTTATCACTCTTGTACTTACCGTATGAAAGAGGAGGCCTCAAATGTCCCAATCCACTTTGGTACTATTGGGCAGCTCAATTGAGGACTATGATGTATTATTTTACAGATAAATCCCTCCCGCCTTGGATGAATATTGAAAACTGCTCGGTACCTCTTCCCCTTCCCCAATACCTATATTCAGCAAAAGTCAAAATGTTGAAAAAAAAGACAAAAAATCCTATAGTCAGAAATATGATTATAATCTGGTATCAGGTTAAGAAATATCTGGGTGAATCCACCTCTCTCGCACGCTTCAGCCCAATATGGGGTAATCATTTTTTCCCTCCAGGCAGAGCAGACCCTGGTTTTAGGAAGTGGGCTGACAAAGGTTTAAAGACAATAGGGGACCTCATGGGATCAGAGGATGAGACTTTGATGTCATTTGAGGAGTTGATTGCCAAGTATGATATTCCATGCAAACATCGATTTAAATATCTACAAATGAGAAACTTTATTAGATTATCTCAAAATCAATGCTTGTCAATCCCTCCGTTATCCACATTGGAAACAGAAATGAAAAAAGATTGCTTTGGAAAGGGAATAATCTCCAAACTATATAATATATTAGTAGAGGGTTCCCCTGAATCTTCTTTAGGGAAACTTAATGCCTGGAGGGAAGACTTACAGGAGGACTTATCCTCCGAAGACTGGGAGGAGGCATGTGCTGAAGCACAAACACAAACTACCAGTACCCGTCTTAAAGTACTGCAATATAATTGGCTAATGAGGACATATGTGACTCCAGAAAAGCTTAATAAGTATAATGGTGATAGCCCAGACTTGTGTTTCAGGTGTGGAGAGGAGAAAGGGACATTCTTCCACTGTATCTGGGAATGCAATAAAGTACAATTGTTTTGGAAAGAGATCAAACAAGCTCTGGATACTATATTGGGTATACAATTAGATCTTGACCCTAAACTATTTATTTTAGGTTTATATCCTGATGGACATCTTATGTCTAGAAAGATAATTACCGCCATGGACTTATGTCTACTGTTAGCAAAAAGAGTCATAGCACTCTCATGGAGGAAGACCAGTAAACCAAAACTCATTAACTGGATAAAGGAACTGTCCACAACTTTACCTATGGAGAAAATTACTTACATTGTCAAGGGAAAACTGTCACTTTTTCAAAACATTTGGGGTCCCTTTATGCAATATATGGAAAATGTGGATCTTAGTAGTATTGTGAATGAGGCAGATGAGATGTAATTGATGTCGGCCCTCTTCACCTAAACTAAATAAATTTGAGTTTGTAATTTTGAACAATACAGAACAGTACAATTGAGGTGGAGTTGAGCAACCCTTGAAAATAGAGAAACTTATTTGTTGTTGGGGTTTTTTATTTATTTATTTATTTTTTTATTTTTTTTTATTTTTTATTTTTTTATGTTTTTTGGGGGTTTTTTTGGGCTTTGTGTTTTTCTTTTATTTGATTAAGTTATTATTTACAGGTCATATTTTGTACTTCCACCTAAATATTTTTCTATCATCTTTTAAATGTCTGATTTGCAAGGAAGGTTGATTGATTGTTATACAATAATTTAGTTGCCTTGGATGCTCCTTTCGATGTGGAAGCACTCAAACTTCTGTAATTTCTGTATTTTTTAAAATTTTAATAAAGATATTGTTGGAAAAAAAAGGCCTAGATGAGGTGAATGAATGGGCTTGTCACTGTGTGGGATGGCCACACCCCTTCAGTACTATGGCCTTACTTGTAAACATATCCAGTCCTGTGATACAGGCCCTCTCATATTCCCTCTATACATGCTTCCTTTGGGCTCTATTTGTGAACGTTATTATGTAAAATATCATTGCTATGCTGGTGATACGCAGCTCTATCTGCCATTAAAACCTGGTGACTGCTGCTCTCTGGTGGCCCTTTCTAACTGTCTGGAGGATATTAAGAACAGGACAGCAATGACTTTCGTCCAGATTAATGAAAACAAGACAGAGGTAATGAGTTTTGGTCACTGTTCATGATCTCAGAGAACAATTAGGGCCTCATTCAGAAAACTTCCAGTCACATACTAAAAATCTTGGTGTCATCTTTGATTCATCACTGAGTTTGATAAACAAATAAATGCTGTTGTGAAGGGGTGTTTCTGTCAGCTGAGTTCAATAGCCTGGCTTAAACCACACCTTTCAGCCAAAGACCTGGAGAGTTACTCCTGCTTTTATCCTGATTGGGTTACTGCCGTTCTCTGTACCCAGGTTTACCAGAAGCATCTTTATTCTGACTACACCTTGTTCAAAACGGTGCTACCAGGCTCTCAACAAAAAATAGACACCAAATTTCCCCTGTGTTGGCTGCATTGCATTGGCTACCTGTTAAGTTTTGAGAATTTCTGAGAATACAGTTTAAAGATTTCTTATTTCTTTCTAAGGCGATACATGGCATAGGTCCCCAGTCCGTCTCGGAGCTAATTCAGCCTTACACCGCTTCTTATTAGATGCATCTCTGTACTGACCCTGCACACACAGGAACACATTTTATTTATCTATTTAATCTGACTATTCTGCTTTGCACATCATGTATTTAACATTTATAGTGATTTTATATTTATTACTAGATTATTGTATAACTTTTGCACTGTTTTTTGAACTTGGTTGTTGCTTAGTCTTGTTTTTCCATGGAGCACCATTATACCAGACAGAATTCCTTGTAGGGTCAACCTACTTGGCAATAAACCACAGTCTGATTCTGATTATTTTTTGTGTAACATTGTGTAACATTGGCCAATGTCTCTACTTTTACTATATATTTATATTATTTTGACCTACAGCACTTTGGCACAACATAGATTGTTTTTAAATGTGCTATAGAAATAAAAATAATTCAACTTGATATAGAAACATATTTCAAGTCTTCCATCTTGCCGAGATGGGGGTTGCGCTGTGACCCCTGGTGGACAAATTATGCAGCAACAGTACTCATATCATGGTTGAAAGTTCTGTCTTCAGTCTCTCTGTTTCTTTTTAGTTATCATTAATTGGCCATTATAAACCAAATGCTGATAGCGATTTATCACAGACTCCTGCATTAATGAATTAAAATATTCATGATGAATAAAGAAGATGAATTGGCGCTAATGTGTATTTTTACTGTGTTATTGATAAGATAAATATTACAGTACACGGATCGCTCTGGTGTCTCAGAAATTGTCTCCATTTTTTCATACCAATTTATCATTAGTACAGTAGTGCTTGCAGTTCACAAATGCTTTGGCCTACAAACAATTTGGTTCGCAAAAACTAAATTTGGTCAATGAACAAACTCGACCAGATTCCTTTTTTTATATTAGTGTAACACCGGCGGGGCGCATATCCCAGCATGCCCCGCGTACAATTGTAAATAGAAGGACCACGACAGGCACCCAACAAGCACCGAACCCAAATACACAGATGGGAAACACAATGTTGTCAGAAGCTGAACTGCGAAATGCAGATGCAGTGATAGATTTACACAAACTAAATACACGTTAGGAGCGGACAGGGTATACACACAAGACATGGGCAAAGTGTAAAGTGAGGTAGACCTTCAACAGCACGTCAGTCCATTGCAGGGCAATGGAAGCTGTAGAAATGCCATGTGAACAGCAGAAATGTGGTCATACAGGATGTGAGGGTGAGACTGTGTGCTGTATACAGAGGGTCTGACCTCACGGCTTTGTTTCAGTCTTTAGTATTGTGATGACATTGTGATAGCCCAGTGATAACTATACTGGATGGGTGGTACCCCTTCAAAGAGCAAGGGGAGATGGGATACCATTGTGGTATGCAAGCAGGTCCTCAGGGTTGTCACACATGTTTTTCTGAGGTGTACACTGCTGGTTGCTTGAGCCCCTGGATGAGACACTGGTCAGTACCCTGCAGAATCGCTGTGGGCAGTGTGAGGACTTCTGCCCTCTCAGTTAAACAATAGGTGCAGGGACTGAGTCAAATGAGTCTCTCTGCATCCTGCTTAATGATATCAAGGGGTTGTGTTGGCGTGTCTGTGCTCACATGGCTCTATCAGTACAGAGTGAACTGGCCAGGGATCAGTTTATCTAGACATTTAACCCCAGATAGCTCACATTCAGACACAGCCAACCCCTCTGCGTCCCTAGACGAGGCCCTGGAACTGGCTTTGGAGAGAGAAATTGTGGGCAGCAAGGTGGCGGGGAACGAGGCGGGAGAAATCAACCAAGCTATAAACGCCAAAGGGCTTGGAGGACCCAGGCCCTCAGGTTTACTTCCTGGAGGCAGACTGCCTGTAGGCTGACAGGCAGCAGCACCCCCCCCCACCCCTCAATCCTCAGACAGTGTCCCAAGTTCACCGCCACCCAGGGTTCCGCCAAGGGCACGCATAGCCGGGAAGATGTGGGCCAACAAGGTTAATTTCCGGAACTTCCTTGTTGACACCGGAGAGGTGGCCCTGCTGCCACCTGCTGCAGAGGTGGTGACTACGGATTGGACTCACAGAGGCAACTTCTGTCACATACCCACCATAGTGATGTGAGTCGCATGTACTGCCCTAGTCCATACAGGTTCCACTGCAACCCTGGTGAGACCAGACACTGTCTAGAACTGACATTGGTGCAGGTGAGAACAATGACTGGTGACCTGGCCCCTTTAAGAGGGACGGGGTTGTTCCCTTTTGACATGGGGGGTTTAGTTGTGAATAGTAACTATGTGGATGGCTGACATGCTCGATCCCTCCATCCTGGGCCTGAATTTCCCCCGGAGCACGGCATGTGTGCTGGACTTTGGGCACAACATGCTGAGATTCCCTGCGGTCCATGTGTACAGTGGGGCCGCTGGCCCCGCAGCCTCTGCAGCTGACTGCCCACCCCTTACTGCCACTGGGCCTGTACCTCCACATCAGCTAGAGATCCCTTCCTCTGCTACAGTCACATGGGCCCCTGAGCCCACATGTGTCCCCTCCAGTGTAGCGCTGCAGCCTCACTCACTTCACTGGAGTCTAACGGGGTTTATCAGAGCGACTTACCTGAAGCTGCCATTGGAGGAGCCCATGATGACCACACGGTTGCCCTTGTGCCACTGCAATCCCACTGCCCTGGTCCTCTACCTCACACCATTGATCCCCTGCCCCACCCATACGGTTGTGTGCCTCTTCAGGTTTGCAGCCTCCTCCTGCACTGAGCGGCCATTTCAGAAGTTTAATTATTTAATTATACAGTAATACACACGTTTCCAACCATTAAAAACATTATCCAGACTTAAAGTCACTTGAATAAAAATATTTAAAAACTTGTTAGCATTTCAATATAGTATCTGGTTGGACTGTGTACTTCCTCTTTGTTTACATGGTTAACATAACACTCACAGCACAAAGTATGCTGTCCTCAGCATTCGTATCTCCGCAACATTCCAAAGATCCATCATAGGCCTTTAGTCTAAAAACAAGCTAAAATGGTCACTGAGAACCTTTGCGTCCATTGATTTCCATCAGCTGTGTTTGGAAAGTTCGAAAGAATTTCTGAGGCTACTGAACAGAGCCAGGGTTGCCAGCTCTCACCCATCTGGTGTGACACTCACACCTTCAGACTCTCACGCTCACGCAAGAAATCTTATTAAATCTTAGGGCAAATCTATATTATTTCATTATAAACCTAAAATTCGCTATATCAAATGCACTGGGGTACTTTGAAAACCCTGCAAACTATTTACAAGGTAATAAAACTGTTACGTACATGTAAATCTGTGTGCATACTTGTTTCAAACTGAAAATCTTATGCCAGCCAGCTAAACAAATTAGACAACCCTGCTACAGGGCTCTCTGTTCAGTTTTCGCTGAATGCTAAGGCTTCCCAGGCAAGCTACTGACCCTCCAAATTTCACAGACCTCTCGGCCACCCAGTAATCTGTAACTTTAGTGCTGAAAGCCTGACAGTGAGTGTATCATGTGAGGCAGCTGTGGAAATACAGACTCTCGTCTGTGCCACAAAAAACCTTCTACAGCGGCAATGTGGGATCTGTGCTCTCCGGGAGCATAACTGCTCGGTACGGCAGCTCCAGCTCTGAGGGCCGCCGAGTCCCGCTGAGGGTGATACGATGCGCCCAGAGAATCACCAGGACAGAACTGCCGCCCTGCATAAGTCCCCGGGGCCTTATGGCCGGGACTGAGAGGCCGAGGAGAAGCTTCTACCCCCGGCCAGTAGGATCATTAACATCACAGATTAAAAGCTAAAATATGCTATAACTACAATCTGTACTTTAAACATTTCTACATATTTTTTATACATTTTCATCTTTACTTTTTATATACCTTTTATTGTTATATTTTCTTATTATCTTTCTGTAGTTTCAGTTAATTCACGTTGTTTAATTTTGATGTCCTTTTACTAGTGTGTTTATTACACCGACTGGAGTAACGACAATTTCATTTCGCTGCCAGTGTACCACTACATTTGTACGACAAATAAAAATCTTGAATTTATTGTGTTACCCCCATCACATTATTTAATGTGTTCCTCATGAATTTCATTGTTTTCCTCAAAATAAACACGTATTCCAATTTTGGTTCTTGCAACACATTTCCAAAAAAGTTGGGACAGGAGCGATTTAGGGCCAGTAGTGAGGTAAATTGGTTAAATAATGATGTGATTTGAAACAAGTGATGTCAACAGGTGATTGTAATTATGATTTGGTACAAAAGCAGCACAAATACGTGAGAAAATTATTGAAATGTTTAAAAACAATGTTCCTCAAAGAACGACAGGAAGAGATTTGGATATTTCACCTTCATCAGTGCATACCATAATTAAAAGATTGAAGGAATCTGAAGCAATTTCAGTGCGTAAAGGACAAGGAAGCAAGCCTAAGTTGAACTACCGTGATCTCCGATCCCTCAGCATCCCACTGCATCAAGAATCGTCATTCATCTATAAGCGATATGACCACATATGATTACTTTGGCAAACCTTTGTCAAGTACCACAATACGTAGTTACATCCACAAATGCCAGTTAAAACTGTACTGTGCCAAAAGCAAGCCCCATCTTAACAGTGTCCAGAAGCGCCGTCGGCTTCTCTGGGCTCAGAATGCATCTGAGTTGGACCATCACACAGTGAAAACGTGTACTGTGGTCAGATGAATCAGTATTTCAGGTATTTTTTGTGAGAAATGGATGCTGTGTGCTCCAGACCAAAGAAGAAAAGGATCACCCAGACTGTTACCAGCAATAAGTCCAAAAGCCAGGGTCTGTCATGGTATGGGGTTGTGTCAGTGCCCTTGGCAAAGGTAACTTGCAGTTCTGTGATGGCACCATTAATGCTGAAAAGTACATAGAGATTTTGGAGCACAATATGTTACCTTCAAGAAGACATTTTTTCCAGGGACGCCCATGCATTTTTCAACAAACAATGCGAAACCACATTCTGCACACATTACAAAGTCCTGGCTGTGGAGGAAGAGGGTATGGGTACTTGACTGCCTGCAGTCCCGACCTGTCTCCAATAGAGAATGTGTGGTTCATTTTGAAGCGCAATATGTGACAACGAAGACCCCGTACTGTTGTCCGCTTTAAGACTTGTTTGCAGGAAGAATGGGACAAAATTACACCTGAAACACTACATCACTTGGTGTCTTCAGTCCCTAAATGTCTTTTAAGTGTTGTGAAAGGGAATGGCGACATTACAAAGTACTAAATGCTTTACTGTCCCAACTTTTTTTGAAATGTGTTCTAAGAACCAAAATTGGAATACGTGTTTGAAAAAGAACAATGAAATTCACGAGGAACACATTAAATAATGTGCTGTTGTATTGTTTTCAATGTAATACAGGTCAAAGATAATTTAACAAAGTGCTGTTTTCAGTTTGATTTTCATTTTACATACCATCCCAACTTTTCCTGATTTGGGGTTGTAAAATGTGAACACAAAAGCTTTTTTTGTGTGAACATTATAAAACAGATTAATTCGTATTAAACAATTTCAAAGACATAGACATCTAATATGTGTGTGTCTGTGAGAGAGAGCATTTCAATTAATGCCTATAGTTCAATATTTGTTATATGTGCTGAATTTCATGGTCATCATTTTGGAAAAAAAGCTACCTAAACCATACGGGACTTAGAAATGGGTTAAAACTGACAGGACGATACCAGATATCAAATTGTATAGTTAGGATGAATGTACTGTTAAACATCAGCACCATTGGAGGAGTCATGCATGGTGAGGCAGGGGGATATCTGTACATTAATGGGCGATGCATTACTGGGGATCTTTGGCGCCACCTTTTGACCAGTTACAGTCGTCATCAACATTAAAAAAACATTTCCTTTTCCACTGCGTGAAAAAACAAATTGCACCCTATTTATAGAGTGGGAGACTACTTTTTGCAAGGATTTATATCTCCTGAAATTGCTTCTTCACAGATAAGCACCAGAATGTTCTTTTCCCAGATGGTAGTAGGGACAAAATCTCCTACCACTGATAATTCTGACCATACACAAATTTTTATTTTTCTGAGTCTTGCGATTTTACCGTATCAAAAATAACCAGTAAATCCTATTATTATCCTGCTACCCCCACTCTACCAAAACTCATGAAATGATACATTTGGAGGAGGAAGATTTCTAATTGATCCTTTATACCCACCAACCAGACCAGTATAAGAAGCTGTACGATGTAAAGCCTCTTTAAATGGGTACAGACTACTTCCGTTTATTGTAATAAGTATCTCATAAATTTGACTTTACACTTTTGCATGGTATTGATAGGTTTTGAAAGTTAATTACTTAACACAATTCTTATTAAAATTGTTCATTATACAACCTGAATGTCCCAAGGTAGCACATTAGTACAAAAGACGCTGTATGATGTATTATTGTAGCAGTCAGATGTTATTTTAACCAATGTACAGGTTTACCTTTAATTTAATTCTACAAACATAATCAAAATCACTTGTGAAAAAGACATTTAGTCATTTACTAAGGCAGATACAACCTGTGGAAGCACAGCTAAAAGCATACCATCACCCATTATAGAGTGACCCATTGTCTTTGTAACTGAGTAATCACAACTAAGTGCAATTTACTATAATGAAACTGTACACAGAAACTGTAAAGGCAAAGGTAATTTATTATGATGAAATGCTTCCAAAATGCCCAGTGTGCTTCAGCGTTTCTCCTTTTCTACAGTCGTCGACAGGTCCTGTGTTTATTAGGTGATCTGTGATGTAGGAGATCCTGAGAATGGCTGCTGCTCCAAGGATGATTGGCAGGTGGCTTTTCCCAGGAACAGCGGGCTGGAGATGTAAAGGTGGGATGGAGAAAATAAAGTGTAGGGGAATACAGAGTACAAACAACCATAAGAAACACACGGCCCATGGCCATATGTCCACAAGACAACCACCCGCCCAACCCGAGAGGGAGCCTACGAGGGACTAAGGGGGGCCCAACCCCTGTAAAAGGAGGTCCGCAGAGGGGGGACAGACAGCGAGCCCCCCAGTCCCTCCCGCAAGCCCTCCACCGAGGGAAGCGGGTCCAGGGCCAAAGGGCCCCATCAACCGGGAACACTCCCCTGGCGGACGGATCACCGCCCACTGTAGCGACCCGGCACGTCCCCCCCCTCCCCGACACTGCAGGATGATCTAAGGGAGACCCATACAAACAAAGTGCACCATCCCCCCCGCCCCCACCACCCAGGAGCGGACCTGCGTCAACTGGGGAGCGGCAGACCCCCCGCCCAGCCCAGACCGAACCCTACAATTCGCCTAGAAGGGCTCAGAGCATCCCTAGATACCCCGGACCGCCTGCCAGGGCCCCACCACGGCGCAGCAGAGCCAAGGACCACCCAGCCCGCAGCCCACAAGAGGAGACGGCCCACACCGGCCAGAGCCGTCTTCTACCTGCCGGGCCACCCCACACGCGCAGGGCCAGAGACAGAGAGTTAGGGGGGACCCCTCAGCCCCCACTGATTCCCCGTCCCATGTTAATGTGAAGTGTGCATGTACAAGTGTGAGAGAGTTGTGTGTTTATGTCTACAATGCATTAAAATTAGTGGGTGCAGTTCGAGTATGAGGGCCCCACCACTGGCAGAAGGCAGAGTCCCCCATCCCCCTCCCTGCACCCCAAGGCCCTAATGTAGCATGGACTGTGTATATAACTAAAGTGCAAAAAGCAGGTGAACAGTCGAGGCACGGGCACCCCACCGCTGGCAGACGGCAGAACCCCACCTGCCTAAACCCACCTCCTCAGCCCTAGTGTCATGTGGTGTCTAATGTGCAAGTAAAACCTCCCCACTGCCCCTCAAAGCTCTAGTGTTGTATGAAATGTGGTGTCCGGCCCAGGGGAGCAATAAGGGCGTGCAGGAGTGGGCCCCCCCCGGCACCGGGGCCAGATCCCCGACTGGCCCCGATTAGTCCTCATCCCCGACCCCACACAACCGGCAGGGGCGGCCAACCGAGGGGGTTCAGGGGCGCCACATTAACAATTGTTAATAAACATTCCACTATACATCTCAAAATTTAGCACACTTAATTCATTATCTTTGATACTGTTTCAAACATTTAATGTTCCCCAAACAGCAGCAGAAGAACCACAGCTTCATCTTCCTTGTATTTTGGCTCTTCTCTGTGTCAAGAGCTCTACAAGCTCAACTTTAATATTAATTTTCCACCACTTCTACATCTTCTATCTATATCAGACCCACATCTATCTCTACACCGCCAGTTTCCTCTCTGAAGAGTCTCAGAAACAATGCCAGCATTGCCTATCACTCTCACACCCTCCCCTCCCTTACACCAGTCCGTCACACCTACCAGTCCCCCCATAACCTCCCCAGCCTGGACAGTGGGGGGTGTCGCTGGTGAGCACTCCTCCAAACCTTTCCTCTCTCCCCAGTCGATCACCTCGTCCCACAGGTCCCAGGCTCCCCAGTGCTGGTCGTTGGTCCAGGAAACAGCTTTCGGAATTTTCATTCTGGTTAACATAATTAACTAGCCGTCTGTGATACTCTCAAAGCCAAACTAGACACTGTATTTTCAACGTACTCCAGACATTTGCTAAATGCTATTCACCAAGAATGCCTATGGAAAGGGATGGAGCCTTCATTAGCTGCTCGTGGCATCGAGGCTACTCCGATAGAAGCGGCCAAATTGCTAAAACTGTTTCACAACCTATACAGTAACGCTGGCGAAATCAGGACGCTGCTTCGGTACGTTATAACATCGCCATGGTAATGAACCCAGCAAACGGTTAATCTTACTTCAACAACATGGGACATTTAAAAAGTAAACGTATAGGGGCTCTTTTCAGAATAACATCTTCAGATGAAACGCATTACGACAGACCGGATGAGTAAAACCAATCATATCAACCATAAGGCTTGTTGTTTTTAAGTTTAACACAATTATTTTCTCTTACAATTTAAATATAAACAATCACATTACGAAAAATGGCCACAGCATCTACAGTTTAAGCTACTAATTTTAAATATAATTCAATTATATTTTGCGGCAATATTTGCATGAACTATATCACGACATACAATGAAATATATAATTAACTATGCTAACAAAACATAATCTGAAGAAATAGCAAGAAACATACGAAGAGATGCTTCTCACCGCTGCGCCATCGCTCTGTCAGAAAGTTTATGTTCAAACTGCACTGATTTTGTTTCTATGGAAACCAGCGAAATTTTTCATTGGTCGAAAGGATGAAGATATGTACTGACGCCATTTTCAACGAATGAAAACGAGAATTAATTGTCAGGGCGGGACGAATTTGAAGGTGAACCAATCAATAGTAGTATGTTTAGCTCGTGCTTGTTTTGGCTGAGCGTGATTGGATTTGTTGATCTAACCGCCTTCAAGCCCGTAAACCATGTATCTACTTGTCAATGGGAAACCACGCAGTTCTGTCTATAAATACTGACTGTAATTTTTTTATGACATTATGTCTTTGCTATGCAGTATTACGGTAATGCGTAATACCGCGATGTTTGGGGTGCCCCGCTGTTTTTTTTCCATAGCTGGTGAACGCAATTAGCATTTTAGCCACGTTGGTAGGTCCGCTTTTGAGAAAGAACACTATAGTTCTTGTTATTCACATTCTGTGTCCTGGTGTTTTTAATTTCTCATAATGTGAACAAAGATATGTCATATACAAGTTTTTTGAGAGACTAAATTTTGGTTTGATTTATAATTTATTTAATGGTAAATAAAGTTCTTATATAGCCATTTTAGAATTAGTGCAGTCTTTCGTTTAGAATTAGCGCAATATTCTTAAAAACTGCATGTTCAAACCAAACGCCATGCCATAATAACTGCTTTACAGATATTTCATTCAGGAATCTATGGAGGGTATACTGTAGGTAGGCCTGTTTGTGTGTGTGTGTGCGCGCGTTTGGGTGGGTGGTTATGTACATAGTGCTATAAAAACATGTTATTTTGACTTTGTAGGGACATGTTTTCGGTCCCGAAAGTAAGATACTGAATTTTATTAAATTCTGTGAATGCAGTCAAATGAATAATTCAAAAAGTCTTGCATTTTGTTTGGTTGCTTACTGTTACTGCTTGGTAACTACTGCAGTGTTTAAGGTTGCCATAGTTAGGATTGGGGTTACGCCCATACAAATGAATGGAGAATCCCCACAAAGATTCAAATACCTACTCTGTGTGTGTGTGTGTGTGTGTGTGGAGTAGGTGTATATTACATTGTGGGGACCAAATGTCCCCCACAATGTGACAAAAACCCCGTTATTTTGATGTTTTGGGGGGCATTTTCAGGTACTCACAAAGATCTGTAAATACAGTCAAAAAACTAAAAATGCCAAAAGTCTTGTATTTGGTTTGGTTACATATGGTTAAGGTTAGGGGTTGGTAGGGGTTAAAGTTGTCATGTTGGGATTACAGTTTTCCCCATAGAAATGAATGGAGAGTCCCCACGAAGATATGATTACACAGCTGTATGTGTGTGTGTGTTGTGTGTGGTATCAGATCAGTCCCTGAGAGTTCAGTAGTCAGGCGCCATGTTTCTGAGTCTGGTTGTGGAGGCCTGAATGCTTTTCCAGATGCCAGAGTGAAAAGATTATGTGAGGGGTGGGTGCGGTCATCCACAATGTTGGTGGCTTTGCGGATGGAGCGTGTGATGTGAATGTCCATGATGGAGGGGAGAGAGACTCTAATAATCTTCTCAGCTATCCTCACTATCCGCTGGTCTTATGATCTGAGGCGAGGCAGTTCCCAATTCAGACCGTGATGCAGCTGCTCAGGATGCTCTTGTCTAAGGAATCAAAAATGTGGTTCCATGGGGTTCCAGACAGTGACCTTTTTTGGAGACAGTGAGACTAAATTTTATACCTAGGTGCACCAGTTATGACATTGGTCAGGTAGGCTGTGGTCTGTTAGTTGGTGACAAGTGGCTGGTGATCCATGCAACCCAAGCAGAAGTGAGCAGAACTTGTATCAGCCAAATAGACAGGAGAAAGCGGATTTTTCATTGGACTTCAGGACTCCTGAGTAACAGATAAAGACAGAGAAACAGCAAAGTTATGGAGAATCAGGAAGTAAGTGCCAGTCTGCGCAGATCTGAGGTCAGTGAGACACACATAAGGCTCCTCTGATGCTCCTCTTCATCCGCTGATGGGCCTCCAGGTGAGAATCACAAATCAAACATAATAACAACTGACACAAAGGCCTGAGGTCAGACCCTCTGTATGCTCTTCTTTTTCTCTTCTTTCTCTTCTTTTTCCTTCTTTTTTTCCCTCCTAATCTGTCCATCCTCTTCGGCCAGCTCACCCACTGCAATACTTTACGGGTTAAAAATGAAATAAATAAATTTTTTAAATTTAAAAAATGAAATCGATCAACATGAGAGGCCTATACAGAGTTTATAGAACCCCTCATGGTAAAGCAAACATGTTTGTCACAGCAGTGCATTCAGACCATGATTCTGCTAAAGCTGCCGGACAGGACAAAGGGAAAAAAAAGAAGAAGGTGGGGGTCAGTGCAGCAGTGGGTAGTTCAGGTCCAGAATGTAAAAATCCAGACCAAGATTTAGTTTCAACCAAACAGCTGAGTACTCTGTATCAGTGTCATTCTTAAAGTCGTGTTTCAACTTCTGGCAAAGTTCTCCCAGGAGCCTATCTCTGTTGTATGTACAGTCGGCATGTAATTCATTCCTGCCCAGGTCCCTGACAAACAGTTGGAGGCAGAATTACTTGTTATCAGAGTATGTGAATTTTTACACACACCAGCAGCTGTGACAGAATAAGATATTTCCTTTATACTGCTGCCACATAGTGGACACAAAGAAGACTGCAGTCAATTCTAAAATCAGTCAGTCAACATGCTACCACCACAGACTTTAATCGGGAAGTGATCAAACTTCATGGAACAATATGAATATAAACAAACAGATGTAGTAAGTATATTGTGCAAAATGTATCTTCATCTTAACTACGCTGAATGGTGGAGTCCCAGAGTAAGTGATCCTCACCTGGAGGCCCATCAGTGAAGAAGAGGATGAAAAGGAGCATCAGAGGAGCCTTATGTGTGTATCGCTGACCTCAGATCTGTGGAGACTGACACTGACTTCCTGACTCTCCTTAACCTCACTGCCTCCCTTTTTGTGGGTTTTAAATGTTTAAAAATCATCCATCTATCTTTGATTTTCATAAACTGTTTGTGCACTGATGCATTTCCTGTCTATTTCTTGTCTGTAAAAAGGAAAACAGTTTGATGCTGCTGTTGTCCTGCTCTTACCAGGAATAAATATTTTGATTTCATCTAGAATCTTATCATTTTAGAAACATGATTTCATAGCAAAATTATTGATAGCTGGTCTTCACAGTGAATCATTCATGCTCACAGAATTTAAACTACAAACAAATTAATCAAATAAGTCTAGTTCTTTTCTAAACTGTTACTTCCTCATATTGCAAATGAGCAAAGAGCAGTTAAATCAGACTTATTCTGAAAAGCAGAAAAGTCGTCATACAGGATGTGAGTGTGAGACTCTGCAGAAACACTGTGTGCTACATACAGAGGGTCTGACCTCAGGCCTTTGTTTCAGTCTTTATTATGTTTTGTACAGTTTTAAAATGTCACTGCAGTAGGCCCTTTTCATATGTGTGGATCAGCACAAATCAAGAGGTCCGTTAGGAAGGTGTCTGTATGACAGGGGTGGGGGTATCCTGGGGGGGGGAGATGGGTGGGGGCAAAGTCAGGTAATTCACTTCATCTGGGTCTTATCAGCAGTCCTGTGTTTCTCTCAGCACCACAATGATGTTGCACACATAATGGGGTCCGTGGGCCTCCTCAGTTATATTCAGGCTTTCAAAGTTCTTCAATCATAAAAAGTCACATGGATCTGACACTCTGACACTGTTATATTAATTTGTTTAAATTCATTGAAAATACTATATATTACAGCTAGTATTTGGATCCGTCTGCTCTTTATCCGTTCCTCACTGGCATACCTGGGTCTTTGTGCAGTGCTTTCCGGAAGCATCAGAACCATTCATAAGGGAATCTATGTGTGGCTGCCCTCTAGTGGATACACAAAATTCGGCTACTTAAGTAGCTTGACTATATTTCCCTCCTAGTTTAGTTTAGTTCCTAATTTAATTTAACAGATGAAACTGAAGGCAGAGCTGGAAATTAGTTTAGTCATGACTTCAGAAGTTACGCTGACATGGGATTCTGTACAATCAGAGATGAAGCTGCTGGATGGGATGGTCATCGCCTGCTTTTTCTGACTGATGTAGGTCTGGATGTAAAGTTACAAACTGCTTAATGTGTATCAATCTGTTTTATAATGTTCACACAAAAAAAGTGCTTTTAATGTGTCTGCACCTTGTATCTCCCACAATGTGCTTCTGCATTTGATATCTTCTTGACTTGGGGATAAAGAGATTTAACTGGATGGATTTTACTTTTGTGAAGCACTACAGTCCAAAGCTGAACTGATTGTTCAAAGCTTTTTGGTTTTTAAGCAAAACTACTTCATTTAATTTATCTGAAACCCACTTTGCGCCTTTCTAGACTCAACAAAGCATCATTGCCAACAAAATAAGTGAGTTACAGTTAAATCAGGTAAAGAAGTTTCATTTGGAATTTACTGATCCAGGTTTTCAGCACCACGGACACCAACTAGACTTACTGTCATTTAATGGGAGTGAAAGCAGAAACCAATAGATCACACAGGGATATTTTCATTTGATGGTGTCTTTCTTTTTACTTTTGATATGCCGTCTTCCTCCTTAGCTGATATGTGAGGCTGCTGTCAGCTGAGACAAGCTGGTGTGATTTTACGCAGAGTGATAAGTGGGCAGTCCTGTTTTCGTGTGTTACATTTTCATTTGATGTTGGCCAATATGTATGTGGTACTGTTTCCTCCTTAACTGACATGCACAGGCTGTTGTTAGCAGAGACAAGCTGGTGTATTTGTACTGAAGATTGAAAAGTGGGCGTTCCCGATTACATCACTCTTTTAAAGAGTCCCTGATTGGTGGGCTCTGACGAGGAGGGGTGACCTAAAAACTCCAAACCATTTATCCCTCCATCCATCCATCCATTTTCCAAACCGCTTATCCTACTGGGTCGTGGGGGGTCCGGAGCCTATCCCGGAAGCAATGGGCACGGGAACAACCCTGGA
The DNA here is from genome assembly GCF_023856365.1 of Brienomyrus brachyistius. Taxonomy (NCBI): domain Eukaryota; kingdom Metazoa; phylum Chordata; class Actinopteri; order Osteoglossiformes; family Mormyridae; genus Brienomyrus; species Brienomyrus brachyistius. The sequence continues at coordinate 41,550,383 of NC_064536.1, forward strand.
TGGGGGGCCAGCCCATCGCAGCCAAACCATTTAAGTTTGCGAAATTCATTTTTAATAATTACCAATTTCAGAAAAATATGAAATGTTTTGTAAAGTATCAATTTATTAATCATGTATTTAAACAAATTATGACCAGTATAAAAGACACATACAAAACTGTACAAAAGTCTTGGGCTGTCGAAGAAAATGATGTTCAAATGATCTTCATCTTGGTCTAGAATTATAATATTTTGTCCGTCAAAGTGTGGCAGCCCAGTCATTTCAAAATCTCTTCTAAAGTTAGTAAAACATTTGCACCAACCATCCAATAGACCTATATCTTTTAATAACACAACTCCTATGGCTAATCAATGCATCATTAACATTTTGTCACGGGAGACGGCAGCGATCGCGGGCAGAGCGGCGATCGTGCGGGCAGGCGGGTAAGAAGCAGGCAGACAGCCGAGAATCAGGGCAAACGAGGGGTTTAATCTCAGGGACGAGGGCACGAACATCAACTGACATCAATGACGGACAAAGGACTCGGGTAAAACACGGACTGAAATACACAGGACTGAGCAAATTAACTAGATACAGCTGGGTACAATCGGGAGAAAACACGTGGGTAATCAGGGGGCGTGGCACACAGGAGGAGCGGACGAGCCGGGCATGACACATTTGTTTAATTTAATTAATTAATTAAGTGAGCTGGTGGCAGAATTTAACAAATACATGGAATGGCTGGGGTGCCCCTGAGGAGAGGTTTAGGATCCAAAGCGTGGTTCACCTAGTGATCCAACAAGGCATCAGTAACTTTATGGAGAAAAGAAGAAATTCTTGTTAGTTTTTATTGTGTCACTTTTAATTTGCATATATTTTTATGATAATTGTGTTTTTGTTCTGAGCAAATATACACAACCCAATTAAATAGCATTAAACGTTTTCTTTGATGGCCCAAGACTTTTGTATAGTACCATATTTTTTCAGAATCAAGAGACAATTTAATAAAAACCAGTCTTACCTTCACAAGATAACGATTATTAAACATTAACCAGCAGGTGGCAGCAAAGCACTTGTGAATAAGTGGCCAATACGTGGTTGTACAGGTTGCCAGCAGATAATCATCCCCTCTGTTTAACTGACTCTCATGCTATGACTGTACAGACTGAGCAGGGCTGAGTGAGAGAGGCCTCACTGCAGTTAGCATAACCGTTTATTTTACAGCTCGTCTGACTCATTCTGCTCCACGAAGGTCATCTCCTCTGCCAGCTTCCTCTGATCCAGGGAGACCCTCTGCTTCTCTCTGATTGGTTCCCGCTTTCTACAGGAGGTCCAGTGCAGCTGAATGGTGATGATGGTGCAAATCAGGTAAAACACACCAGTCCCAGCTTTCAGTACAGCATCCAGAACCTGCTCCCACCTGTGAGACATATAATACACCAGTGTGTCTGTCAGTCACACATATCACATTTAAACCTGAAGAACAAAACAGTGAATCTATTCTGACTGAAGTAAGTAAGACTAAGAAAAGGTCACTCTTGAAACTGAAATATAAATTATGAAAGATATTCTACAGAGAAAATGATTAGATGGAGAACAATGAATTAGTGTTCACATCCCAGGGCACTGATAGTGAACAGGTGAGATAAATGATTTTATTAACATATTTTAATGTATCTATTGTATCAGGGTGGCATGGTGGTGCAGTGGTTTGCACTGTCGCCTCACTCCTCTGGCACGTGTACTCAAGTCTTCGCTGGAATTCCGTGTGTATGGAGTTTGCATGCTCCCCCTGTGTCATTGTGGGGTTTCCTCCAGGGACTCTGATTTCCCCCCACAGTCCAAAAACATGCTGAGGCTAATTGGAGTTGTCAAATTGCCGGTAGGTGTGCTTGTGCGAGGGAATGGAGTGTGAGCGTGTCCTGCAATGGGTTGGCACCCTGTCATGGGACGTTCCCTGCCTTGCGCCCATAGGGACCCTGAGTTAGACAAGCAGTTTCAGACAATGGATGGATGCAGCACTGGAACAGATATTACAGAGTACAACTGTAACACTGGTCTACGCTGCAATGAAAAACCACCTACAGACATGTTAGTCAGTCTGCACACCATTAGTAACAATTCATCCTCACAAAGATGAAAAAATGCCTGAATTATGTTGCAAGCTACATGGATTTGTCTGGATTTGTATACATAACAAGTGACTGGCTGTATGTCTGTGGAAAATGCTGTGATTTTTGTCATATTACAGACTGATCATAAACTAGAAGACACACATTCAATATTAAAGACACCAATTAGCCTGACTGTGCGTTTTTGGATTGTTGGAGGAAACCCACACAGCATGTGGAGAACATGCAGACTCCACACAGACAGAGCAGAAGCCAGATTCAAACCCCTAAACATGGAGGCGTGAAGCAACAGCGCCGCCTACTGGACCACCGTGCCACTATCATTGAAACAATAATCCCAATAAATAACTCTGTTTCACAACAGCTGATAAATAGGGGATTATCCCCACAAAGAAGCACAAACCCCTTCGTGAGTGAAACTGCTGGGTTGATTAGTATGTATCTATTTATATTCAAGCATAAATAATTCACAGGCAGATTTAAATCAATTACTTATGTTTAACAGTAATATGAACTGGAATCTGCAGGATTCCACAACCAGCCACCAATACCAGCCAGTGTCCTTCCTCTCCAGCCCACTCATTGTCACAATGAAGGTTTTATTTTCTGTGTCATTCCTGATCAGGACAGGCCTCCCATGCAAACTCACTGATCTCTCTGATGCACAGGAGCCCCCAATCTTACACCACATCCTTTGTCTTTTGTTGTTTCCATAGTAACACTGACACTGTCTCCATCCACACCCGTCACCTCCTGTTTGTCCACTGACAGCCCTGGAGGACTTCAACACACAGGTAAAACACTCAACCATTTCCACAGCAATGAAATGTTTATGAATATCAGCCCATTACAACATACATACTGTATGTAAATGTTTGGCCAACCCCTGACATTTTTTAACATATTGCTTATCATATTTAACCTCATGAAGTCGCCCGATTTAGCTGACACTGTTACTTCTTCCAAGTCTCGTTTATCATATTGAATTAAATTAAAATGCAGATTTTTAAAATATTAAAACATTTTTTCCATCAGTGTTTGTGTTAAGGTCCTTCCTTTTTGACTCAGTGACATGTTACATACTGTGCATCTCATTGGCTACAGTCTGCAGTACAGACATCTTACCATCAGTGACTGACAGATTAACCTGATCAGAGAGGCTCCACTGATCTTCACACCACACCAGTACCGATCGGAGTCCTCAGCTGTCAGATTGTTGATGGTCACAGTGAAGACTCGCTGGTCAGGATCATCTCTGACTCACACTTTACCCTCCAGTGGAGAGTCAGTGTGTACTATGGGAGTACATGACCTCACATTATACCCTCTGCACCAGTATTTCACATGAGTTTTATATCTGTCACCATAGGAACATGGGATTGTTACAGATCATCCTCTCTGTACACAGGCCCATTTCACTGTAGACACACTGTCAGCACCTGTGGGGAAAATAATTAACTGAATAAGGATTTTCCATCTCATGACATCTCTAAGTAATTATGCTTGGTTTGTGTAATACTTAGATTAGGTCATGTGTAATTAACAGAACAGTGATGATGTATAAAAGTCAAAGACCATCATTTTACTATAAGAACAAGGAAAACAAAACTAGTGTCTGATCTTGGGAAGGGCTTCAGCAGGATGTGGGATTGGGAATCTGAGCCTGGCAGTGTGTTCTAGGGTCTGAGAGGAAAACCAGGACCTTAAATCCCTAGTAAAAGGCCTAGATGAGGGTTTCCGGTAATGGCGGCTTGCTGAGAAGACGTGCCCACTTCTGCTCCGCTATGTTTCTGTAAAATCCTGAATAATACTCGTTTATTGGACGTTGAACAAGACCAGTAGTGATGCCTCTCTCGCAAAAGAAACTTGGTAAAAACATTAGTAGACCGACTCAGTCGAAATTGTCTAACTTCACTTCTAAGTCGAGCTCCGAGGCTAGCTGTGAAGCTAATGTTAGTGGTGAAGATAGCGAGAATAATACCAACACCTGTCAGGTGATGGAGGAGAAAATTGACAAGCCAAATGAGAGGGGAAAGACGGTCGAAAGCTTAGACGCAGTACTGGCGGCTATTGCAAACTTGAAATCGGATTTTTCCTCCAAACTGGACGGTATTTTGTCAGCAATAGAGACTGTGAGGAAGGATGTTAATGAGTGTGCTAAGCGGGTCGGTGAGGCGGAGGCCCGGATATCTGCAGCAGAAGATAGTATCACCACCTTGGAAGCAAAGGCACGGACTCTTGAAAATAACAACAAAGATCTCGAAGACAAAGTGCTGGATCTGGAGGCCAGATCGCGACGTTCTAACTTGAGACTTGTTAACCTGCCCGAGGGCGCGGAAGGAGAGGACGCGTGCGTCTTCTTGGAAAACTGGCTGCCGGATGCTCTCAACTTGGCACCGCTACATACCGCTCTGACGCTGGAGAGAGCTCATCGGATCGGCCAGAAGAATACGTCAAACACCGCTGCACCGAGGACAATGATCATGAAGTTCCTAAATTACAAGGATAAAATGACCGTGATAAGAGCTGCCAGGGCAAAGGGACAGATTCTTTTCAAGAACCGTCCGGTGAGATTTTATGAGGACCTGGCGACCGGTGTACACAGAAAACAGAAAGAGTTTAACGCCGTGAGACAACAGCTTCGCTCCATGGGGATCCGGTACGGCATGATTCCTCCCGCGCGACTGATAGTGACATACAACGGAAAGTCTCGCATCTTTAACCAGCCAGGTGAAGCGGAGAATTTTGTGAAGGCTCTGAGGTCAGAAAGTGGACTGGGTTGAGAATGTAATCATTGACATGCTGTGTGTTGGCATGAAGGAATAATTACTGAGCTTTAAGTTTTAAAAGAAGAGTGAAAGAGAAAGGCCAATTTGTTATATTTGTTTATCGGTCCAGAGGCTTACAGCTACTATTAGTAGCCTAATTTTCTTAATGTATCCAATAACGAGTTTTTCTGTTTATGTAGCGGGGTGGGGTAGGGGGGAAAGGTGTTTAGGCATAGTCGGTTGATCCTCACTTTTGGGTGGAACAACCTTTAGCTGTTAGACAGGTACCAGTATATATAGGGGGAGGGAAATGGGTACCAAAGTTCAAGTTAAAGGGGTATGTTCAATACTTATTGTTGTGGGTGTAGTTTTTGACATTCAGATGTTATTTGTTTCTCTATCCTTTAATATTTCAAATGTGTTGGGAAGCTCATTTAGTGCTGTGTGTTATGTCTGGTGGAATAAGAAATTAAATTTCTTCTTGGAACTGCAGAGGACTACAAAAACTGGAGAAGGTAAAACAAGTAATGACTAGGGTGAAATCTATGCACTCTGATATCATGCTACTTCAGGAAACACACCTGTTGTCTAGTCAAGAGGCGAAGATTAGGAGGAGGTGGCAGGGCAGTATATATTCTGCACCCTTCACCTCTCAGGCAAGAGGTGTTATGATTTTGATCCACAAATCTATACCATTCCATGTGACAAGGGTTATTAAAGACAAGGCGGGGAGATATATTATTTTACAGGGCACACTTATTACGGAAAAAATAATCCTGATAAATATCTATGCTCCAAACACTGACGACCCAAAGTTTTTTCATAATCTTTTTTTGACAGCATCATCTCTGTCTGGTAGCTTTATTATAGGAGGGGATTTTAATTGTACATTGAATCCAGAATTGGATAGGAGCTCAGGTATTGATTTCTCGCATCCTAAAAGTAGACAAACTATTCAACATTTTATGAAAGAACTTGATCTGAGGGATATTTGGAGGGATATGAACCCCAAGGTCTTAAAATACTCCTGCTACTCAAATACACTTTTTTTTTTTTTTTTTTTTTTAGTTTCTGGCAATATGAGGTACAAAATAAAGGATTGTCACTACGATAGCATTTTAATATCTGACCATTCGCCAAACTCATTAATATATGAAGATTTAAGACTAAAAAGAGATCCCCCTAGATGGAGATTTAAACAAAAATAGACAATCAAATAAATATTTATTTTGAAACTAATACGGATTAAACGTCACCCTGCACAAGGTGGGAAGCATTTAAGGCCTACGTAAGAGGTCAGATTATTCGTTTTACAAGTTATAGAGCAAACCAAACTTATAAGAAAACAAAAAAGTTGGAGGCGGAGATTGAGCTGCTTGAGGGAGAATACTTTCAAACCTTTTGTCCAAGAGTCCATCAAAAGCTTTTATTACTAAGAACACAGTATAACGAACTTTCTGCTTCTAAAGCAGCCTCACATCTTTTGCGTCTTAAACAATCATTCTATGACCAAGGGGAAAAGCCCGGGAAATTATTAGCCTGGCGCCTCCGACAATTACAAAATGAGAAAAACATTACTTCAGTTGTAAACAGTGATGGACAGATCATTGTTGACCCTCTAGGAATTAATGAAACTTTTAAGTTTTTTTTATGAAAAACTATACAGCTCAGACTGTATGGGACATATGGGACAAGAGCAAAATCTCTTCTTAGATACCCTTCAGATACCTAGCATTTCAGAACTAATAAGTGCAGACCTTAATACACCTATAACAAAGGAGGAAATATCTATAGCAATAGATCATTTGAAAACAGGTAAAACCCCAGGCCCAGATGGGCTGCCGACAGAAATTTATAGGAAATTTAAAACTAAATTGCTGTCCCCTCTTTTTGACATGTTCGCGGATTCATTTGAGAAGGGAATCCTTCCGGCTTCATTAAGAGGAGCTCTGATAACTTTACTACCCAAACCAGGTAAACCGTGCAATAAATGTGGAAACCTAAGACCAATAAGTCTTCTTAATGTGGATTTAAAGATACTTTGTAAAATTTTGTCTCGAAGACTGGAGAGATTCTTACCTGATCTAATTCCCTGTGACCAGAATGGGTTTATTGCAGGTAGACAGGGATTTCATAATGTGAGACGAGTGTTGGATATTCTTCATAATCAGGAAGGAAAAACAGACAATGCTTTACTATCACTGGATGCCAAAAAGGCCTTTGATAGAGTTGAGTGGCCCTACTTATTTGAAATATTAAAAAGATTTGGCTGTGGGGATAATTTCTGTCGGTGGATTAGACTTCTATATAATGAACCATATGCTGAAATACTGACAAATGGAATTATATCTAAACCATTTGAAATTAAACGGGGATGTAGGCAAGGGTGCCCTTTGTCCCCCTTATTGTTTATTTTAGCAATTGAACCGTTTGCCATTGCGGTGCGGTCTCATAAAAACATAACTGGTTTATCAGTAAATCAACAGGAACATAGAATTGCTTTATTTGCAGATGATGTCATCCTTTTTTTGGAAAAACTGAAAGATTCTATCCCAGCCTTGTTGGATTTATTACACACATTTGGACGGATATCAGGATATAAAGTGAACAAAGAAAAATCTTCATTAATGATACTTAACTCAGAAGAGAGAAGAAGTGCCGGAAATTCTTTCCAATTCAAAATGGTAGACTGTTTTACCTATCTCGGGATTAGGATAGTGCCATGTTTGAGAGACATTGTTGGAGCTAACTACACCCCTATGATAAATTCCATCATCTCATCTGTAGATAGATGGAAACCCTTGCCCTTGTCACTTATAGCAAGAATTAATGTTCTTAAACTAAACATAATGCCCAAACTTCTGTACTTGTTCCAGAACATTCCATTGTCACCTCCTGCTAATTTATTCTCACACCTGAAAACAATTTTTGTACGTTTTTTGTGGAATAATAGACGACCGAGGCTGCGTTTATCACTCTTGTACTTACCGTATGAAAGAGGAGGCCTCAAATGTCCCAATCCACTTTGGTACTATTGGGCAGCTCAATTGAGGACTATGATGTATTATTTTACAGATAAATCCCTCCCGCCTTGGATAAATATTGAAAACTGCTCGGTACCTCTTCCCCTTCCCCAATACCTATATTCAGCAAAAGTCAAAATGTTGAAAAAAAAGACAAAAAATCCTATAGTCAGAAATATGATTATAATCTGGTATCAGGTTAAGAAATATCTGGGTGAATCCACCTCTCTCGCACGCTTCAGCCCAATATGGGGTAATCATTTTTTCCCTCCAGGCAGAGCAGACCCTGGTTTTAGGAAGTGGGCTGACAAAGGTTTAAAGACAATAGGGGACCTCATGGGATCAGAGGATGAGACTTTGATGTCATTTGAGGAGTTGATTGCCAAGTATGATATTCCATGCAAACATCGATTTAAATATCTACAAATGAGAAACTTTATTAGATTATCTCAAAATCAATGCTTGTCAATCCCTCCGTTATCCACATTGGAAACAGAAATGAAAAAAGATTGCTTTGGAAAGGGAATAATCTCCAAACTATATAATATATTAGTAGAGGGTTCCCCTGAATCTTCTTTAGGGAAACTTAATGCCTGGAGGGAAGACTTACAGGAGGACTTATCCTCCGAAGACTGGGAGGAGGCATGTGCTGAAGCACAAACACAAACTACCAGTACCCGTCTTAAAGTACTGCAATATAATTGGCTAATGAGGACATATGTGACTCCAGAAAAGCTTAATAAGTATAATGGTGATAGCCCAGACTTGTGTTTCAGGTGTGGAGAGGAGAAAGGGACATTCTTCCACTGTATCTGGGAATGCAATAAAGTACAATTGTTTTGGAAGGAGATCAAACAAGCTCTGGATACTATATTGGGTATACAATTAGATCTTGACCCTAAACTATTTATTTTAGGTTTATATCCTGATGGACATCTTATGTCTAGAAAGATAATTACCGCCATGGACTTATGTCTACTGTTAGCAAAAAGAGTCATAGCACTCTCATGGAGGAAGACCAGTAAACCAAAACTCATTAACTGGATAAAGGAACTGTCCACAACTTTACCTATGGAGAAAATTACTTACATTGTCAAGGGAAAACTGTCACTTTTTCAAAACATTTGGGGTCCCTTTATACAATATATGGAAAATGTGGATCTTAGTAGTATTGTGAATGAGGCAGATGAGATGTAATTGATGTCGGCCCTCTGCAGCTTCCTAAACTAAATAAATTTGAGTTTGTAATTTTGAACAATACAGAACAGTACAATTGAGGTGGAGTTGAGCAACCCTTGGAAAATAGAGAAACTTATTTGTTGTTGGGGTTTTTTATTTATTTATTTATTTATTTGTTTATTTTTTATGTTTTTTGGGGGTTTTTTTAGGCTTTGTGTTTTTCTTTTATTTGATTAAGTTATTATTTACAGGTCATATTTTGTACTTCCACCTAAATATTTTTCTATCATCTTTTAAATGTCTGATTTGCAAGGAAGGTTGATTGATTGTTATACAATAATTTAGTTGCCTTGGATGCTCCTTTCGATGTGGAAGCACTCAAACTTCTGTAATTTCTGTATTTTTTAAAATTTTAATAAAGATATTGTTGGAAAAAAAAGGCCTAGATGAGGTGAATGAATGGGCTTGTCACTGTGTGGGATGGCCACACCCCTTCAGTACTATGGCCTTATTTGTAAACATATCCAGTCCTGTGATACAGGCCCTCTCATATTCCCTCTATACATGCTTCCTTTGGGCTCTATTTGTGAACGTTATTATGTAAAATATCATTGCTATGCTGGTGATACGCAGCTCTATCTGCCATTAAAACCTGGTGACTGCTGCTCTCTGGTGGCCCTTTCTAACTGTCTGGAGGATATTAAGAACAGGACAGCAATGACTTTCGTCCAGATTAATGAAAACAAGACAGAGGTAATGAGTTTTGGTCACTGTTCATGATCTCAGAGAACAATTAGGGCCTCATTCAGAAAACTTCCAGTCACATACTAAAAATCTTGGTGTCATCTTTGATTCATCACTGAGTTTGATAAACAAATAAATGCTGTTGTGAAGGGGTGTTTCTGTCAGCTGAGTTCAATAGCCTGGCTTAAACCACACCTTTCAGCCAAAGACCTGGAGAGTTACTCCTACTTTTATCCTGATTGGGTTACTGCCGTTCTCTGTACCCAGGTTTACCAGAAGCATCTTTATTCTGACTACACCTTGTTCAAAACGGTGCTACCAGGCTCTCAACAAAAAATAGACACCAAATTTCCCCTGTGTTGGCTGCATTGCATTGGCTACCTGTTAAGTTTTGAGAATTTCTGAGAATACAGTTTAAAGATTTCTTATTTCTTTCTAAGGCGATACATGGCATAGGTCCCCAGTCCGTCTCGGAGCTAATTCAGCCTTACACCCGCTTCTTATTAGATGCATCTCTGTACTGACCCTGCACACACAGGAACACATTTTATTTATCTATTTAATCTGACTATTCTGCTTTGCACATCATGTATTTAACATTTATAGTGATTTTATATTTATTACTAGATTATTGTATAACTTTTGCACTGTTTTTTGAACTTGGTTGTTGCTTAGTCTTGTTTTTCCATGGAGCACCATTATACCAAAAAGAATTCCTTGTAGGGTCAACCTACTTGGCAATAAACCACAGTCTGATTCTGATTATTTTTTGTGTAACATTGTGTAACATTGGCCAATGTCTCTACTTTTACTATATATTTATATTATTTTGACCTACAGCACTTTGGCACAACATAGATTGTTTTTAAATGTGCTATAGAAATAAAAATAATTCAACTTGATATAGAAACATATTTCAAGTCATCCATCTTGCCGAGATGGGGGTTGCGCTGTGACCCCTGGTGGACAAATTATGCAGCAACAGTACTCATATCATGGTTAAAAGTTCTGTCTTCAGTCTCTCTGTTTCTTTTTAGTTATCATTAATTGGCCATTATAAACCAAATGCTGATAGCGATTTATCACAGACTCCTGCATTAATGAATTAAAATATTCATGATGAATAAAGAAGATGAATTGGCGCTAATGTGTATTTTTACTGTGTTATTGATAAGATAAATATTACAGTACACGGATCGCTCTGGTGTCTCAGAAATTGTCTCAATTTTTTCATACCAATTTATCATTAGTACAGTAGTGCTTGCAGTTCACAAATGCTTTGGCCTACAAACAATTTGGTTCGCAAAAACTAAATTTGGTCAATGAACAAACTCGACCAGATTCCTTTTTTTATACTAGTGTAACACCGGCGGGGCGCATATCCCAGCATGCCCCGCGTACAATTGTAAATAGAAGGACCACGACAGGCACCCAACAAGCACCGAACCCAAATACACAGATGGGAAACACAATGTTGTCAGAAGCTGAACTGCGAAATGCAGATGCAGTGATAGATTTACACAAACTAAATACACGTTAGGAGCGGACAGGGTATACACACAAGACATGGGCAAAGTGTAAAGTGAGGTAGACCTTCAACAGCACGTCAGTCCATTGCAGGGCAATGGAAGCTGGAGAATTGCCATGTGAACAGCAGAAATGTGGTCATACAGGATGTGAGGGTGAGACTGTGTGCTGTATACAGAGGGTCTGACCTCACGGCTTTGTTTCAGTCTTTGGTATTGTGATGACATTGTGATAGCCCAGTGATAACTATACTGGATGGGTTGTACCCCTTCAAAGAGCAAGGGGAGATGGGATACCATTGTGGTATGCAAGCAGGTCCTCAGGGTTGTCACACATGTTTTTCTGAGGTGTACACTGCTGGTTGCTTGAGCCCCTGGATGAGACACTGGTCAGTGCCCTGCAGAATCGCTGTGGGCAGTGTGAGGACTTCTGCCCTCTCAGTTAAACAATAGGTGCAGGGACTGAGTCAAATGAGTCTCTCTGCATCCTGCTTAATGATATCAAGGGGTTGTGTAGGCGTGTCCGTGCTCACATGGCTCTATCAGTACAGAGTGAACTGGCCAGGGATCAGTTTATCTAGACACTTAACCCCAGATAGCTCACATTCAGACACAGCCAACCCCTCTGCGTCCCTAGACGAGGCCCTGGAACTGGCTTTGGAGAGAGAAATTGTGGGCAGCAAGGTGGCGGGGAACGAGGCGGGAGAAATCAACCAAGCTGTAAATGCCAAAGGGCTTGGAGGACCCAGGCCCTCAGGTTTACTTCCTGGAGGCAGACTGCCTGTAGGCTGACAGGCAGCAGCACCCCCCCCCACCCCTCAATCCTCAGACAGTGTCCCAAGTTCACCGCCACCCAGGGTTCCGCCAAGGGCACGCATAGCCGGGAAGATGTGGGCCAACAAGGTTAATTTCCGGAACTTCCTTGTTGACACCGGGGAGGTGGCCCTGCTGCCACCTGCTGCAGAGGTGGTGACTACGGATTGGACTCACAGAGGCAACTTCTGTCACATACCCACCATAGTGATGTGAGTCGCATGTACTGCCCTAGTCCATACAGGTTCCACTGCAACCCTGGTGAGACCAGACACTGTCTAGAACTGACATTGGTGCAGGTGAGAACAATGACTGGTGACCTGGCCCCTTTAAGAGGGACGGGGTTGTTCCCTTTTGACATGGGGGGTTTAGTTGTGAATAGTAACTATGTGGATGGCTGACATGCTCGATCCCTCCATCCTGGGCCTGAATTTCCCCCGGAGCACGGCATGTGTGCTGGACTTTGGGCACAACATGCTGAGATTCCCTGCGGTCCATGTGTACAGTGGGGCCGCTGGCCCCGCAGCCTCTGCAGCTGACTGCCCACCCCTTACTGCCACTGGGCCTGTACCTCCACATCAGCTAGAGATCCCTTCCTCTGCTACAGTCACATGGGCCCCTGAGCCCACATGTGTCCCCTCCAGTGTAGCGCTGCAGCCTCACTCACTTCACTGGAGTCTAACGGGGTTTATCAGAGCGACTTACCTGAAGCTGCCATTGGAGGAGCCCATGATGACCACACGGTTGCCCTTGTGCCACTGCAATCCCACTGCCCTGGTCCTCTACCTCACACCATTGATCCCCTGCCCCACCCATACGGTTGTGTGCCTCTTCAGGTTTGCAGCCTCCTCCTGCACTGAGCGGCCATTTCAGAAGTTTAATTATTTAATTATACAGTAATACACACGTTTCCAACCATTAAAAACATTATCCAGACTTAAAGTCACTTGAATAAAAATATTTAAAAACTTGTTAGCATTTCAATATAGTATCTGGTTGGACTGTGTACTTCCTCTTTGTTTACATGGTTAACATAACACTCACAGCACAAAGTATGCTGTCCTCAGCATTCGTATCTCCGCAACATTCCAAAGATCCATCATAGGCCTTTAGTCTAAAAACAAGCTAAAATGGTCACTGAGAACCTTTGCGTCCATTGATTTCCATCAGCTGTGTTTGGAAAGTTCGAAAGAATTTCTGAGGCTACTGAACAGAGCCAGGGTTGCCAGCTCTCACCCATCTGGTGTGACACTCACACCTTCAGACTCTCACGCTCACGCAAGAAATCTTATTAAATCTTAGGGCAAATCTATATTATTTCATTATAAACCTAAAATTCGCTATATCAAATGCACTGGGGTACTTTGAAAATCCTGCAAACTATTTACAAGGTAATAAAACTGTTACGTACATGTAAATCTGTGTGCATACTTGTTTCAAACTGAAAATCTTATGCCAGCCAGTTAAACAAATTAGACAACCCTGCTACAGGGCTCTCTGTTCAGTTTTCGCTGAATGCTAAGGCTTCCCAGGCAAGCTACTGACCCTCCAAATTTCACAGACCTCTCGGCCACCCAGTAATCTGTAACTTTAGTGCTGAAAGCCTGACAGTGAGTGTATCATGTGAGGCAGCTGTGGAAATACAGACTCTCGTCTGTGCCACAAAAAACCTTCTACAGCGGCAATGTGGGATCTGTGCTCTCCGGGAGCATAACTGCTCGGTACGGCAGCTCCAGCTCTGAGGGCCGCCGAGTCCCGCTGAGGGTGATACGATGCGCCCAGAGAATCACCAGGACAGAACTGCCGCCCTGCATAAGTCCCCGGGGCCTTATGGCCGGGACTGAGAGGCCGAGGAGAAGCTTCTACCCCCGGCCAGTAGGATCATTAACATCACAGATTAAAAGCTAAAATATGCTATAACTACAATCTGTACTTTAAACATTTCTACATATTTTTAATACATTTTCATCTTTACTTTTTATATACCTTTTATTGTTATATTTTCTTATTATCTTTCTGTAGTTTCAGTTAATTCACGTTGTTTAATTTTGATGTCCTTTTACTAGTGTGTTTATTACACCGACTGGAGTAACGACAATTTCATTTCGCTGCCAGTGTACCACTACATTTGTACGACAAATAAAAATCTTGAATTTATTGTGTTACCCCCATCACATTATTTAATGTGTTCCTCATGAATTTCATTGTTTTCCTCAAAATAAACACGTATTCCAATTTTGGTTCTTGCAACACATTTCCAAAAAAGTTGGGACAGGAGCGATTTAGGGCCAGTAGTGAGGTAAATTGGTTAAATAATGATGTGATTTGAAACAAGTGATGTCAACAGGTGATTGTAATTATGATTTGGTACAAAAGCAGCACAAATACGTGAGAAAATTATTGAAATGTTTAAAAACAATGTTCCTCAAAGAACGACAGGAAGAGATTTGGATATTTCACCTTCATCAGTGCATACCATAATTAAAAGATTGAAGGAATCTGAAGCAATTTCAGTGCGTAAAGGACAAGGAAGCAAGCCTAAGTTGAACTACCGTGATCTCCGATCCCTCAGCATCCCACTGCATCAAGAATCGTCATTCATCTATAAGCGATATGACCACATATGACTACTTTGGCAAACCTTTGTCAAGTACCACAATACGTAGTTACATCCACAAATGCCAGTTAAAACTGTACTGTGCCAAAAGCAAGCCCCATCTTAACAGTGTCCAGAAGCGCCGTCGGCTTCTCTGGGCTCAGAACGCATCTGAGTTGGACCATCACACAGTGAAAACGTGTACTGTGGTCAGATGAATCAGTATTTCAGGTATTTTTTGTGAGAAATGGATGCCGTGTGCTCCAGACCAAAGAAGAAAAGGATCACCCAGACTGTTACCAGCAATAAGTCCAAAAGCCAGGGTCTGTCATGGTATGGGGTTGTGTCAGTGCCCTTGGCAAAGGTAACTTGCAGTTCTGTGATGGCACCATTAATGCTGAAAAGTACATAGAGATTTTGGAGCACAATATGTTACCTTCAAGAAGACATTTTTTCCAGGGACGCCCATGCATTTTTCAACAAACAATGCGAAACCACATTCTGCACACATTACAAAGTCCTGGCTGTGGAGGAAGAGGGTATGGGTACTTGACTGCCTGCAGTCCCGACCTGTCTCCAATAGAGAATGTGTGGTTCATTTTGAAGCGCAATATGTGACAACGAAGACCCCGTACTGTTGTCCGCTTTAAGACTTGTTTGCAGGAAGAATGGGACAAAATTACACCTGAAACACTACATCACTTGGTGTCTTCAGTCCCTAAATGTCTTTTAAGTGTTGTGAAAAGGAATGGCGACATTACAAAGTACTAAATGCTTTACTGTCCCAACTTTTTTTGAAATGTGTTCTAAGAACCAAAATTGGAATACGTGTTTGAAAAAGAACAATGAAATTCACGAGGAACACATTAAATAATGTGCTGTTGTATTGTTTTCAATGTAATACAGGTCAAAGATAATTTAACAAAGTGCTGTTTTCAGTTTGATTTTCATTTTACATACCATCCCAACTTTTTCTGATTTGGGGTTGTAAAATGTGAACACAAAAGCTTTTTCTGTGTGAACATTATAAAACAGATTAATTCGTATTAAACAATTTCAAAGACATAGACATCTAATATGTGTGTGTCTGTGAGAGAGAGCATTTCAATTAATGCCTATAGTTCAATATTTGTTATATGTGCTGAATTTCATGGTCATCATTTTGGAAAAAAAGCTACCTAAACCATACGGGACTTAGAAATGGGTTAAAACTGACAGGACGATACCAGATATCAAATTGTATAGTTAGGATGAATGTACTGTTAAACATCAGCACCATTGGAGGAGTCATGCATGGTGAGGCAGGGGGATATCTGTACATTAATGGGCGATGCATTACTGGGGATCTTTGGCGCCACCTTTTGACCAGTTACAGTCGTCATCAACATTAAAAAAACATTTCCATTTCCACTGCGTGAAAAAACAAATTGCACCCTATTTATAGAGTGGGAGACTACTTTTTGCAAGGATTTATATCTCCTGAAATTGCTTCTTCACAGATAAGCACCAGAATGTTCTTTTCCCAGATGGTAGTAGGGACAAAATCTCCTACCACTGATAATTCTGACCATACACAAATTTTTATTTTTCTGCGTCTTGCGATTTTACCGTATCAAAAATAACCAGTAAATCCTATTATTATCCTGCTACCCCCACTCTACCAAAACTCATGAAATGATATGATACATTTGGAGGAGGAAGATTTCTAATTGATCCTTTATACCCACCAACCAGACCAGTATAAGAAGCTGTATGATGTAAAGCCTCTTTAAATGGGTACAGACTACTTCCGTTTATTGTAATAAGTATCTCATAAATTTGACTTTACACTTTTGCATGGTATTGATAGATTTTGAAAGTTAATTACTTAACACAATTCTTATTAAAATTGTTCATTATACAACCTGAATGTCCCAAGGTAGCACATTAGTACAAAAGACGCTGTATGATGTATTATTGTAGCAGTCAGATGTTATTTTAACCAATGTACAGGTTTACCTTTAATTTAATTCTACAAACATAATCAAAATCACTTGTGAAAAAGACATTTAGTCATTTACTAAGGCAGATACAACCTGTGGAAGCACAGCTAAAAGCATACCATCACCCATTATAGAGTGACCCATTGTCTTTGTAACTGAGTAATCACAACTAAGTGCAATTTACTATAATGAAACTGTACACAGAAACTGTAAAGGCAAAGGTAATTTATTATGATGAAATGCTTCCAAAATGCCCAGTGTGCTTCAGCGTTTCTCCTTTTCTCCAGTCGTCGACAGGTCCTGTGTTTATTAGGTGATCTGTGATGTAGGAGATCCTGAGAATGGCTGCTGCTCCAAGGATGATTGGCAGGTGGCTTTTCCCAGGAACAGCGGGCTGGAGATGTAATGGTGGGATGGAGAAAATAAAGTGTAGGGGAATACAGAGTACAAACAACCATAAGAAACACACGGCCTATGGCCATATGTCCACAAGACAACCACCCGCCCAACCCGAGAGGGAGCCCACGAGGGACTAAGGGGGGCCCAACCCCTGTAAAAGGAGGTCCGCATAGGGGGGACAGACAGCGAGCCCCCCAGTCCCTCCCGCAAGCCCTCCACCGAGGGAAGCGGGTCCAGGGCCAAAGGGCCCCATCAACCGGGAACACTCCCCTGGCGGACGGTCCCCCCAGCCCGCTCCCCGGCAGGACGGATCACCGCCCACTGTAGCGACCCGGCACGTCCCCCCCCCTCCCCGACACTGCAGGATGATCTAAGGGAGACCCATACAAACAAAGTGCACCCCCCCCCCCCCCACCACCCAGGAGCGGACCTGCGTCAACTGGGGAGCGGCAGACCCCCCGCCCAGCCCAGACCGAACCCTACAATTCGCCTAGAAGGGCTCAGAGCATCCCTAGATACCCCGGACCGCCTGCCAGGGCCCCACCACGGCGCAGCAGAGCCAAGGACCACCCAGCCCGCAGCCCACAAGAGGAGACGGCCCACACCGGCCAGAGCCGTCTTCTACCTGCCGGGCCACCCCACACGCGCAGGGCCAGAGACAGAGAGTTAGGGGGGACCCCTCAGCCCCCACTGATTCCCCGTCCCATGTTAATGTGAAGTGTGCATGTACAAGTGTCAGAGAGTTGTGTGTTTATGTCTACAATGCATTAAAATTAGTGGGTGCAGTTCGAGTATGAGGGCCCCACCACTGGCAGATGGCAGAGTCCCCCATCCCCCTCCCTGCACCCCAAGGCCCTAATGTAGCATGGACTGTGTATATAACTAAAGTGCAAAAAGCAGGTGAACAGTCGAGGCACGGGCACCCCACCGCTGGCAGACGGCAGAACCCCACCTGCCTAAACCCACCTCCTCAGCCCTAGTGTCATGTGGTGTCTAATGTGCAAGTAAAACCTCCCCACTGCCCCTCAAAGCTCTAGTGTTGTATGAAATGTGGTGTCCGGCCCAGGGGAGCAATAAGGGCGTGCAGGAGTGGGCCCCCCCCCCGGCACCGGGGCCAGATCCCCGACTGGCCCCGATTAGTCCTCATCCCCGACCCCACACAACCGGCAGGGGCGGCCAACCGAGGGGGTTCAGGGGCGCCACATTAACAATTGTTAATAAACATTCCACTATACATCTCAAAATTTAGCACACTTAATTCATTATCTTTGATACTGTTTCAAACATTTAATGTTCCCCAAACAGCAGCAGAAGAACCACAGCTTCATCTTCCTTGTATTTTGGCTCTTCTCTGTGTCAAGAGCTCTACAAGCTCAACTTTAATATTAATTTTCCACCACTTCTACATCTTCTATCTATACCAGACCCACATCTATCTCTACACCGCCAGTTTCCTCTCTGAAGAGTCTCAGAAACAATGCCAGCATTGCCTATCACTCTCACACCCTCCCCTCCCTTACACCAGTCCGTCACACCTCCCAGTCCCCCCATAACCTCCCCAGCCTGGACAGTGGGGGGTGTCGCTGGTGAGCACTCCTCCTCTCTCCCCAGTCGATCACCTCGTCCCACAGGTCCCAGGCTCCCCAGTGCTGGTCGTTGGTCCAGGAAACAGCTTTCGGAATTTTCATTCTGGTTAACATAATTAACTAGCCGTCTGTGATACCCTCAAAGCCAAACTAGACACTGTGAATTTTCAGTTTTTTTTTACTTTCAGATACAGACATTTGCTAAATGCTATTCACCAAGAATGCCTATGGAAAGGGATGGAGCCTTCATTAGCTGCTCGTGGCATCGAGGCTACTCCGATAGAAGCGGCCAAATTGCTAAAACTGTTTCACAACCTATACAGTAACGCTGGCGAAATCAGGACGCTGCTTCGGTACGTTATAACATCGCCATGGTAATGAACCCAGCAAACGGTTAATCTTACTTCAACAACATGGGACATTTAAAAAGTAAACGTATAGGGGCTCTTTTCAGAATAACATCTTCAGATGAAACGCATTACGACAGACCGGATGAGTAAAACCAATCATATCAACCATAAGGCTTGTTGTTTTTAAGTTTAACACAATTATTTTCTCTTACAATTTAAATATAAACAATCACATTACGAAAAATGGCCACAGCATCTACAGTTTAAGCTACTAATTTTAAATATATTTCAATTATATTTTGCGGCAATATTTGCATGAACTATATCACGACATACAATGAAATATATAATTAACTATGCTAACAAAACATAATCTGAAGAAATAGCAAGAAACATACGAAGAGATGCTTCTCACCGCTGCGCCATCGCTCTGTCAGAAAGTTTATGTTCAAACTGCACTGATTTTGTTTCTATGGAAACCAGCGAAATTTTTCATTGGTCGAAAGGATGAAGATATGTACTGACGCCATTTTCAACGAATGAAAACGAGAATTGATTGTCAGGGCGGGACGAATTTGAAGGTGAACCAATCAATAGTAGTATGTTTAGCTCGTGCTTGTTTTGGCTGAGCGTGATTGGATTTGTTGATCTAACCGCCTTCAAGCCCGTAAACCATGTATCTACTTGTCAATGGGAAACCACGCAGTTCTGTCTATAAATACTGACTGTAATTTTTTTATGACATTATGTCTTTGCTATGCAGTATTACGGTAATGCGTAATACCGCGATGTTTGGGGTGCCCCGCTGTTTTTTTTCCATAGCTGGTGAACGCAATTAGCATTTTAGCCACGTTGGTAGGTCCGCTTTTGAGAAAGAACACTATAGTTCTTGTTATTCACATTCTGTGTCCTGGTGTTTTTAATTTCTCATAATGTGAACAAAGATATGTCATATACAAGTTTTTTGAGAGACTAAATTTTAGTTTGATTTATAATTTATTTAATGGTAAATAAAGTTCTTATATAGCTATTTTAGAATTAGTGCAGTCTTTCGTTTAGAATTAGCGCAATATTCTTAAAAACTGCATGTTCAAACCAAACGCCATGCCATAATAACTGCTTTACAGATATTTCATTCAGGAATCTATGGAGGGTATACTGTAGGTAGGCCTGTTTGTGTGTGTGTGTGCGCGCGTTTGGGTGGGTGGTTATGTACATAGTGCTATAAAAACATGTTATTTTGACTTTGTAGGGACATGTTTTCGGTCCCGAAAGTAAGATACTGAATTTTATTAAATTCTGTGAATGCAGTCAAATGAATAATTCAAAAAGTCTTGCATTTTGTTTGGTTGCTTACTGTTACTGCTTGGTAACTACTGCAATGTTTAAGGTTGCCATAGTTAGGATTGGGGTTACGCCCATACAAATGAATGGAGAATCCCCACAAAGATTCAAATACCTACTCTGTGTGTGTGTGTGGATTAGGTGTATATTACATTGTGGGGACCAAATGTCCCCCACAATGTGACAAAAACCTGTTATTTTGATGTTTTGGGGGGCATTTTCAGGTACTCACAAAGATCTGTAAATACAGTCAAAAAACTAAAAATGCCAAAAGTCTTGTATTTGGTTTGGTTACATATGGTTAAGGTTAGGGGTTGGTAGGGGTTAAAGTTGTCATGTTGGGATTACAGTTTTCCCCATAGAAATGAATGGAGAGTCCCCACGAAGATATAATTACACAGCTGTGTGTGTGTGTATGTTGTGTGTGGTATCAGATCAGTCCCTGAGAGTTCAGTAGTCAGGCGCCATGTTTCTGAGTCTGGTTGTGGAGGCCTGAATGCTTTTCCAGATGCCAGAGTGAAAAGATTATGTGAGGGGTGGGTGCGGTCATCCACAATGTTGGTGGCTTTGCGGATGGAGCGTGTGATGTGAATGTCCATGATGGAGGGGAGAGAGACTCTAATAATCTTCTCAGCTATCCTCACTATCCGCTGGTCTTATAATCTGAGGCGAGGCAGTTCCCAATTCAGACCGTGATGCAGCTGCTCAGTTTGCTCTTGTCTAAGGAATCAAAAATGGGGTTCCAGACTGTGACCTTTTTTGGAGACAGTGAGACTAAATTTTATACCTAGGTGCACCAGTTATGACATTGGTCAGGTAGGCTGTGGTCTGTTAGTTGGTGACAAGTGGCTGGTGATCCATGCAACCCAAGCAGAAGTGAGCAGAACTTGTATCAGCCAAATAGACAGGAGAAAGCGGATTTTTCATTGGACTTCAGGACTCCTGAGTAACAGATAAAGACAGAGAAACAGCAAAGTTATGGAGAATCAGGAAGTAAGTGCCAGTCTGCGCAGATCTGAGGTCAGTGAGACACACATAAGGCTCCTCTGATGCTCCTCTTCATCCGCTGATGGGCCTCCAGGTGAGAATCACAAATCAAACATAATAACAACTGATACAAAGGCCTGAGGTCAGACCCTCTGTATGCAGCACACAGTGTGTCTGCAGTCTCACCCTCACATCGTGTATGATGACATTTCTGCTTTTTAGATTAAGTGCCTGTCTGAGAATAACTTCTGCATCATGCTAATTATTTAGCTGTTTCGTGCTCATAGGCAAAAGAAAAATGAGGATTAAGTTAAATATATCAGAAATAAATTTCTAATGTGGCTCAAGGCCACAGTAAAGTGGACCATCACATCAAGTAAGTACAAAACAGCCTTTACTAATACGCTAAGGGTTAAAACAACATATAAGATGTGCATAATCTGACAGTATATCAGCGTGAGAGCAAGGCTGGCCCTGGAAGTGGTGTGCATGCAATGGCAGAGCAAAGTTAGAGACACCCGCTAAAAACTTTCATTTCATCTCACTTGCTCCTTTCTTCTTTTTCCTTCTTTTTTTCCCTCCTAATCTGTCCATCCTCTTCGGCCAGCTCACCCACTGCAATACTTTACGGGTTAAAAATGAAATAAATAAATTTTTTAAATTAAAAAAATGAAATCGATCAACATGAGAGGCCTATACAGAGTTTATTGAACCCCTCATGGTAAAGCAAACATGTTTGTCACAGCAGTGCATTCAGACCATGATTCTGCTAAAGCTGCCGGACAGGACAAAGGGAAAAAAAAAGAAGAAGGTGGGGGTCAGTGTAGCAGTGGGTAGTTCAGGTCCAGAATGTAAAAATCCAGACCAAGATTTAGTTTCAACCAAACAGCTGAGTACTCTGTATCAGTGTCATTCTTAAAGTCGTGTTTCAACTTCTGGCAAAGTTCTCCCAGGAGCCTATCTCTGTTGTATGTACAGTCGGCATGTAATTCATTCCTGCCCAGATCCCTGACAAACAGTTGGAGGCAGAATTACTTGTTATCAGAGTATGTGAATTTTTACACACACCAGCAGCTGTGACAGAATAAGATATTTCCTTTATACTGCTGCCACATAGTGGACACAAAGAAGACTGCAGTCAATTCTAAAATCAGTCGGTCAACATGCTACCACCACAGACTATAATCGGGAAGTGATCAAACTTCATGGAACAATATGAATATAAACAAACAGATGTAGTAAGTATATTGTGCAAAATGTATCTTCATCTTAACTACGCTGAATGGTGGAGTCCCAGAGTAAGTGATCCTCACCTGGAGGCCCATCAGTGAAGAAGAGGATGAAGAGGAGCATCAGAGGAGCCTTATGTGTGTATCGCTGACCTCAGATCTGTGGAGACTGGCACTCACTTCCTGACTCTCCTTAACCTCACTGCCTCCCTTTTTGTGGGTTTTAAATGTTTTAAAAATCATCCATCTATCTTTGATTTTCATAAACTGTTTGTGCACTGATGCATTTCCTGTCTATTTCTTGTCTGTAAAAAGGAAAACAGTTTGATGCTGCTGTTGTCCTGCTCTTACCAGGAATAAATATTTTGATTTCATCTAGAATCTTATCATTTTAGAAACATGATTTCATAGCAAAATTATTGATAGCTGGTCTTCACAGTGAATCATTCATGCTCACAGAGTTTAAACTACAAACAAATTAATCAAATAAGTCTAGTTCTTTTCTAAACTGTTACTTCCTCATATTGCAAATGAGCAAAGAGCAGTGAAATCAGACTTATTCTGAAAAGCAGAAAAGTCGTCATACAGGATGTGAGTGTGAGACTCTGCAGAAACACTGTGTGCTACATACAGAGGGTCTGACCTCAGGCCTTTGTTTCAGTCTTTATTATGTTTTATACAGTTTTAAAATGTCACTGCAGTAGGTCCTTTTCATATGTGTGGATCAGCACAAATCAAGAGGTCCGTTAGGAAGGTGTCTGTATGACAGGGGTGGGGGTATCCTGGGGGGGGGGGGGGGATGGGTGGGGGCAAAGTCAGGTAATTCACTTCATCTGGGTCTTATCAGCAGTCCTGTGTTTCTCTCAGCACCACAATGATGTTTCACACATAATGGGGTCCGTGGGCCTCCTCAGTTATATTCAGGCTTTCAAAGTTCTTCAATCATAAAAAGTCACATGGATCTGACACTCTGACACTGTTATATTAATTTGTTTAAATTCATTGAAAATACTATATATTACAGCTAGTATTTGGATCCGTCTGCTCTTTATCCGTTCCTCACTGGCATACCTGGGTCTCTGTGCAGTGCTTTCCGGAAGCATCAGAACCATTCATAAGGGAATCTATGTGTGGCTGCCCTCTAGTGGATACACAAAATTCGGCTACTTAAGTAGCTTGACTATATTTCCCTCCTAGTTTAGTTTAGTTCCTAATTTAATTTAACAGATGAAACTGAAGGCAGAGCTGGAAATTAGTTTAGTCATGACTTCAGAAGTTACGCTGACAAGGGATTCTGTACAATCAGAGATGAAGCTGCTGGATGGGCTGGTCATCGCCTGCTTTTTCTGACTGATGTAGGTCTGGATGTAAAGTTACAAACTGCTTAATGTGTATCAATCTGTTTTATAATGTTCACACAAAAAAGTGCTTTTAATGTGTCTGCACCTTGTATCTCCCACAATGTGCTTCTGCATTTGATATCTTCTTGACTTGGGGATAAAGAGATTTAACTGGATGGATTTTACTTTTGTGAAGCACTACAGTCCAAAGCTGAACTGATTGTTCAAAGCTTTTTGGTTTTTAAGCAAAACTACTTCATTTAATTTATCTGAAACCCACTTTGCGCCTTTCTAGACTCAACAAAGCATCATTGCCAACAAAATAAGTGAGTTACAGTTAAATCAGGTAAAGAAGTTTCATTTGGAATTTACTGATCCAGGTTTTCAGCACCACGGACACCAACTAGACTTACTGTCATTTAATGGGAGTGAAAGCAGAAACCAATAGATCACACAGGGATATTTTCATTTGATGGTGTCTTTCTTTTTACTTTTGATATGCCGTCTTCCTCCTTAGCTGATATGTGAGGCTGCTGTCAGCTGAGACAAGCTGGTGTGATTTTACGCAGAGTGATAAGTGGGCGGTCCTGTTTTCATGTGTTACATTTTCATTTGATGTTGGCCAATATGTATGTGGTACTGTTTCCTCCTTAACTGATATGCACAGGCTGTTGTTAGCAGAGACAAGCTGGTGTATTTGTACCGCAGATTGAAAAGTGGGCGTTCCCGATTACATCACTCTTTTAAAGAGTCCCTGATTGGTGGGCTCTGACGTGGAGGGGTGACCTAAAAACTCCAAACCATTTATCCATCCATCCATCCATCCATTTTCCAAACCGCTTATCCTACTGGGTCGTGGGGGGTCCGGAGCCTATCCCGGAAGCAATGGGCACGGGAACAACCCTGGATGGGGGGCCAGCCCATCGCAGCCAAACCATTTAAGTTTGTGAAATTCATTTTTAATAATTACCAATTTCAGAAAAATATGAAATGTTTTGTAAAGTATCAATTTATTAATCATGTATTTAAACAAATTATGACCAGTATAAAAGACACATACAAAACTGTACAAAAGTCTTGGGCTGTCGAAGAAAATGATGTTCAAATGATCTTCATCTTGGTCTAGAATTATAATATTTTGTCCGTCAAAGTGTGGCAGCCCAGTCATTTCAAAATTTCTTCTAAAGTTAGTAAAACATTTGCACCAACCATCCAATAGACCTATATATTTTCATAACACAACTCCTATGGCTAATCAATGCATCATTAACATTTGTTTAATTAAATTAATTAATTAAGTGAGCTGGTGGCGGAATTTAACAAATATATGGAATGGCTGGGATGCCCCTGAGGAGAGGTTTAGGATCCAAAGCGTGGTTCATCTAGCGATCCAACAAGGCATCAGTAACTTTATGGAGAAAAGAAGAAATTCTTGTTAGTTTTTATTGTGTCACTTTTGATTTGCATATATTTTTATGATAATTGTGTTTTTGTTCTGAGCAAATATACACAACCCAATTAAATAGCATTAAACGTTTTCTTTGATGGCCCAAGACTTTTGCATAGTACCATATTTTTTCAGAATCAAGAGACAATTTAATAAAAACCAGTCTTACCTTCACAAGATAACGATTATTAAACATTAACCAGCAGGTGGCAGCAAAGCACTTGTGAATAAGTGGCCAATACGTGGTTGTACAGGTTGCCAGCAGATAATCATTCCCTCTGTTTAACTGACTCTCATGCTATGACTGTACAGACTGAGCAGGGCCGAGTGAGAGAGGCCTCACTGCAGTTAGCATAACCGTTTATTTTACAGCTCGTCTGACTCATTCTGCTCCACGAAGGTCATCTCCTCTGCCAGCTTCCTCTGATCCAGGGAGACCCTCTGCTTCTCTCTGATTGGTTCCCGCTTTCTACAGGAGGTCCAGTGCAGCTGAATGGTGATGATGGTGCAAATCAGGTAAAACACACCAGTCCCAGCTTTCAGTACAGCATCCAGAACCTGCTCCCACCTGTGAGACATATAATACACCAGTGTGTCTGTCAGTCACACATATCACATTTAAACCTGAAGAACAAAACAGTGAATCTGTTCTGACTGAAGTAAAACCACCTTGATAATCGACAGCAGCACCGATCAGCTCAGTCCTACATATAGAGCCAGCTGGACCAAAGAGCTGAATAAGAGGGTGGATGTGAACAGTAAAGTCTTACATGCTTTATAGAAACACGGTACAGCCACATCTGTACTATTACACAGGACACATGTGAGGAACAGGAGACATTAACAAAGAGCATGAAAATAGCTAGAGATTATCTCACAACATGTTACACTATTTTGTGAAAACAGGCCTGCAGTCATTCCCCAGCAGCACAGGGCAGAAGGCAAGGGCTCACCCTGGATGGGATGGGATCTCAAGTTTATTATTAAGAAAATGAAATAAAAAATATTTTTTTCCCTTAAAATTAAAATGACAGTTTCCCATTACTGTGTGATCAGGTAAATGCTGCTAGCTGGACCCCCACACTACTGTAAATGCTGCTGAATGCTTACCTCCGTTTTTCATTATCCCCTCCTTCTTCATCATGTGCAGAGAAAAGGAGAGCAGTGTAAACAGGAGAAAGGATAGTTAATAAAAAGCAGGGTTTGCACTGTCGCCTCACTCCTCTGGCACGTGTACTCAAGTCTTCGCTGGAGTTCCGTGTGTATGGAGTTTGCATGCTCCCCCTGTGTCATTGTGGGGTTCCCTCCAGGGACTCTGATTTCCCCCCACAGTCCAAAAACATGCTGAGGCTAATTGGAGTTGTCAAATTGCCGGTAGGTGTGCTTGTGCGAGGGAATGGAGTGTGAGCGTGTCCTGCAATGGGTTGGCACCCTGTCATGGGACGTTCCCTGCCTTGCGCCCATAGGGACCCTGAGTTAGACAAGCAGTTTCAGACAATGGATGGATACAGCACTGGAACAGATATTACAGAGTACAACTGTAACACTGGTCTACGCTGCAATGAAAAACCACCTACAGACATGTTAGTCAGTCTGCACACCATTAGTAACAATTCATCCTCACAAAGATGAAAAAATGCCTGAATTATGTTGCAAGCTACATGGATTTGTCTGGATTTGTATACATAACAAGTGACTGGCTGTATGTCTGTGGAAAATGCTGTGATTTTTGTCATATTACAGACTGATCATAAACTAGAAGACACACATTCAATATTAAACACACCAATTAGCCTGACTGTGCGTTTTTGGATTGTTGGAGGAAACCCACACAGCATGTGGAGAACATGCAAACTCCACACAGACAGAGCAGAAGCCAGATTCAAACCCCTAAACATGGAGGCGTGAAGCAACAGCGCCGCCTACTGGACCACCGTGCCACTATCATTGAAACAATAATCCCAATAAATAACTCTGTTTCACAACAGCTGATAAATAGGGGATTATCCCCACAAAGAAGCACAAACCCCTTCGTGAGTGAAACTGCTGGGTTGATTAGTATGTATCTATTTATATTCAAGCATAAATAATTCACAGGCAGATTTAAATCAATTACTTATGTTTAACAGTAATATGAACTGGAATCTGCAGGATTCCAGCAGCACACCAATACCAGCCAGTGTCCTTCCTCTCCAGCCCACTCATTGTCACAATGAAGGTTTTATTTTCTGTGTCATCCCTGATCAGGACAGGCCTCCCATGCAAACTCACTGATCTCTCTGATGCACAGGAGCCCCCAATCTTACACCACATCCTTTGTCTTTTGTTGTTTCCATAGTAACACTGACACTGTCTCCATCCACACCCGTCACCTCCTGTTTGTCCACTGACAGCCCTGGAGGACTTCAACACACAGGTAAAACACTCAAAGATTTGCACAGCAATGAAATGTTTATGAATATCAGCCCATTACAACATACATACTGTATGTAAATGTTTGGCCAATAAACTGACATTTTTTAACATATTGCTTATCATATTTAACCTCATGAAGTCGCCCGATTTAGCTGACACTGTTACTTCTTCCAAGTCTCGTTTATCATATTGAATTAAATTAAAATGCAGATTTTTAAAATATTAAAACATTTTTTTCATCAGTGTTTGTGTTAAGGTCCTTCCTTTTTGACTCAGTGACATGTTACATACTGTGCATCTCATTGGCTACAGTCTGCAGTACAGACATCTTACCATCAGTGACTGACAGATTAACCTGATCAGAGAGGCTCCACTGATCTTCACACCACACCAGTACCGATCGGAATCCTCAGCTGTCAGATTGTTGATGGTCACAGTGAAGACTCGCTGGTCAGGATCATCTCTGACTCACACTTTACCCTCCTGTGGAGAGTCAGTGTGTACTATGGGAGTACATGACCTCACATTATACCCTCTGCACCAGTACGGGACTCCACTCCAACAACCGCTGCAAACACCGCGCCTCCCTGAGAGCCATCACCCATCAGCTCATCAGCCACTGCAACCAACTGCAAAGACCTCCCTCTTTCCTGCATCCAAGTAAACCAACTTCCTTTCCTTTCTAACAACCTAAACTGTCCTATTCACCTGCTATATTCCTTTAGGTTTATATTCCTACAAACTGCTTGCTTTGCAGAACAGTTTTTCCCTTTTTAGGTTAATCATTTTAAATCTGGTCACTGCATTTTCATGATTACATTGTTTGTGTCTTTTCCATTATTTCATGTTTATTGTTTGTTAGGTATAATGTCTGTCTTATGTTAGTTGTAGGAATAAATGCATGTCTTTTTACACAACTTCAGCCTCCGTCATTGAGTGCTCACAATAGTCCCTGCCTCTGCGATCTGGCTACTACGCTCTGAAACCTCAAACTCGCCTGAAATATCGCGAGACTCTCTCTCATTGGCCGTGAGGGGAGCTTCGCTACCGATCGTTTACATTACCTGGTGACCCAGCTCGCTGGACGAGCCTACTAACCCAGGTTATTAAGCGATACGGGTTATTAATGAATCCCATTTAAGTCTCACATTAACAGACTCACTGGGATTCGCATTTGAGTTTGGAGGAGCTGACCATTCGGCATAACAATTGGTTACTAATCAGCATCAAATAATAATTAATTAAAAGTTAATTAATTTCAAAACATATTGGTGGAGATATTAAAATATACCTGAGCTAATAATTCCTACAGCTGTCAGATTGTTGATGGTCACAGTGAAGACTCGCTGGTCAGGATCATCTCTGACTCACACTTTACCCTCCAGTGGAGAGTCAGTGTGTACTATGGGAGTACATGACCTCACATTATACCCTCTGCACCAGTATTTCACATGAGTTTTATATCTGTCACCATAGGAACATGGGATTGTTACAGATCATCCTCTCTGTACACAGGCCCATTTCACTGTAGACACACTGTCAGCACCTGTGGGGAAAATAATTAACTGAATAAGGATTTTCCATCTCATGACATCTCTAAGTAATTATGCTTGGTTTGTGTAATACTTAGATTAGGTCATGTGTAATTAACAGAACAGTGATGATGTATAAAAGTCAAAGACCATCATTTTACTATAAGAACAAGGAAAACAAAACTAGTGTCTGATCTTGGGAAGGGCTTCAGCAGGATGTGGGATCGGGAATCTGAGCCTGGCAGTGTGTTCTAGGGTCTGAGAGGAAAACCAGGACCTTAAATCCCTAGTAAAAGGCCTAGATGAGGTGAATGAATGGGCTTGTCACTGTGTGGGATGGCCACACCCCTTCAGTACTATGGCCTTACTTGTAAACATATCCAGTCCTGTGATACAGGCCCTCTCATATTCCCTCTATACATGCTTCCTTTGGGCTCTATTTGTGAACGTTATTATGTAAAATATCATTGCTATGCTGGTGATACGCAGCTCTATCTGCCATTAAAACCTGGCGACTGCTGCTCTCTGGTGGCCCTTTCTAACTGTCTGGAGGATATTAAGAACAGGACAGCAATGACTTTCGTCCAGATTAATGAAAACAAAACAGAGGTAATGAGTTTTGGTCACTGTTCATGATCTCAGAGAACAATTAGGGCCTCATTCAGAAAACTTCCAGTCACATACTAAAAATCTTGGTGTCATCTTTGATTCATCACTGAGTTTGATAAACAAATAAATGCTGTTGTGAAGGGGTGTTTCTGTCAGCTGAGTTCAATAGCCTGGCTTAAACCACACCTTTCAGCCAAAGACCTGGAGAGTTACTCCTGCTTTTATCCTGATTGGGTTACTGCCGTTCTCTGTACCCAGGTTTACCAGAAGCATCTTTATTCTGACTACACCTTGTTCAAAACGGTGCTACCAGGCTCTCAACAAAAAATAGACACCAAATTTTCCCTGTGTTGGCTGCATTGCATTGGCTACCTGTTAAGTTTTGAGAATTTCTGAGAATACAGTTTAAAGATTTCTTATTTCTTTCTAAGGCGATACATGGCATAGGTCCCCAGTCCGTCTCGGAGCTAATTCAGCCTTACACCGCTTCTTATTAGATGCATCTCTGTACTGACCCTGCACACACAGGAACACATTTTATTTATCTATTTAATCTGACTATTCTGCTTTGCACATCATGTATTTAACATTTATAGTGATTTTATATTTATTACTAGATTATTGTATAACTTTTGCACTGTTTTTTGAACTTGGTTGTTGCTTAGTCTTGTTTTTCCATGGAGCACCATTATACCAGACAGAATTCCTTGTAGGGTCAACCTACTTGGCAATAAACCACAGTCTGATTCTGATTATTTTTTGTGTAACATTGTGTAACATTGGCCAATGTCTCTACTTTTACTATATATTTATATTATTTTGACCTACAGCACTTTGGCACAACATAGATTGTTTTTAAATGTTCTATAGAAATAAAAATAATTCAACTTAATATAGAAACGTATTTCAAGTCATCCATCTTGCCGAGATGGGGGTTGCGCTGTGACCCCTGGTGGACAAATTATGCAGCAACAGTACTCATATCATGGTTGAAAGTTCTGTCTTCAGTCTCTCTGTTTCTTTTTAGTTATCATTAATTGGCCATTATAAACCAAATGCTGATAGCGATTTATCACAGACTCCTGCATTAATGAATTAAAATATTCATGATGAATAAAGAAGATGAATTGGCGCTAATGTGTATTTTTACTGTGTTATTGATAAGATAAATATTACAGTACACGGATCGCTCTGGTGTCTCAGAAATTGTCTCCATTTTTTCATACCAATTTATCATTAGTACAGTAGTGCTTGCAGTTCACAAATGCTTTGGCCTACAAACAATTTGGTTCGCAAAAACAAAATTTGGTCAATGAACAAACTCGACCAGATTCCTTTTTTTATACTAGTGTAACACCGGCGGGGCGCATATCCCAGCATGCCCCGCGTACAATTGTAAATAGAAGGACCACGACAGGCACCCAACAAGCCCCGAACCCAAATACACAGATGGGAAACACAATGTTGTCAGAAGCTGAACTGCGAAATGCAGATGCAGTGAGAGATTTACACAAACTAAATACACGTTAGGAGCGGACAGGGTATACACACAAGACATGGGCAAAGTGTAAAGTGAGGTAGACCTTCAACAGCACGTCAGTCCATTGCAGGGCAATGGAAGCTGGAGAAATGCCATGTGAACAGCAGAAATGTGGTCATACAGGATGTGAGGGTGAGACTGTGTGCTGTATACAGAGGGTCTGACCTCACGGCTTTGTTTCAGTCTTTAGTATTGTGATGACATTGTGATAGCCCAGTGATAACTATACTGGATGGGTGGTACCCCTTCAAAGAGCAAGGGGAGATGGGATACCATTGTGGTATGCAAGCAGGTCCTCAGGGTTGTCACACATGTTTTTCTGAGGTGTACACTGCTGGTTGCTTGAGCCCCTGGATGAGACACTGGTCAGTGCCCTGCAGAATCGCTGTGGGCAGTGTGAGGACTTCTGCCCTCTCAGTTAAACAATAGGTGCAGGGACTGAGTCAAATGAGTCTCTCTGCATCCTGCTTAATGATATCAAGGGGTTGTGTAGGCGTGTCTGTGCTCACATGGCTCTATCAGTACAGAGTGAACTGGCCAGGGATCAGTTTCTCTAGACACTTAACCCCAGATAGCTCACATTCAGACACAGCCAACCCCTCTGCGTCCCTAGACGAGGCCCTGGAACTGGCTTTGGAGAGAGAAATTGTGGGCAGCGAGGTGGCGGGGAACGAGGCGGGAGAAATCAACCAAGCTGTAAACGCCAAAGGGCTTGGAGGACCCAGGCCCTCAGGTTTACTTCCTGGAGGCAGACTGCCTGTAGGCTGACAGGCAGCAGCACCCCCCCCCACCCCTCAATCCTCAGACAATGTCCCAAGTTCACCACCACCCAGGGTTCCGCCAAGGGCACGCATAGCCGGGAAGATGTGGGCCAACAAGGTTAATTTCCGGAACTTCCTTGTTGACACCGGGGAGGTGGCCCTGCTGCCACCTGCTGCAGAGGTTGTGACTACGGATTGGACTCACAGAGGCAACTTCTGTCACATACCCACCATAGTGATGTGAGTCGCATGTACTGCCCTAGTCCATACAGGTTCCACTGCAACCCTGGTGAGACCAGACACTGTCTAGAACTGACATTGGTGCAGGTGAGAACAATGACTGGTGACCTGGCCCCTTTAAGAGGGACGGGGTTGTTCCCTTTTGACATGGGGGGTTTAGTTGTGAATAGTAACTATGTTAATGGCTGACATGCTCGATCCCTCCATCCTGGGCCTGAATTTCCCCCGGAGCACGGCATGTGTGCTGGACTTTGGGCACAACATGCTGAGATTCCCTGCGGTCCATGTGTACAGTGGGGCCGCTGGCCCCGCAGCCTCTGCAGCTGACTGCCCACCCCTTACTGCCACTGGGCCTGTACCTCCACATCAGCTAGAGATCCCTTCCTCTGCTACAGTCACATGGGCCCCTGAGCCCACATGTGTCCCCTCCAGTGTAGCGCTGCAGCCTCACTCACTTCACTGGAGTCTAACGGGGTTTATCAGAGCGACTTACCTGAAGCTGCCATTGGAGGAGCCCATGATGACCACACGGTTGCCCTTGTGCCACTGCAATCCCACTGCCCTGGTCCTCTACCTCACACCATTGATCCCCTGCCCCACCCATATGGTTGTGTGCCTCTTCAGGTTTGCAGCCTCCTCCTGCACTGAGCGGCCATTTCAGAAGTTTAATTATTTAATTATACAGTAATACACACGTTTCCAACCATTAAAAACATTATCCAGACTTAAAGTCACTTGAATAAAAATATTTAAAAACTTGTTAGCATTTCAATATAGTATCTGGTTGGACTGTGTACTTCCTCTTTGTTTACATGGTTAACATAACACTCACAGCACAAAGTATGCTGTCCTCAGCATTCGTTTCTCCGCAACATTCCAAAGATCCATCATAGGCCTTTAGTCTAAAAACAAGCTAAAATGGTCACTGAGAACCTTTGCGTCCATTGATTTCCATCAGCTGTGTTTGGAAAGTTCGAAAGAATTTCTGAGGCTACTGAACAGAGCCAGGGTTGCCAGCTCTCACCCATCTGGTGTGACACTCACACCTTCAGACTCTCACGCTCACGCAAGAAATCTTATTAAATCTTAGGGCAAATCTATATTATTTCATTATAAACCTAAAATTCGCTATATCAAATGCACTGGGGTACTTTGAAAACCCTGCAAACTATTTACAAGGTAATAAAACTGTTACGTACATGTAAATCTGTGTGCATACTTGTTTCAAACTGAAAATCTTATGCCAGCCAGCTAAACAAATTAGACAACCCTGCTACAGGCCTCTCTGTTCAGTTTTCGCTGAATGCTAAGGCTTCCCAGGCAAGCTACTGACCCTCCAAATTTCACAGACCTCTCGGCCACCCAGTAATCTGTAACTTTAGTGCTGAAAGCCTGACAGTGAGTGTATCATGTGAGGCAGCTGTGGAAATACAGACTCTCGTCTGTGCCACAAAAAACCTTCTACAGCGGCAATGTGGGATCTGTGCTCTACGGGAGCATAACTGCTCGGTACGGCAGCTCCAGCTCTGAGGGCCGCCGAGTCCCGCTGAGGGTGATACGATGCGCCCAGAGAATCACCAGGACAGAACTGCCGCCCTGCATAAGTCCCCGGGGCCTTATGGCCGGGACTGAGAGGCCGAGGAGAAGCTTCTACCCCCGGCCAGTAGGATCATTAACTTCACAGATTAAAAGCTAAAATATGCTATAACTACAATCTGTACTTTAAACATTTCTACATATTTTTTATACATTTTCATCTTTATTGTTATATTTTCTTATTATAGTCACGATCGGTCAGGTGCAGACAGGCGATCGTGCATGCAGGCGGGTAAGGAATCAGGCAAACAGGACTGGAAGCCGAAAATCAGGGCAAACGAGGGTTTAATAAAAGACAAAGGCACGAACATCGACCAACATCAATGACGGATGAGGATAACCGGGGAGACCAGGACTTAAATACACAGGACTAATCAAAGTAACTAGACGAAGCTGGAGACGATCAGGGAAATACACGTGGGTAATCAGGGGGCGTGGCACACACGAGGAGCGGACGAGCCGGGCATGACAATTATCTTTCTGTAGTTTCAGTACTTCTTTTGTTAATTCACGTTGTTTAATTTTGATGTCCTTTTACTAGTGTGTTTATTACACCGACTGGAGTAACGACAATTTCATTTCGCTGCCAGTGTACCACTACATTTGTACGACAAATAAAAATCTTGAATTTATTGTGTTACCCCCATCACATTATTTAATGTGTTCCTCATGAATTTCATTGTTTTTCTCAAAATAAACACGTATTCCAATTTTGGTTCTTGCAACACATTTCCAAAAAAGTTGGGACAGGAGCGATTTATGGCCAGTAGTGAGGTAAATTGGTTAAATAATGATGTGATTTGAAACAAGTGATGTCAACAGGTGATTGTAATTATGATTTGGTACAAAAACAGGACAAATACGTGAGAAAATTATTGAAATGTTTAAAAACAATGTTCCTCAAAGAACGACAGGAAGAGATTTGATATTTCACCTTCATCAGTGCATACCATAATTAAAAGATTGAAGGAATCTGAAGCAATTTCAGTGCGTAAAGGACAAGGAAGCAAGCCTAAGTTGAACTACCGTGATCTCCGATCCCTCAGCATCCCACTGCATCAAGAATGGTCATTCTTCGTCAATCGTCAATAAGCGATATGACCACATATGACTACTTTGGCAAACCTTTGTCAAGTACCACAATACGTAGTTACATCCACAAATGCCAGTTAAAACTGTACTGTGCCAAAAGCAAGCCCCATCTTAACAGTGTCCAGAAACGCCGTCGGCTTCTCTGGGCTCAGAACGCATCTGAGTTGGACCATCACACAGTGGAAACGTGTACTGTGGTCAGATGAATCAGTATTTCAGGTATTTTTTGTGAGAAATGGATGCCGTGTGCTCCAGACGAAAGAAGAAAAGGATCACCCAGACTGTTACCAGCAATAAGTCCAAAAGCCAGGGTCTGTCATGGTATGGGGTTGTGTCAGTGCCCTTGGCAAAGGTAACTTGCAGTTCTGTGATGGCACCATTAATGCTGAAAAGTACATAGAGATTTTGGAGCACAATATGTTACCTTCAAGAAGACATTTTTTCCAGGGACGCCCATGCATTTTTCAACAAACAATGCGAAACCACATTCTGCACACATTACAAAGTCCTGGCTGTGGAGGAAGAGGGTATGGGTACTTGACTGCCTGCAGTCCCGACCTGTCTCCAATAGAGAATGTGTGGTTCATTTTGAAGCGCAATATGTGACAACGAAGACCCCGTACTGTTGTCCGCTTTAAGACTTGTTTGCAGGAAGAATGGGACAAAATTACACCTGAAACACTACATCACTTGGTGTCTTCAGTCCCTAAATGTCTTTTAAGTGTTGTGAAAAGGAATGGCGACATTACAAAGTACTAAATGCTTTACTGTCCCAACCTTTTTTGAAATGTGTTCTAAGAACCAAAATTGGAATACGTGTTTGAAAAAGAACAATGAAATTCACGAGGAACACATTAAATAATGTGCTGTTGTATTGTTTTCAATGTAATACAGGTCAAAGATAATTTAACAAAGTGCTGTTTTCAGTTTGATTTTCATTTTACATACCATCCCAACTTTTTCTGATTTGGGGTTGTAAAATGTGAACACAAAAGCTTTTTTTGTGTGAACATTATAAAACAGATTAATTCGTATTAAACAATTTGAAAGACATAGACATCTTGATCCTTTATACCCACCAACCAGACCAGTATAAGAAGCTGTACGATGTAAAGCCTCTTTAAATAGGTACAGGCTACTTCCGTTTATTGTAATAAGTATCTCATAAATTTGACTTTACACTTTTGCATGGTATTGATAGATTTTGAAAGTTAATTACTTAACACAATTCTTATTAAAATTGTTCATTATACAACCTGAATGTCTCAAGGTAGCACATTAGTACAAAAAATGCTGTATGATGTATTATTGTAGCAGTCAGATGTTATTTTAACCAATGTACAGGTTTACCTTTAATTTAATTCTACAAACATAATTAAAATCACTTGTGAAAAAGACATTTAGTCATTTACTAAGGCAGATACAACCTGTGGAAGCACAGCTAAAAGCATACCATCACCCATTATAGAGTGACCCATTGTCTTTGTAACTGAGTAATCACAACTAAGTGCAATTTACTATAATGAAACTGTACACAGAAACTGTAAAGGCAAAGGTAATTTATTATGATGAAATGCTTCCAAAATGCCCAGTGTGCTTCAGCGTTTCTCCTTTTCTCCAGTCGTCGACAGGTCCTGTGTTTATTAGGTGATCTGTGATGTAGGAGATCCTGAGAATGGCTGCTGCTCCAAGGATGATTGGCAGGTGGCTTTTCCCAGGAACAGCGGGCTGGAGATGTAAAGGTGGGATGGAGAAAATAAAGTGTAGGGGAATACAGAGTACAAACAACCATAAGAAACACACGGCCCATGGCCATATGTCCACAAGACAACCACCCGCCCAACCCGAGAGGGAGCCTACGAGGGACTAAGGGGGGCCCAACCCCTGTAAAAGGAGGTCCGCAGAGGGGGGACAGACAGCGAGCCCCCCAGTCCCTCCCGCAAGCCCTCCACCGAGGGAAGCGGGTCCAGGGCCAAAGGGCCCCATCAACCGGGAACACTCCCCTGGCGGACGGTCCCCCCAGCCCGCTCCCCGGCAGGACGGATCACCGCCCACTGTAGCGACCCGGCACGTCCCCCCCCTCCCCGACACTGCAGGATGATCTAAGGGAGACCCATACAAACAAAGTGCACCCCCCCCCCCCCCACCACCCAGGAGCGGACCTGCGTCAACTGGGGAGCGGCAGACCCCCCGCCCAGCCCAGACCGAACCCTACAATTCGCCTAGAAGGGCTCAGAGCATCCCTAGATACCCCGGACCGCCTGCCAGGGCCCCACCACGGCGCAGCAGAGCCAAGGACCACCCAGCCCGCAGCCCACAAGAGGAGACGGCCCACACCGGCCAGAGCCGTCTTCTACCTGCCGGGCCACCCCACACGTGCAGGGCCAGAGACAGAGAGTTAGGGGGGACCCCTCAGCCCCCACTGATTCCCCGTCCCATGTTAATGTGAAGTGTGCATGTACAAGTGTCAGAGAGTTGTGTGTTTATGTCTACAATGCATTAAAATTAGTGGGTGCAGTTCGAGTATGAGGGCCCCACCACTGGCAGATGGCAGAGTCCCCCATCCCCCTCCCTGCACCCCAAGGCCCTAATGTAGCATGGACTGTGTATATAACTAAAGTGCAAAAAGCAGGTGAACAGTCGAGGCACGGGCACCCCACCGCTGGCAGACGGCAGAACCCCACCTGCCTATACCCACCTCCTCAGCCCTAGTGTCATGTGGTGTCTAATGTGCAAGTAAAACCTCCCCACTGCCCCTCAAAGCCCTAGTGTTGTATGAAATGTGGTGTCCGGCCCAGGGGAGCAATAAGGGCGTGCAGGAGTGGGCCCCCCCCGGCACCGGGGCCAGATCCCCGACTGGCCCCGATTAGTCCTCATCCCCGACCCCACACAACCGGCAGGGGCGGCCAACCGAGGGGGTTCAGGGGCGCCACATTAACAATTGTTAATAAACATTCCACTATACATCTCAAAATTTAGCACACTTAATTCATTATCTTTGATACTGTTTCAAACATTTAATGTTCCCCAAACAGCAGCAGAAGAACCACAGCTTCATCTTCCTTGTATTTTGGCTCTTCTCTGTGTCAAGAGCTCTACAAGCTCAACTTTAATATTAATTTTCCACCACTTCTACATCTTCTATCTATACCAGACCCACATCTATCTCTACACCGCCAGTTTCCTCTCTGAAGAGTCCAGGAACAATGCCAGCATTGCCTATCACTCTCACACCCTCCCCTCCCTTACACCAGTCCGTCACACCTCCCAGTCCCCCCATAACCTCCCCAGCCTGGACAGTGGGGGGTGTCGCTGGTGAGCACTCCTCCTCTCTCCCCAGTCGATCACCTCGTCCCACAGGTCCCAGGCTCCCCAGTGCTGGTCGTTGGTCCAGGAAACAGCTTTCGGAATTTTCATTCTGGTTAACATAATTAACTAGCCGTCTGTGATACCCTCAAAGCCAAACTAGACACTGTGAATTTTCAGTTTTTTTTTACTTTCAGATACAGACATTTGCTAAATGCTATTCACCAAGAATGCCTATGGAAAGGGATGGAGCCTTCATTAGCTGCTCGTGGCATCGAGGCTACTCCGATAGAAGCGGCCAAATTGCTAAAACTGTTTCACAACCTATACAGTAACGCTGGCGAAATCAGGACGCTGCTTCGGTACGTTATAACATCGCCATGGTAATGAACCCAGCAAACGGTTAATCTTACTTCAACAACATGGGACATTTAAAAAGTAAACGTATAGGGGCTCTTTTCAGAATAACATCTTCAGATGAAACGCATTACGACAGACCGGATGAGTAAAACCAATCATATCAACCATAAGGCTTGTTGTTTTTAAGTTTAACACAATTATTTTCTCTTACAATTTAAATATAAACAATCACATTACGAAAAATGGCCACAGCATCTACAGTTTAAGCTACTAATTTTAAATATATTTCAATTATATTTTGCGGCAATATTTGCATGAACTATATCACGACATACAATGAAATATATAATTAACTATGCTAACAAAACATAATCTGAAGAAATAGCAAGAAACATACGAAGAGATGCTTCTCACCGCTGCGCCATCGCTCTGTCAGAAAGTTTATGTTCAAACTGCACTGATTTTGTTTCTATGGAAACCAGCGAAATTTTTCATTGGTCGAAAGGATGAAGATGTGTACTGACGCCATTTTCAACGAATAAAAACGAGAATTAATTGTCAGGGCGGGACGAATTTGAAGGTGAACCAATCAAAAGTAGTATATTTAGCTCGTGCTTGTTTTGGCTGAGCGTGATTGGATTTGTTGATCTAACCGCCTTCAAGCCCGTAAACCATGTATCTACTTGTCAATGGGAAACCACGCAGTTCTGTCTATAAATACTGACTGTAATTTTTTTATGACATTATGTCTTTGCTATGCAGTATTACGGTAATGCGTAATACCGCGATGTTTGGGGTGCCCCGCTGTTTTTTTTCCATAGCTGGTGAACGCAATTAGCATTTTAGCCACGTTGGTAGGTCCGCTTTTGAGAAAGAACACTATAGTTCTTGTTATTCACATTCTGTGTCCTGGTGTTTTTAATTTCTCATAATGTGAACAAAGATATGTCATATACAAGTTTTTTGAGAGACTAAAATTTGGTTTGATTTATAATTTATTTTATGGTAAATAAAGTTCTTATATAGCCATTTTAGAATTAGTGCAGTCTTTCGTTTAGAATTAGCGCAATATTCTTAAAAACTGCATGTTCAAACCAAACGCCATGCCATAATAACTGCTTTACAGATATTTCATTCAGGAATCTATGGAGGGTATACTGTAGGTAGGCCTGTTTGTGTGTGTGTGTGCGCGCGTTTGGGTGGGTGGTTATGTACATAGTGCTATAAAAACATGTTATTT
The DNA here is from genome assembly GCF_023856365.1 of Brienomyrus brachyistius. Lineage (NCBI taxonomy): Eukaryota > Metazoa > Chordata > Actinopteri > Osteoglossiformes > Mormyridae > Brienomyrus > Brienomyrus brachyistius. The sequence goes on from NC_064536.1 coordinate 41,590,498, forward strand.
TGACTTTGTAGGGACATGTTTTCGGTCCCGAAAGTAAGATATTGAATTTTATTAAATTCTGTGAATGCAGTCAAATGAATAATTCAAAAAGTCTTGCATTTTGTTTGGTTGCTTACTGTTACTGCTTGGTAACTACTGCAATGTTTAAGGTTGCCATAGTTAGGATTGGGGTTACGCCCATACAAATGAATGGAGAATCCCCACAAAGATTCAAATACCTACTCTGTGTGTGTGTGTGGATTAGGTGTATATTACATTGTGGGGACCAAATGTCCCCCACAATGTGACAAAAACCTGTTATTTTGATGTTTTGGGGGGCATTTTCAGGTACTCACAAAGATCTGTAAATACAGTCAAAAAACTAAAAATGCCAAAAGTCTTGTATTTGGTTTGGTTACATATGGTTAAGGTTAGGGGTTGGTAGGGGTTAAAGTTGTCATGTTGGGATTACAGTTTTCCCCATAGAAATGAATGGAGAGTCCCCACGAAGATATAATTACACAGCTGTGTGTGTGTGTATGTTGTGTGTGGTATCAGATCAGTCCCTGAGAGTTCAGTAGTCAGGCGCCATGTTTCTGAGTCTGGTTGTGGAGGCCTGAATGCTTTTCCAGATGCCAGAGTGAAAAGATTATGTGAGGGGTGGGTGCGGTCATCCACAATGTTGGTGGCTTTGCGGATGGAGTGTGTGATGTGAATGTCCATGATGGAGGGGAGAGAGACTCTAATAATCTTCTCAGCTATCCTCACTATCCGCTGGTCTTATGATCTGAGGCGAGGCAGTTCCCAATTCAGACCGTGATGCAGCTGCTCAGTTTGCTCTTGTCTAAGGAATCAAAAATGTGGTTCCATGGGGTTCCAGACAGTGACCTTTTTTGGAGACAGTGAGACTAAATTTTATACCTAGGTGCACCAGTTATGACATTGGTCAGGTAGGCTGTGGTCTGTTAGTTGGTGACAAGTGGCTGGTGATCCATGCAACCCAAGCAGAAGTGAGCAGAACTTGTATCAGCCAAATAGACAGGAGAAAGCGGATTTTTCATTGGACTTCAGGACTCCTGAGTAACAGATAAAGACAGAGAAACAGCAAAGTTATGGAGAATCAGGAAGTAAGTGCCAGTCTGCGCAGATCTGAGGTCAGTGAGACACACATAAGGCTCCTCTGATGCTCCTCTTCATCTGCTGATGGGCCTCCAGGTGAGAATCACAAATCAAACATAATAACAACTGACACAAAGGCCTGAGGTCAGACCCTCTGTATGCAGCACACAGTGTGTCTGCAGTCTCACCCTCACATCGTGTATGATGACATTTCTGCTTTTTAGATTAAGTGCCTGTCTGAGAATAACTTCTGCATCATGCTAATTATTTAGCTGTTTCGTGCTCATGGGCAAAAGAAAAATGAGGATTAAGTTAAATATATCAGAAATAAATTTCTAATGTGGCTCAAGGCCACAGTAAAGTGGACCATCACATCAAGTAAGTACAAAATAGCCTTTACTAATACGCTAAGGGTTAAAACAACATATAAGATGTGCATAATCTGACAGTATATCAGCGTGAGAGCAAGGCTGGCCCTGGAAGTGGTGTGCATGCAATGGCAGAGCAAAGTTAGAGACACCCGCTAAAAACTTTCATTTCATCTCACTTGCTCCTTTCTTCTTTTTCCTTCTTTTTTTCCCTCCTAATCTGTCCATTCTCTTCGGCCAGCTCACCCACTGCAATACTTTACGGGTTAAAAATGAAATAAATAAATTTTTTAAATTTAAAAAATGAAATCGATCAACATGAGAGGCCTATACAGAGTTTATAGAACCCCTCATGGTAAAGCAAACATGTTTGTCACAGCAGTGCATTCAGACCATGATTCTGCTAAAGCTGCCGGACAGGACAAAGGGAAAAAAAAAGAAGAAGGTGGGGGTCAGTGCAGCAGTGGGTAGTTCAGGTCCAGAATTTAAAAATCCAGACCAAGATTTAGTTTCAACCAAACAGCTGAGTACTCTGTATCAGTGTCATTCTTAAAGTCGTGTTTCAACTTCTGGCAAAGTTCTCCCAGGAGCCTATCTCTGTTGTATGTACAGTCGGCATGTAATTCATTCCTGCCCAGATCCCTGACAAACAGTTGGAGGCAGAATTACTTGTTATCAGAGTATGTGAATTTTTACACACACCAGCAGCTGTGACAGAATAAGATATTTCCTTTATACTGCTGCCACATAGTGGACACAAAGAAGACTGCAGTCAATTCTAAAATCAGTCGGTCAACATGCTACCACCACAGACTATAATCGGGAAGTGATCAAACTTCATGGAACAATATGAATATAAACAAACAGATGTAGTAAGTATATTGTGCAAAATGTATCTTCATCTTAACTACGCTGAATGGTGGAGTCCCAGAGTAAGTGATCCTCACCTGGAGGCCCATCAGTGAGGAAGAGGATGAAGAGGAGCATCAGAGGAGCCTTATGTGTGTATCGCTGACCTCAGATCTGTGGAGACTGACACTCACTTCCTGACTCTCCTTAACCTCACTGCCTCCCTTTTTGTGGGTTTTATCTATCTTTGATTTTCATAAACTGTTTGTGCACTGATGAATTTCCTGTCTATTTCTTGTCTGTAAAAAGGAAAACAGTTTGATGCTGCTGTTGTCCTGCTCTTACCAGGAATAAATATTTTGATTTCATCTAGAATCTTATCATTTTAGAAACATGATTTCATAGCAAAATTATTGATAGCTGGTCTTCACAGTGAATCATTCATGCTCACAGAGTTTAAACTACAAACAAATTAATCAAATAAGTCTAGTTCTTTTCTAAACTGTTACTTCCTCATATTGCAAATGAGCAAAGAGCAGTGAAATCAGACTTATTCTGAAAAGCAGAAAAGTCGTCATACAGGATGTGAGTGTGAGACTCTGCAGAAACACTGTGTGCTACATACAGAGGGTCTGACCTCAGGCCTTTGTTTCAGTCTTTATTATGTTTTATACAGTTTTAAAATGTCACTGCAGTAGGTCCTTTTCATATGTGTGGATCAGCACAAATCAAGAGGTCCGTTAGGAAGGTGTCTGTATGACAGGGGTGGGGGTATCCTGGGGGGGGGGGGGGGATGGGTGGGGGCAAAGTCAGGTAATTCACTTCATCTGGGTCTTATCAGCAGTCCTGTGTTTCTCTCAGCACCACAATGATGTTTCACACATAATGGGGTCCGTGGGCCTCCTCAGTTATATTCAGGCTTTCAAAGTTCTTCAATCATAAAAAGTCACATGGATCTGACACTGTTATATTAATTTGTTTAAATTCATTGAAAATACTATATATTACAGCTAGTATTTGGATCCGTCTGCTCTTTATCCGTTCCTCACTGGCATACCTGGGTTTCTGTGCAGTGCTTTCCGGAAGCATCAGAACCATTCATAAGGGAATATATGTGTGGCTGCCCTCTAGTGGATACACAAAATTCGGTTACTTAAGTAGCTTGACTATATTTCCCTCCTAGTTTAGTTTAGTTCCTAATTTAATTTAACAGATGAAACTGAAGGCAGAGCTGGAAATTAGTTTAGTCATGACTTCAGAAGTTACGCTGACAAGGGATTCTGTACAATCAGAGATGAAGCTGCTGGATGGGATGGTCATCGCCTGCTTTTTCCAACTGATGTAGGTCTCGATGTAAAGTTACAAACTGCTTAATGTGTATCAATCTGTTTTATAATGTTCACACAAAAAAGTGCTTTTTATGTGTCTGCACCTTGTATCTCCCACAATGTGCTTCTGCATTTGATATCTTCTTGACTTGGGGATAAAGAGATTTAACTGGATGGATTTTACTTTTGTGAAGCACTACAGTCCAAAGCTGAACTGATTGTTCAAAGCTTTTTGGTTTTTAAGCAAAACTACTTCATTTAATTTATCTGAAACCCACTTTGCGCCTTTCTAGACTCAACAAAGCATCATTGCCAACAAAATAAGTGAGTTACAGTTAAATCAGGTAAAGAAGTTTCATTTGGAATTTACTGATCCAGGTTTTCAGCACCACGGACAGCAACTAGACTTACTGTCATTTAATAAGAGTGAAAGCAGAAACCAATAGATCACACAGGGATATTTTCATTTGATGGTGTCTTTCTTTTTACTTTTGATATGCCGTCTTCCTCCTTAGCTGATATGTGAGGCTGCTGTCAGCTGAGACAAGCTGGTGTGATTTTACGCAGAGTGATAAGTGGGCGGTCCTGTTTTCGTGTGTTACATTTTCATTTGATGTTGGCCAATATGTATGTGGTACTGTTTCCTCCTTAACTGATATGCACAGGCTGTCGTTAGCAGAGACAAGCTGGTGTATTTGTACCGCATATTGAAAAGTGGGCGTTCCCGATTACATCACTCTTTTAAAGAGTCCCTGATTGGTGGGCTTTGACGAGGAGGGGTGACCTAAAAACTCCAAACCATTTATCCATCCATCCATCCATCCATTTTCCAAACCGCTTATCCTACTGGGTCGTGGTGGGTCCGGAGCCTATCCCGGAAGCAATGGGCACGGGAACAACCCTGGATGGGGGGCCAGCCCATCGCAGCCAAACCATTTAAGTTTGTGAAATTCATTTTTAATAATTACCAATTTCAGAAAAATATGAAATGTTTTGTAAAGTATCAATTTATTAATCATGTATTTAAACAAATAATGACCAGTATAAAAGACACATACAAAACTGTACAAAAGTCTTGGGCTGTCGAAGAAAATGATGTTTAAATGATCTTCATCTTGGTCTAGAATTATAATATTTTGTCCGTCAAAGTGTGGCAGCCCAGTCATTTCAAAATCTCTTCTAAAGTTAGTAAAACATTTGCACCAACCATCCAATAGACCTATATATTTTTATAACACAACTCCTATGGCTAATCAATGCATCATTAACATTTGTTTAATTAATTAAGTGAGCTGGTGGCGGAATTTAACAAATACATGGAATGGCTGGGGTGCCCCTGAGGAGAGGTTTAGGATCCAAAGCGTGGTTCATCTAGCGATCCAACAAGGCATCAGTAACTTTATGGAGAAAAGAAGAAATTCTTGTTAGTTTTTATTGTGTCACTTTTAATTTGCATATATTTTTATGATAATTGTGTTTTTGTTCTGAGCAAATATACACAACGCAATTAAATAGCATTAAACGTTTTCTTTGATGGCCCAAGACTTTTGCATAGTACCATATTTTTTCAGAATCAAGAGACAATTTAATAAAAACCAGTCTTACCTTCACAAGATAACGATTATTAAACATTAACCAGCAGGTGGCAGCAAAGCACTTGTGAATAAGTGGCCAATCCGTGGTTGTACAGGTTGCCAGCAGATAATCAACCCCTCTGTGTTTAACTGACTCTCATGCTATGACTGTACAGATCGAGCAGGGCCGAGTGAGAGAGGCCTCACTGCAGTTAGCATAACCGTTTATTTTACAGCTCGTCTGACTCATTCTGCTCCACGAAGGTCATCTCCTCTGCCAGCTTCCTCTGATCCAGGGAGACCCTCTGCTTCTCTCTGATTGGTTCCCGCTTTCTACAGGAGGTCCAGTGCAGCTGAATGGTGATGATGGTGCAAATCAGGTAAAACACACCAGTCCCAGCTTTCAGTACAGCATCCAGAACCTGCTCCCACCTGTGAGACATATAATACACCAGTGTGTCTGTCAGTCACACATATCACATTTAAACCTGAAGAACAAAACAGTGAATCTATTCTGACTGAAGTAAGTAAGACTAAGAAAAGGTCACTCTTGAAACTGAAATATAAATTATGAAAGTTATTCTACAGAGAAAATGATTAGATGGAGAACAATGAATTAGTGTTCACATCCCAGGGCACTGATAGTGAACAGGTGAGATAAATGATTTTATTAACATATTTTAATGTATCTATTGTATCAGGGCGGCATGGTGGTGCAGTGGCTTGCACTGTCGCCTCACTCCTCTGGCACGTGTACTCAAGTCTTCGCTGGAATTCCGTGTGTATGGCGTTTGCATGCTCCCCCTGTGTCATTGTGGGGTTTCCTCCAGGGACTCTGATTTCCCCCCACAGTCCAAAAACATGCTGAGGCTAATTGGAGTTGTCAAATTGCCGGTATGTGTGCTTGTGCGAGGGAATGGAGTGTGAGCGTGTCCTGCAATGGGTTGGCACCCTGTCATGGGACGTTCCCTGCCTTGCGCCCATAGGGACCCTGAGTTAGACAAGCAGTTTCAGACAATGGATGGATACAGCACTGGAACAGATATTACAGAGTACAACTGTAACACTGGTCTACGCTGCAATGAAAAACCACCTACAGACATGTTAGTCAGTCTGCACACCATTAGTAACAATTCATCCTCACAAAGATGAAAAAATGCCTGAATTATGTTGCAAGCTACATGGATTTGTCTGGATTTGTATACATAACAAGTGACTGGCTGTATGTCTGTGGAAAATGCTGTGATTTTTGTCATATTACAGACTGATCATAAACTAGAAGACACACATTCAATATTAAAGACACCAATTAGCCTGACTGTGCGTTTTTGGATTGTTGGAGGAAACCCACACAGCATGTGGAGAACATGCAGACTCCACACAGACAGAGCAGAAGCCAGATTCAAACCCCTAAACATGGAGGCGTGAAACAACAGCGCCGCCTACTGGACCACCGTGCCACTATCATTGAAACAATAATCCCAATAAATAACTCTGTTTCACAACAGCTGATAAATAGGGGATTATCCCCACAAAGAAGCACAAACCCCTTCGTGAGTGAAACTGCTGGGTTGATTAGTATGTATCTATTTATATTCAAGCATAAATAATTCACAGGCAGATTTAAATCAATTACTTATGTTTAACAGTAATATGAACTGGAATCTGCAGGATTCCACAACCAGCCACCAATACCAGCCAGTGTCCTTCCTCTCCAGCCCACTCATTGTCACAATGAAGGTTTTATTTTCTGTGTCATTCCTGATCAGGACAGGCCTCCCATGCAAACTCACTGATCTCTCTGATGCACAGGAGCCCCCAATCTTACACCACATCCTTTGTCTTTTGTTGTTTCCATAGTAACACTGACACTGTCTCCATCCACACCCGTCACCTCCTGTTTGTCCACTGACAGCCCTGGAGGACTTCAACACACAGGTAAAACACTCAACGATTTCCACAGCAATGAAATGTTTATGAATATCAGCCCATTACAACATACATACTGTATGTAAATGTTTGGCCAATAAACTGACATTTTTTAACATATTGCTTATCATATTTAACCTCATGAAGTCGCCCGATTTAGCTGACACTGTTACTTCTTCCAAGTCTCGTTTATCATATTGAATTAAATTAAAATGCAGATTTTTAAAATATTAAAACATTTTTCCATCAGTGTTTGTGTTAAGGTCCTTCCTTTTTGACTCAGTGACATGTTACATACTGTGCATCTCATTGGCTACACTCTGCAGTACAGACATCTTACCATCAGTGACTGACAGATTAACCTGATCAGAGAGGCTCCACTGATCTTCACACCACACCAGTACCGATCGGAATCCTCAGCTGTCAGATTGTTGATGGTCACAGTGAAGACTCGCTGGTCAGGATCATCTCTGACTCACACTTTACCCTCCTGTGTAGAGTCAGTGTGTACTATGGGAGTACATGACCTCACATTATACCCTCTGCACCAGTACGGGACTCCACTCCAACAACCGCTGCAAACACCGCGCCTCCCTGAGAGCCATCACCCATCAGCTCATCAGCCACTGCAACCAACTGCAAAGACCTCCCTCTTTCCTGCATCCAAGTAAACCAACTTCCTTTCCTTTCTAACAACCTAAACTGTCCTATTCACCTGCTATATTCCTTTAGGTTTATATTCCTACAAACTGCTTGCTTTGCAGAACAGTTTTTTCCCTTTTTAGGTTAATCATTTTAAATCTGGTCACTGCATTTTCATGATTACATCGTTTGTGTCTTTTCCGTTATTTCATGTTTATTGTTTGTTAGGTATAATGTCTGTCTTATGTTAGTTGTAGGAATAAATGTATGTCTTTTTACACAACTTCAGCCTCCGTCATTGAGTGCTCACAATAGTCCCTGCCTCTGCGATCTGGCTACTACGCTCTGAAACCTCAAACTCGCCTGAAATATCGCGAGACTCTCTCTCATTGGCCGTGAGGGGAGCTTCGCTACCGATCGTTTACATTACCTGGTGACCCAGCTCGCTGGACGAGCCTACTAACCCAGGTTATTAAGCGATACAGGTTATTAATGAATCCCATTTAAGTCTCACATTAACAGACTCACTGGGATTCGCATTTGAGTTTGGAGGAGCCGACCATTCGGCATAACAATTGGTTACTAATCAGCATCAAATAATAATTAATTAAAAGTTAATTAATTTCAAAACATATTGGTGGAGATATTAAAATATACCTGAGCTAATAATTCCTACAGCTGTCAGATTGTTGATGGTCACAGTGAAGACTCGCTGGTCAGGATCATCTCTGACTCACACTTTACCCTCCAGTGGAGAGTCAGTGTGTACTATGGGAGTACATGACCTCACATTATACCCTCTGCACCAGTATTTCACATGAGTTTTATATCTGTCACCATAGGAACATGGGATTGTTACAGATCATCCTCTCTGTACACAGGCCCATTTCACTGTAGACACACTGTCAGCACCTGTGGGGAAAATAATTAACTGAATAAGGATTTTCCATCTTATGACTTCTCTAAGTAATTATGCTTGGTTTGTGTAATACTTAGATTAGGTCATGTGTAATTAACAGAACAGTGATGATGTATAAAAGTCAAAGACCATCATTTTACTATAAGAACAAGGAAAACAAAACTAGTGTCTGATCTTGGGAAGGGCTTCAGCAGGATGTGGGATCGGGAATCTGAGCCTGGCAGTGTGTTCTAGGGTCTGAGAGGAAAACCAGGACCTTAAATCCCTAGTAAAAGGCCTAGATGAGGGTTTCCGGTAATGGCGGCTTGCTGAGAAGACGTGCCCACTTCTGCTCCGCTATGTTTCTGTAAAATCCTGAATAATACTCGTTTATTGGACGTTGAACAAGACCAGTAGTGATGCCTCTCTCTCAAAAGAAACTTGGTAAAAACATTAGTAGACCGACTCAGTCGAAATTGTCTAACTTCACTTCTAAGTCGAGCTCCGAGGCTAGCTGTGAAGCTAATGTTAGTGGTGAAGATAGCGAGAATAATACCAACACCTGTCAGGTGATGGAGGAGAAAATTGACAAGCCAAATGAGAGGGGAAAGACGGTCGAAAGCTTAGACGCAGTACTGGCGGCTATTGCAAACTTGAAATCGGATTTTTCCTCCAAACTGGATGGTATTTTGTCAGCAATAGAGACTGTGAGGAAGGATGTTAATGAGTGTGCTAAGCGGGTTGGTGAGGCGGAGGCCCGGATATCTGCAGCAGAAGATAGTATCACCACCTTGGAAGCAAAGGCACGGACTCTTGAAAATAACAACAAAGATCTCGAAGACAAAGTGCTGGATCTGGAGGCCAGATCGCGACGTTCTAACTTGAGACTTGTTAACCTGCCCGAGGGCGCGGAAGGAGAGGACGCGTGCGTCTTCTTGGAAAACTGGCTGCCGGAGGCTCTGAACTTGGCACCGCTACATACCGCTCTGACGCTGGAGAGAGCTCATCGGATCGACCAGAAGAATACGTCAAACACCGCTGCACCGAGGACAATGATCATGAAGTTCCTAAATTACAAGGATAAAATGACCGTGATAAGAGCTGCCAGGGCAAAGGGACAGATTCTTTTCAAGAACCGTCCGGTGAGATTTTATGAGGACCTGGCGACCGGTGTACACAGAAAACAGAAAGAGTTTAACGCCGTGAGACAACAGCTTCGCTCCATGGGGATCCGGTACGGCATGATTCCTCCCGCGCGACTGATAGTGACATACAACGGAAAGTCTCGCATCTTTAACCAGCCAGGTGAAGCGGAGAATTTTGTGAAGGCTCTGAGGTCAGAAAGTGGACTGGGTTGAGAATGTAATCATTGACATGCTGTGTGTTGGCATGAAGGAATAATTACTGAGCTTTAAGTTTTAAAAGAAGAGTGAAAGAGAAAGGCCAATTTGTTATATTTGTTTATCGGTCCAGAGGCTTACAGCTACTATTAGTAGCCTAATTTTCTTAATGTATCCAATAACGAGTTTTTCTGTTTATGTAGCGGGGTGGGGTAGGGGGGAAAGGTGTTTAGGCATAGTCGGTTGATCCTCACTTTTGGGTGGAACAACCTTTAGCTGTTAGACAGGTACCAGTATATATAGGGGGAGGGAAATGGGTACCAAAGTTCAAGTTAAAGGGGTATGTTCAATACTTATTGTTGTGGGTGTAGTTTTTGACATTCAGATGTTATTTGTTTCTCTATCCTTTAATATTTCAAATGTGTTGGGAAGCTCATTTAGTGCTGTGTGTTATGTCTGGTGGAATAAGAATTAAAATTTCTTCTTGGAACTGCAGAGGACTACAAAAACTGGAGAAGGTAAAACAAGTAATGACTAGGGTGAAATCTATGCACTCTGATATCATGCTACTTCAGGAAACACACCGGTTGTCTAGTCAAGAGGCGAAGATTAGGAGGAGGTGGCAGGGCAGTATATATTCTGCACCCTTCACCTCTCAGGCAAGAGGTGTTATGATTTTGATCCACAAATCTATACCATTCCATGTGACAAGGGTTATTAAAGACAAGGCGGGGAGATATATTATTTTACAGGGCACACTTATTACGGAAAAAATAATCCTGATAAATATCTATGCTCCAAACATTGACGACCCAAAGTTTTTTCATAATCTTTTTTTGACAGCATCATCTCTGTCTGGTAGCTTTATTATAGGAGGGGATTTTAATTGTACATTGAATCCAGAATTGGATAGGAGCTCAGGTATTGATTTCTCGCATCCTAAAAGTAGACAAACTATTCAACATTTTATGAAAGAACTTGATCTGAGGGATATTTGGAGGGATATGAACCCCAAGGTCTTAAAATACTCCTGCTACTGAAATACACTTTTTTTTTTTTTTTTTTTTTTAGTTTCTGGCAATATGAGGTACAAAATAAAGGATTGTCACTACGATAGCATTTTAATATCTGACCATTCGCCAAACTCATTAATATATGAAGATTTAAGACTAAAAAGAGATCCCCCTAGATGGAGATTTAAACAAAAATAGACAATCAAATAAATATTTATTTTGAAACTAATACGGATTAAACGTCACCCTGCACAAGGTGGGAAGCATTTAAGGCCTACGTAAGAGGTCAGATTATTAGTTTTACAAGTTATAGAGCAAACCAAACTTATAAGAAAACGAAAAAGTTGGAGGATTGAGCTGCTTGAGGGAGAATACTTTCAAACCTTTTGTCCAAGAGTCCATCAAAAGCTTTTATTACTAAGAACACAGTATAACGAACTTTCTGCTTCTAAAGCAGCCTCACATCTTTTGCGTCTTAAACAATCATTCTATGACCAAGGGGAAAAGCCCGGGAAATTATTAGCCTGGCGCCTCCGACAATTACAAAATGAGAAAAACATTACTTCAGTTGTAAACAGTGATGGACAGATCATTGTTGACTCTCTAGGAATTAATGAAACTTTTAAGTTTTTTTTATGAAAAACTATACAGCTCAGACATAACACATATGGGACAAGAGCAAAATCTCTTCTTAGATACCCTTCAGATACCTAGCATTTCAGAACTAATAAGTGCAGACCTTAATACACCTATAACAAAGGAGGAAATATCTATAGCAATAGATCATTTGAAAACAGGTAAAACCCCAGGCCCAGATGGGCTGCCGACAGAAATTTATAGGAAATTTAAAACTAAATTGCTGTCCCCTCTTTTTGACATGTTCGCGGATTCATTTGAGAAGGGAATCCTTCCGGCTTCATTAAGAGGAGCTCTGATAACTTTACTACCCAAACCAGGTAAACCGTGCAATAAATGTGGAAACCTAAGACCAATAAGTCTTCTTAATGTGGATTTAAAGATACTTTGTAAAATTTTGGCTCGAAGACTGGAGAGATTCTTACCTGATCTAATTCCCTGTGACCAGAATGGGTTTATTGCAGGTAGACAGGGATTTCATAATGTGAGACGAGTGTTGGATATTCTTCATAATCAGGAAGGAAAAACAGACAATGCTTTACTATCACTGGATGCCAAAAAGGCCTTTGATAGAGTTGAGTGGCCCTACTTATTTGAAATATTAAAAAGATTTGGCTGTGGGGATAATTTCTGTCGGTGGATTAGACTTCTATATAATGAACCATATGCTGAAATACTGACAAATGGAATTATATCTAAACCATTTGAAATTAAACGGGGATGTAGGCAAGGGTGCCCTTTGTCCCCCTTATTGTTTATTTTAGCAATTGAACCGTTTGCCATTGCGGTGCGGTCTCATAAAAACATAACTGGTTTATCAGTAAATCAACAGGAACATAGAATTGCTTTATTTGCAGATGATGTCATCCTTTTTTTGGAAAAACTGAAAGATTCTATCCCAGCCTTGTTGGATTTATTACACACATTTGGACGGATATCAGGATATAAAGTGAACAAAGAAAAATCTTCATTAATGATACTTAACTCAGAAGAGAGAAGAAGTGCCGGAAATTCTTTCCAATTCAAAATGGTAGACTGTTTTACCTATCTCGGGATTAGGATAGTGCCATGTTTGAGAGACATTGTTGGAGCTAACTACACCCCTATGATAAATTCCATCATCTCATCTGTAGATAGATGGAAACCCTTGCCCTTGTCACTTATAGCAAGAATTAATGTTCTTAAACTAAACATAATGCCCAAACTTCTGTACTTGTTCCAGAACATTCCATTGTCACCTCCTGCTAATTTATTCTCACACCTGAAAACAATTTTTGTACGTTTTTTGTGGAATAATAGACGACCGAGGCTGCGTTTATCACTCTTGTACTTACCGTATGAAAGAGGAGGCCTCAAATGTCCCAATCCACTTTGGTACTATTGGGCAGCTCAATTGAGGACTATGATGTATTATTTTACAGATAAATCCCTCCCGCCTTGGATGAATATTGAAAACTGCTCGGTACCTCTTCCCCTTCCCCAATACCTATATTCAGCAAAAGTCAAAATGTTGAAAAAAAAAGACAAAAAATCCTATAGTCAGAAATATGATTATAATCTGGTATCAGGTTAAGAAATATCTGGGTGAATCCACCTCTCTCGCACGCTTCAGCCCAATATGGGGTAATCATTTTTTCCCTCCAGGCAGAGCAGACCCTGGTTTTAGGAAGTGGGCTGACAAAGGTTTAAAGACAATAGGGGACCTCATGGGATCAGAGGATGAGACTTTGATGTCATTTGAGGAGTTGATTGCCAAGTATGATATTCCATGCAAACATCGATTTAAATATCTACAAATGAGAAACTTTATTAGATTATCTCAAAATCAATGCTTGTCAATCCCTCCGTTATCCACATTGGAAACAGAAATGAAAAAAGATTGCTTTGGAAAGGGAATAATCTCCAAACTATATAATATATTAGTAGAGGGTTCCCCTGAATCTTCTTTAGGGAAACTTAATGCCTGGAGGGAAGACTTACAGGAGGACTTATCCTCCGAAGACTGGGAGGAGGCATGTGCTGAAGCACAAACACAAACTACCAGTACCCGTCTTAAAGTACTGCAATATAATTGGCTAATGAGGACATATGTGACTCCAGAAAAGCTTAATAAGTATAATGGTGATAGCCCAGACTTGTGTTTCAGGTGTGGAGAGGAGAAAGGGACATTCTTCCACTGTATCTGGGAATGCAATAAAGTACAATTGTTTTGGAAAGAGATCAAACAAGCTCTGGATACTATATTGGGTATACAATTAGATCTTGACCCTAAACTATTTATTTTAGGTTTATATCCTGATGGACATCTTATGTCTAGAAAGATAATTACCGCCATGGACTTATGTCTACTGTTAGCAAAAAGAGTCATAGCACTCTCATGGAGGAAGACCAGTTAACCAAAACTCATTAACTGGATAAAGGAACTGTCCACAACTTTACCTATGGAGAAAATTACTTACATTGTCAAGGGAAAACTGTCACTTTTTCAAAACATTTGGGGTCCCTTTATGCAATATATGGAAAATGTGGATCTTAGTAGTATTGTGAATGAGGCAGATGAGATGTAATTGATGTCGGCCCTCTGCAGCTTCCTAAACTAAATAAATTTGAGTTTGTAATTTTGAACAATACAGAACAGTACAATTGAGGTGGAGTTGAGCAACCCTTGGAAAATAGAGAGACTTATTTGTTGTTGGGGTTTTTTATTTATTTATTTATTTATTTATTTATTTATTTTTTATGTTTTTTGGGGTTTTTTTTGGGCTTTGTGTTTTTCTTTTATTTGATTAAGTTATTATTTACAGGTCATATTTTGTACTTCCACCTAAATATTTTTCTATCATCTTTTAAATGTCTGATTTGCAAGGAAGGTTGATTGATTGTTATACAATAATTTAGTTGCCTTGGATGCTCCTTTCGATGTGGAAGCACTCAAACTTCTGTAATTTCTGTATTTTTTAAAATTTTAATAAAGATATTGTTGGAAAAAAAAAGGCCTAGATGAGGTGAATGAATGGGCTTGTCACTGTGTGGGATGGCCACACCCCTTCAGTACTATGGCCTTATTTGTAAACATATCCAGTCCTGTGATACAGGCCCTCTCATATTCCCTCTATACATGCTTCCTTTGGGCTCTATTTGTGAACGTTATTATGTAAAATATCATTGCTATGCTGGTGATACGCAGCTCTATCTGCCATTAAAACCTGGTGACTGCTGCTCTCTGGTGGCCCTTTCTAACTGTCTGGAGGATATTAAGAACAGGACAGCAATGACTTTCGTCCAGATTAATGAAAACAAGACAGAGGTAATGAGTTTTGGTCACTGTTCATGATCTCAGAGAACAATTAGGGCCTCATTCAGAAAACTTCCAGTCACATACTAAAAATCTTGGTGTCATCTTTGATTCATCACTGAGTTTGATAAACAAATAAATGCTGTTGTGAAGGGGTGTTTCTGTCAGCTGAGTTCAATAGCCTGGCTTAAACCACACCTTTCAGCCAAAGACCTGGAGAGTTACTCCTGCTTTTATCCTGATTGGGTTACTGCCGTTCTCTGTACCCAGGTTTACCAGAAGCATCTTTATTCTGACTACACCTTGTTCAAAACGGTGCTACCAGGCTCTCAACAAAAAATAGACACCAAATTTCCCCTGTGTTGGCTGCATTGCATTGGCTACCTGTTAAGTTTTGAGAATTTCTGAGAATACAGTTTAAAGATTTCTTATTTCTTTCTAAGGCGATACATGGCATAGGTCCCCAGTCCGTCTCGGAGCTAATTCAGCCTTACACCGCTTCTTATTAGATGCATCTCTGTACTGACCCTGCACACACAGGAACACATTTTATTTATCTATTTAATCAGACTATTCTGCTTTGCACATCATGTATTTAACATTTATAGTGATTTTATATTTATTACTAGATTATTGTATAACTTTTGCACTGTTTTTTGAACTTGGTTGTTGCTTAGTCTTGTTTTTCCATGGAGCACCATTATACCAAACAGAATTCCTTGTAGGGTCAACCTACTTGGCAATAAACCACAGTCTGATTCTGATTATTTTTTGTGTAACATTGTGTAACATTGGCCAATGTCTCTACTTTTACTATATATTTATATTATTTTGACCTACAGCACTTTGGCACAACATAGATTGTTTTTAAATGTTCTATAGAAATAAAAATAATTCAACTTAATATAGAAACGTATTTCAAGTCATCCATCTTGCCGAGATGGGGGTTGCGCTGTGACCCCTGGTGGACAAATTATGCAGCAACAGTACTCATATCATGGTTGAAAGTTCTGTCTTCAGTCTCTCTGTTTCTTTTTAGTTATCATTAATTGGCCATTATAAACCAAATGCTGATAGCGATTTATCACAGACTCCTGCATTAATGAATTAAAATATTCATGATGAATAAAGAAGATGAATTGGCGCTAATGTGTATTTTTACTGTGTTATTGATAAGATAAATATTACAGTACACGGATCGCTCTGGTGTCTCAGAAATTGTCTCCATTTTTTCATACCAATTTATCATTAGTACAGTAGTGCTTGCAGTTCACAAATGCTTTGGCCTACAAACAATTTGGTTCGCAAAAACAAAATTTGGTCAATGAACAAACTCGACCAGATTCCTTTTTTTATACTAGTGTAACACCGGCGGGGCGCATATCCCAGCATGCCCCGCGTACAATTGTAAATAGAAGGACCACGACAGGCACCCAACAAGCACCGAACCCAAATACACAGATGGGAAACACAATGTTGTCAGAAGCTGAACTGCGAAATGCAGATGCAGTGATAGATTTACACAAACTAAATACACGTTAGGAGCGGACAGGGTATACACACAAGACATGGGCAAAGTGTAAAGTGAGGTAGACCTTCAACAGCACGTCAGTCCATTGCAGGGCAATGGAAGCTGGAGAAATGCCATGTGAACAGCAGAAATGTGGTCATACAGGATGTGAGGGTGAGACTGTGTGCTGTATACAGAGGGTCTGACCTCACGGCTTTGTTTCAGTCTTTAGTATTGTGATGACATTGTGATAGCCCAGTGATAACTATACTGGATGGGTGGTACCCCTTCAAAGAGCAAGGGGAGATGGGATACCATTGTGGTATGCAAGCAGGTCCTCAGGGTTGTCACACATGTTTTTCTGAGGTGTACACTGCTGGTTGCTTGAGCCCCTGGATGAGACACTGGTCAGTGCCCTGCAGAATCGCTGTGGGCAGTGTGAGGACTTCTGCCCTCTCAGTTAAACAATAGGTGCAGGGACTGAGTCAAATGAGTCTCTCTGCATCCTGCTTAATGATATCAAGGGGTTGTGTAGGCGTGTCTGTGCTCACATGGCTCTATCAGTACAGAGTGAACTGGCCAGGGATCAGTTTATCTAGACACTTAACCCCAGATAGCTCACATTCAGACACAGCCAACCCCTCTGCGTCCCTAGACGAGGCCCTGGAACTGGCTTTGGAGAGAGAAATTGTGGGCAGCAAGGTGGCGGGGAACGAGGCGGGAGAAATCAACCAAGCTGTAAACGCCAAAGGGCTTGGAGGACCCAGGCCCTCAGGTTTACTTCCTGGAGGCAGACTGCCTGTAGGCTGACAGGCAGCAGCACCCCCCCCCACCCCTCAATCCTCAGACAGTGTCCCAAGTTCACCGCCACCCAGGGTTCCGCCAAGGGCACGCATAGCCGGGAAGATGTGGGCCAACAAGGTTAATTTCCGGAACTTCCTTGTTGACACCGGGGAGGTGGCCCTGCTGCCACCTGCTGCAGAGGTGGTGACTACGGATTGGACTCACAGAGGCAACTTCTGTCACATACCCACCATAGTGATGTGAGTCGCATGTACTGCCCTAGTCCATACAGGTTCCACTGCAACCCTGGTGAGACCAGACACTGTCTAGAACTGACATTGGTGCAGGTGAGAACAATGACTGGTGACCTGGCCCCTTTAAGAGGGACGGGGTTGTTCCCTTTTGACATGGGGGGTTTAGTTGTGAATAGTAACTATGTGGATGGCTGACATGCTCGATCCCTCCATCCTGGGCCTGAATTTCCCCCGGAGCACGGCATGTGTGCTGGACTTTGGGCACAACATGCTGAGATTCCCTGCGGTCCATGTGTACAGTGGGGCCGCTGGCCCCGCAGCCTCTGCAGCTGACTGCCCACCCCTTACTGCCACTGGGCCTGTACCTCCACATCAGCTAGAGATCCCTTCCTCTGCTACAGTCACATTGGCCCCTGAGCCCACATGTGTCCCCTCCAGTGTAGCGCTGCTGCCTCACTCACTTCACTGGAGTCTAACGGGGTTTATCAGAGTGACTTACCTGAAGCTGCCATTGGAGGAGCCCATGATGACCACACGGTTGCCCTTGTGCCACTGCAATCCCACTGCCCTGGTCCTCTACCTCACACCATTGATCCCCTGCCCCACCCATACGGTTGTGTGCCTCTTCAGGTTTGCAGCCTCCTCCTGCACTGAGCGGCCATTTCAGAAGTTTAATTATTTAATTATACAGTAATACACACGTTTCCAACCATTAAAAACATTATCCAGACTTAAAGTCACTTGAATAA
Organism: Brienomyrus brachyistius; assembly: GCF_023856365.1. Classification (NCBI taxonomy): domain Eukaryota; kingdom Metazoa; phylum Chordata; class Actinopteri; order Osteoglossiformes; family Mormyridae; genus Brienomyrus; species Brienomyrus brachyistius. The sequence continues at coordinate 41,608,764 of NC_064536.1, forward strand.
AAATATTTAAAAACTTGTTAGCATTTCAATATAATATCTGGTTGGACTGTGTACTTCCTCTTTGTCTACATGGTTAACATAACACTCACAGCACAAAGTATGCTGTCCTCAGCATTCGTATCTCCGCAACATTCCAAAGATCCATCATAGGCCTTTAGTCTAAAAACAAGCTAAAATGGTCACTGAGAACCTTTGCGTCCATTGATTTCCATCAGCTGTGTTTGGAAAGTTCGAAAGAATTTCTGAGGCTACTGAACAGAGCCAAGGTTGCCAGCTCTCACCCATCTGGTGTGACACTCACACCTTCAGACTCTCACGCTCACGCAAGAAATCTTATTAAATCTTAGGGCAAATCTATATTATTTCATTATAAACCTAAAATTCGCTATATCAAATGCACTGGGGTACTTTGAAAACCCTGCAAACTATTTACAAGGTAATAAAACTGTTACGTACATGTAAATCTGTGTGCATACTTGTTTCAAACTGAAAATCTTATGCCAGCCAGCTAAACAAATTAGACAACCCTGCTACAGGGCTCTCTGTTCAGTTTTCGCTGAATGCTAAGGCTTCCCAGGCAAGCTACTGACCCTCCAAATTTCACAGACCTCTCGGCCACCCAGTAATCTGTAACTTTAGTGCTGAAAGCCTGACAGTGAGTGTATCATGTGAGGCAGCTGTGGAAATACAGACTCTCGTCTGTGCCACAAAAAACCTTCTACAGCGGCAATGTGGGATCTGTGCTCTCCGGGAGCATAACTGCTCGGTACGGCAGCTCCAGCTCTGAGGGCCGCCGAGTCCCGCTGAGGGTGATACGATGCGCCCAGAGAATCACCAGGACAGAACTGCCGCCCTGCATAAGTCCCCGGGGCCTTATGGCCGGGACTGAGAGGCCGAGGAGAAGCTTCTACCCCCGGCCAGTAGGATCATTAACTTCACAGATTAAAAGCTAAAATATGCTATAACTACAATCTGTACTTTAAACATTTCTACATATTTTTTATACATTTTCATCTTTACTTTTTATATACCTTTTATTGTTATATTTTCTTATTATCTTTCTGTAGTTTCAGTACTTCTTTTGTTAATTCACGTTGTTTAATTTTGATGTCCTTTTACTAGTGTGTTTATTACACCGACTGGAGTAACGACAATTTCATTTCGCTGCCAGTGTACCACTACATTTGTACGACAAATAAAAATCTTGAATTTATTGTGTTACCCCCATCACATTATTTAATGTGTTCCTCATGAATTTCATTGTTTTCCTCAAAATAAACACGTATTCCAATTTTGGTTCTTGCAACACATTTCCAAAAAAGTTGGGACAGGAGCGATTTAGGGCCAGTAGTGAGGTAAATTGGTTAAATAATGATGTGATTTGGAATAAGTGATGTCAACAGGTGATTGTAATTATGATTTGGTACAAAAGCAGCACAAATACGTGAGAAAATTATTGAAATGTATAAAAACAATGTTCCTCAAAGAACGACAGGAAGAGATTTGGATATTTCACCTTCATCAGTGCATACCATAATTAAAAGATTGAAGGAATCTGAAGCAATTTCAGTGCGTAAAGGACAAGGAAGCAAGCCTAAGTTGAACTACCGTGATCTCCGATCCCTCAGCATCCCACTGCATCAAGAATCGTCATTCATCTATAAGCGATATGACCACATATGACTACTTTGGCAAACCTTTGTCAAGTACCACAATACGTAGTTACATCCACAAATGCCAGTTAAAACTGTACTGTGCCAAAAGCAAGCCCCATCTTAACAGTGTCCAGAAGCGCCGTCGGCTTCTCTGGGCTCAGAACGCATCTGAGTTGGACCATCACACAGTGGAAACGTGTACTGTGGTCAGATGAATCAGTATTTCAGGTATTTTTTGTGAGAAATGGATGCCGTGTGCTCCAGACCAAAGAAGAAAAGGATCACCCAGACTGTTACCAGCAATAAGTCCAAAAGCCAGGGTCTGTCATGGTATGGGGTTGTGTCAGTGCCCTTGGCAAAGGTAACTTGCAGTTCTGTGATGGCACCATTAATGCTGAAAAGTACATAGAGATTTTGGAGCACAATATGTTACCTTCAAGAAGACATTTTTTCCAGGGACGCCCATGCATTTTTCAACAAACAATGCGAAACCACATTCTGCACACATTACAAAGTCCTGGCTGAGGAAGAGGGTATGGGTACTTGACTGCCTGCAGTCCCGACCTCTCTCCAATAGAGAATGTGTGGTTCATTTTGAAGCGCAATATGTGACAACGAAGACCCCGTACTGTTGTCCGCTTTAAGACTTGTTTGCAGGAAGAATGGGACAAAATTACACCTGAAACACTACATCACTTGGTGTCTTCAGTCCCTAAATGTCTTTTAAGTGTTGTGAAAAGGAATGGCGACATTACAAAGTACTAAATGCTTTACTGTCCCAACTTTTTTTGAAATGTGTTCTAAGAACCAAAATTGGAATACGTGTTTGAAAAAGAACAATGAAATTCACGAGGAACACATTAAATAATGTGCTGTTGTATTGTTTTCAATGTAATACAGGTCAAAGATAATTTAACAAAGTGCTGTTTTCAGTTTGATTTTCATTTTACATACCATCCCAACTTTTTCTGATTTGGGGTTGTAAAATGTGAACACAAAAGCTTTTTTTGTGTGAACATTATAAAACAGATTAATTCGTATTAAACAATTTCAAAGACATAGACATCTAATATGTGTGTGTCTGTGAGAGAGAGCATTTCAATTAATGCCTATAGTTCAATATTTGTTATATGTGCTGAATTTCATGGTCATCATTTTGGAAAAAAAGCTACCTAAACCATACGGGACTTAGAAATGGGTTAAAACTGACAGGACGATACCAGATATCAAATTGTATAGTTAGGATGAATGTACTGTTAAACATCAGCACCATTGGAGGAGTCATGCATGGTGAGGCAGGGGGATATCTGTACATTAATGGGCGATGCATTACTGGGGATCTTTGGCGCCACCTTTTGACCAGTTACAGTCGTCATCAACATTAAAAAAACATTTCCATTTCCACTGCGTGAAAAAACAAATTGCACCCTATTTATAGAGTGGGAGACTACTTTTTGCAAGGATGTATATCTCCTGAAATTGCTTCTTCACAGATAAGCACCAGAATGTTCTTTTCCCAGATGGTAGTAGGGACAAAATCTCCTACCACTGATAATTCTGACCATACACAAATTTTTATTTTTCTGCGTCTTGCGATTTTATCGTATCAAAAATAACCAGTAAATCCTATTATTATCCTGCTACCCCCACTCTACCAAAACTCATGAAATGATATGATACATTTGGAGGAGGAAGATTTCTAATTGATCCTTTATACCCACCAACCAGACCAGTATAAGAAGCTGTATGATGTAAAGCCTCTTTAAATGGGTACAGACTACTTCCGTTTATTGTAATAAGTATCTCATAAATTTGACTTTACACTTTTGCATGGTATTGATAGATTTTGAAAGTTAATTACTTAACACAATTCTTATTAAAATTGTTCATTATACAACCTGAATGTCTCAAGGTAGCACATTAGTACAAAAGACGCTGTATGATGTATTATTGTAGCAGTCAGATGTTATTTTAACCAATGTACAGGTTTACCTTTAATTTAATTCTACAAACATAATCAAAATCACTTGTGAAAAAGACATTTAGTCATTTACTAAGGCAGATACAACCTGTGGAAGCACAGCTAAAAGCATACCATCACCCATTATAGAGTGACCCATTGTCTTTGTAACTGAGTAATCACAACTAAGTGCAATTTACTATAATGAAACTGTACACAGAAACTGTAAAGGCAAAGGTAATTTATTATGATGAAATGCTTCCAAAATGCCCAGTGTGCTTCAGCGTTTCTCCTTTTCTCCAGTCGTCGACAGGTCCTGTGTTTATTAGGTGATCTGTGATGTAGGAGATCCTGAGAATGACTGCTGCTCCAAGGATGATTGGCAGGTGGCTTTTCCCAGGAACAGCGGGCTGGAGATGTAAAGGTGGGATGGAGAAAATAAAGTGTAGGGGAATACAGAGTACAAACAACCATAAGAAACACACGGCCCATGGCCATATGTCCACAAGACAACCACCCGCCCAACCCGAGAGGGAGCCCACGAGGGACTAAGGGGGGCCCAACCCCTGTAAAAGGAGGTCCACAGAGGGGGGGCAGGCAGCGAGCCCCCCAGTCCCTCCCGCAAGCCCTCCACCGAGGGAAGCGGGTCCAGGGCCAAAGGGCCCCATCAACCGGGAACACTCCCCTGGCGGACGGTCCCCCCAGCCCGCTCCCCGGCAGGACGGATCACCGCCCACTGTAGCGACCCGGCACGTCCCCCCCCTACCCCACACACCAGGATGATCTAAGGGAGACCCATACAAACAAAGTGCACCCCTCCCCCCACCACCCAGGAGCGGACCTGCGTCAACTGGGGAGCGGCAGACCCCCCGCCAAGCCCAGACCGAACCCTACAATTCGCCTAGAAGGGCTCAGAGCATCCCTAGATACCCCGGACCGCCTGCCAGGGCCCCACCACGGCGCAGCAGAGCCAAGGACCACCCAGCCCGCAGCCCACAAGAGGAGACGGCCCACACCGGCCAGAGCCGTCTTCTACCTGCCGGGCCACCCCACACGCGCAGGGCCAGAGACAGAGAGTTAGGGGGGACCCCTCAGCCCCCACTGATTCCCCGTCCCATGTTAATGTGAAGTGTGCATGTACATGTGTGAGAGAGTTGTGTGTTTATGTCTACAATGCATTAAAATTAGTGGGTGCAGTTCGAGTATGAGGGCCCCACCACTGGCAGATGGCAGAGTCCCCCATCCCCCTCCCTGCACCCCAAGGCCCTAATGTAGCATGGACTGTGTATATAACTAAAGTGCAAAAAGCAGGTGAACAGTCGAGGCACAGGCACCCCACCGCTGGCAGACGGCAGAACCCCACCTGCCTATACCCACCTCCTCAGCCCTAGTGTCATGTGCTGTCTAATGTGCAAGTAAAACCTCCCCACTGCCCCTCAAAGCTCTAGTGTTGTATGAAATGTGGTGTCCGGCCCAGGGGAGCAATAAGGGCGTGCAGGAGTGGGCCCCCCCCGGCACCGGGGCCAGATCCCCGACTGGCCCCGATTAGTCCTCATCCCCGACCCCACACAACCGGCAGGGGCGGCCAACCGAGGGGGTTCAGGGGCGCCACATTAACAATTGTTAATAAACATTCCACTATACATCTCAAAATTTAGCACACTTAATTCATTATCTTTGATACTGTTTCAAACATTTAATGTTCCCCAAACAGCAGCAGAAGAACCACAGCTTCATCTTCCTTGTATTTTGGCTCTTCTCTGTGTCAAGAGCTCTACAAGCTCAACTTTAATATTAATTTTCCACCACTTCTACATCTTCTATCTATACCAGACCCACATCTATCTCTACACCGCCAGTTTCCTCTCTGAAGAGTCTCAGAAACAATGCCAGCATTGCCTATCACTCTCACACCCTCCCCTCCCTTACACCAGTCCGTCACACCTCCCAGTCCCCCCATAACCTCCCCAGCCTGGACAGTGGGGGGTGTCGCTGGTGAGCACTCCTCCTCTCTCCCCAGTCGATCACCTCGTCCCACAGGTCCCAGGCTCCCCAGTGCTGGTCGTTGGTCCAGGAAACAGCTTTCGGAATTTTCATTCTGGTTAACATAATTAACTAGCCGTCTGTGATACCCTCAAAGCCAAACTAGACACTGTGAATTTTCAGTTTTTTTTAACTTTCAGATACAGACATTTGCTAAATGCTATTCACCAAGAATGCCTATGGAAAGGGATGGAGCCTTCATTAGCTGCTCGTGGCATCGAGGCTACTCCGATAGAAGCGGCCAAATTGCTAAAACTGTTTCACAACCTATACAGTAACGCTGGCGAAATCAGGACGCTGCTTCGGTACGTTATAACATCGCCATGGTAATGAACCCAGCAAACGGTTAATCTTACTTCAACAACATGGGACATTTAAAAAGTAAACGTATAGGGGCTCTTTTCAGAATAACATCTTCAGATGAAACGCATTACGACAGACCGGATGAGTAAAACCAATCATATCAACCATAAGGCTTGTTGTTTTTAAGTTTAACACAATTATTTTCTCTTACAATTTAAATATAAACAATCACATTACGAAAAATGGCCACAGCATCTACAGTTTAAGCTACTAATTTTAAATATATTTCAATTATATTTTGCGGCAATATTTGCATGAACTATATCACGACATACAATGAAATATATAATTAACTATGCTAACAAAACATAATCTGAAGAAATAGCAAGAAACATACGAAGAGATGCTTCTCACCGCTGCGCCATCGCTCTGTCAGAAAGTTTATGTTCAAACTGCACTGATTTTGTTTCTATGGAAACCAGCGAAATTTTTCATTGGTCGAAAGGATGAAGATGTGTACTGACGCCATTTTCAACGAATAAAAACGAGAATTAATTGTCAGGGCGGGACGAATTTGAAGGTGAACCAATCAAAAGTAGTATATTTAGCTCGTGCTTGTTTTGGCTGAGCGTGATTGGATTTGTTGATCTAACCGCCTTCAAGCCCGTAAACCATGTATCTACTTGTCAATGGGAAACCACGCAGTTCTGTCTATAAATACTGACTGTAATTTTTTTATGACATTATGTCTTTGCTATGCAGTATTACGGTAATGCGTAATACCGCGATGTTTGGGGTGCCCCGCTGTTTTTTTTCCATAGCTGGTGAACGCAATTAGCATTTTAGCCACGTTGGTAGGTCCGCTTTTGAGAAAGAACACTATAGTTCTTGTTATTCACATTCTGTGTCCTGGTGTTTTTAATTTCTCATAATGTGAACAAAGATATGTCATATACAAGTTTTTTGAGAGACTAAATTTTGGTTTGATTTATAATTTATTTAATGGTAAATAAAGTTCTTATATAGCCATTTTAGAATTAGTGCAGTCTTTCGTTTAGAATTAGCGCAATATTCTTAAAAACTGCATGTTCAAACCAAACGCCATGCCATAATAACTGCTTTACAGATATTTCATTCAGGAATCTATGGAGGGTATACTGTAGGTAGGCCTGTTTGTGTGTGTGTGTGCGCGCGTTTGGGTGGGTGGTTATGTACATAGTGCTATAAAAACATGTTATTTTGACTTTGTAGGGACATGTTTTCGGTCCCGAAAGTAAGATACTGAATTTTATTGAATTCTGTGAATGCAGTCAAATGAATAATTCAAAAAGTCTTGCATTTTGTTTGGTTGCTTACTGTTACTGCTTGGTAACTACTGCAATGTTTAAGGTTGCCATAGTTAGGATTGGGGTTACGCCCATACAAATGAATGGAGAATCCCCACAAAGATTCAAATACCTACTCTGTGTGTGTGTGTGGATTAGGTGTATATTACATTGTGGGGACCAAATGTCCCCCACAATGTGACAAAAACCTGTTATTTTGATGTTTTGGGGGGCATTTTCAGGTACTCAGAAAGATCTGTAAATACAGTCAAAAAACTAAAAATGCCAAAAGTCTTGTATTTGGTTTGGTTACATATGGTTAAGGTTAGGGGTTGGTAGGGGTTAAAGTTGTCATGTTGGGATTACAGTTTTCCCCATAGAAATGAATGGAGAGTCCCCACGAAGATATAATTACACAGCTGTGTGTGTGTGTATGTTGTGTGTGGTATCAGATCAGTCCCTGAGAGTTCAGTAGTCAGGCGCCATGTTTCTGAGTCTGGTTGTGGAGGCCTGAATGCTTTTCCAGATGCCAGAGTGAAAAGATTATGTGAGGGGTGGGTGCGGTCATCCACAATGTTGGTGGCTTTGCGGATGGAGCGTGTGATGTGAATGTCCATGATGGAGGGGAGAGAGACTCTAATAATCTTCTCAGCTATCCTCACTATCCGCTGGTCTTATAATCTGAGGCGAGGCAGTTCCCAATTCAGACCGTGATGCAGCTGCTCAGTTTGCTCAGTCTAAGGAATCAAAAATGGGGTTCCAGACTGTGACCTTTTTTGGAGACAGTGAGACTAAATTTTATACCTAGGTGCACCAGTTATGACATTGGTCAGGTAGGCTGTGGTCTGTTAGTTGGTGACAAGTGGCTGGTGATCCATGCAACCTAAGCAGAAGTGAGCAGAACTTGTATCAGCCAAATAGACAGGAGAAAGCGGATTTTTCATTGGACTTCAGGACTCCTGAGTAACAGATAAAGACAGAGAAACAGCAAAGTTATGGAGAATCAGGAAGTAAGTGCCAGTCTGCGCAGATCTGAGGTCAGTGAGACACACATAAGGCTCCTCTGATGCTCCTCTTCATCCGCTGATGGGCCTCCAGGTGAGAATCACAAATCAAACATAATAACAACTGACACAAAGGCCTGAGGTCAGACCCTCTGTATGCAGCACACAGTGTGTCTGCAGTCTCACCCTCACATCGTGTATGATGACATTTCTGCTTTTTAGATTAAGTGCCTGTCTGAGAATAACTTCTGCATCATGCTAATTATTTAGCTGTTTCGTGCTCATGGGCAAAAGAAAAATGAGGATTAAGTTAAATATATCAGAAATAAATTTCTAATGTGGCTCAAGGCCACAGTAAAGTGGACCATCACATCAAGTAAGTACAAAACAGCCTTTACTAATACGCTAAGGGTTAAAACAACATATAAGATGTGCATAATCTGACAGTATATCAGCGTGAGAGCAAGGCTGGCCCTGGAAGTGGTGTGCATGCAATGGCAGAGCAAAGTTAGAGACACCCACTAAAAACTTTCATTTCATCTCACTTGCTCCTTTCTTCTTTTTCATTCTTTTTTTCCCTCCTAATCTGTCCATCCTCTTCGGCCAGCTCACCCACTGCATCACCATGCCGCCTAAAAATGAAATAAATAAATTTTTTAAATTTAAAAAATGAAATCGATCAACATGAGAGGCCTATACAGAGTTTATAGAATCCCTCATGGTAAAGCAAACATGTTTGTCACAGCAGTGCATTCAGACCATGATTCTGCTAAAGCTGCCGGACAGGACAAAGGGAAAAAAAAGAAGAAGGTGGGGGTCAGTGCAGCAGTGGGTAGTTCAGGTCCAGAATGTAAAAATCCAGACCAAGATTTAGTTTCAACCAAACAGCTGAGTACTCTGTATCAGTGTCATTCTTAAAGTCGTGTTTCAACTTCTGGCAAAGTTCTCCCAGGAGCCTATCTCTGTTGTATGTACAGTCGGCATGTAATTCATTCCTGCCCAGATCCCTGACAAACAGTTGGAGGCAGAATTACTTGTTATCAGAGTATGTGAATTTTTACACACACCAGCAGCTGTGACAGAATAAGATATTTCCTTTATACTGCTGCCACATAGTGGACACAAAGAAGACTGCAGTCAATTCTAAAATCAGTCAGTCAACATGCTACCACCACAGACTATAATCGGGAAGTGATCAAACTTCATGGAACAATATGAATATAAACAAACAGATGTAGTAAGTATATTGTGCAAAATGTATCTTCATCTTAACTACGCTGAATGGTGGAGTCCCAGAGTAAGTGATCCTCACCTGGAGGCCCATCAGTGAAGAAGAGGATGAAAAGGAGCATCAGAGGAGCCTTATGTGTGTATCGCTGACCTCAGATCTGTGGAGACTGACACTGACTTCCTGACTCTCCTTAACCTCACTGCCTCCCTTTTTGTGGGTTTTAAATGTTTAAAAATCATCCATCTATCTTTGATTTTCATAAACTGTTTGTGCACTGATGCATTTCCTGTCTATTTCTTGTCTGTAAAAAGGAAAACAGTTTGATGCTGCTGTTGTCCTGCTCTTACCAGGAATAAATATTTTGATTTCATCTAGAATCTTATCATTTTAGAAACATGATTTCATAGCAAAATTATTGATAGCTGGTCTTCACAGTGAATCATTCATGCTCACAGAATTTAAACTACAAACAAATTAATCAAATAAGTCTAGTTCTTTTCTAAACTGTTACTTCCTCATATTGCAAATGAGCAAAGAGCAGTGAAATCAGACTTATTCTGAAAAGCAGAAAAGTCGTCATACAGGATGTGAGTGTGAGACTCTGCAGAAACACTGTGTGCTACATACAGAGGGTCTGACCTCAGGCCTTTGTTTCAGTCTTTATTATGTTTTATACAGTTTTAAAATGTCACTGCAGTAGGTCCTTTTCATATGTGTGGATCAGCACAAATCATGAGGTCCGTTAGGAAGGTGTCTGTATGACAGGGGTGGGGGTATCCTGGGGGGGGGATGGGTGGGGGCAAAGTCAGGTAATTCACTTCATCTGGGTCTTATCAGCAGTCCTGTGTTTCTCTCAGCACCACAATGATGTTTCACACATAATGGGGTCCGTGGGCCTCCTCAGTTATATTCAGGCTTTCAAAGTTCTTCAATCATAAAAAGTCACATGGATCTGACACTCTGACACTGTTATATTAATTTGTTTAAATTCATTGAAAATACTATATATTACAGCTAGTATTTGGATCCGTCTGCTCTTTATCCGTTCCTCACTGGCATACCTGGGTCTTTGTGCAGTGCTTTCCGGAAGCATCAGAACCATTCATAAGGGAATCTATGTGTGGCTGCCCTCTAGTGGATACACAAAATTCGGCTACTTAAGTAGCTTGACTATATTTCCCTCCTAGTTTAGTTTAGTTCCTAATTTAATTTAACAGATGAAACTGAAGGCAGAGCTGGAAATTAGTTTAGTCATGACTTCAGAAGTTACGCTGACATGGGATTCTGTACAATCAGAGATGAAGCTGCTGGATGGGATGGTCATCGCCTGCTTTTTCTGACTGATGTAGGTCTGGATGTAAAGTTACAAACTGCTTAATGTGTATCAATCTGTTTTATAATGTTCACACAAAAAAAGTGCTTTTAATGTGTCTGCACCTTGTATCTCCCACAATGTGCTTCTGCATTTGATATCTTCTTGACTTGGGGATAAAGAGATTTAACTGGATGGATTTTACTTTTGTGAAGCACTACAGTCCAAAGCTGAACTGATTGTTCAAAGCTTTTTGGTTTTTAAGCAAAACTACTTCATTTAATTTATCTGAAACCCACTTTGCGCCTTTCTAGACTCAACAAAGCATCATTGCCAACAAAATAAGTGCAAAATACAGTTAAATCAGGTAAAGAAGTTTCATTTGGAATTTACTGATCCAGGTTTTCAGCACCACGGACACCAACTAGACTTACTGTCATTTAATGGGAGTGAAAGCAGAAACCAATAGATCACACAGGGATATTTTCATTTGATGGTGTCTTTCTTTTTACTTTTGATATGCCGTCTTCCTCCTTAGCTGATATGTGAGGCTGCTGTCAGCTGAGACAAGCTGGTGTGATTTTACGCAGAGTGATAAGTGGGCAGTCCTGTTTTCGTGTGTTACATTTTCATTTGATGTTGGCCAATATGTATGTGGTACTGTTTCCTCCTTAACTGACATGCACAGGCTGTTGTTAGCAGAGACAAGCTGGTGTATTTGTACTGCAGATTGAAAAGTGGGCGTTCCCGATTACATCACTCTTTTAAAGAGTCCCTGATTGGTGGGCTCTGACGAGGAGGGGTGACCTAAAAACTCCAAACCATTTATCCCTCCATCCATCCATCCATTTTCCAAACCGCTTATCCTACTGGGTCGTGGGGGGTCCGGAGCCTATCCCGGAAGCAATGGGCACGGGAACAAACCTGGATGGGGGGCCAGCCCATCGCAGCCAAACCATTTAAGTTTGTGAAATTCATTTTTAATAATTACCATCCATCCATCCATCCATTTTCCAAACCGCTTATCCTACTGGGTCGTGGGGGGTCCGGAGCCTATCCCGGAAGCAATGGGCACGGGAACAACCCTGGATGGGGGGCCAGCCCATCGCAGCCAAACCATTTAAGTTTGTGAAATTCATTTTTAATAATTACCAATTTCAGAAAAATATGAAATGTTTTGTAAAGTATCAATTTATTAATCATGTATTTAAACAAATTATGACCAGTATAAAAGACACATACAAAACTGTACAAAAGTCTTGGGCTGTCGAAGAAAATGATGTTCAAATGATCTTCATCTTGGTCTAGAATTATAATATTTTGTCCGTCAAAGTGTGGCAGCCCAGTCATTTCAAAATCTCTTCTAAAGTTAGTAAAACATTTGCACCAACCATCCAATAGACCTATATCTTTTTATAACACAACTCCTATGGCTAATCAATGCATCATTATCATTTTGTCACGGGAGACGGCAGCGATCGCGGGCAGGCGGGTAAGAAGCAGGCAGACAGCCGAGAATCAGGGCAAACGAGGGGTTTAATCTCAGGGACGAGGGCACGAACATCAACTGACATCAATGACGGACAAAGGACTCGGGTAAGACACGGACTGAAATACACAGGACTGAGCAAATTAACTAGATACAGCTGGGTACAATCGGGAGAAAACACGTGGGTAATCAGGGGGCGTGGCACACAGGAGGAGCGGACGAGCCGGGCATGACACATTTGTTTAATTAAATTAATTAATTAAGTGAGCTGGTGGCAGAATTTAACAAATACATGGAATGGCTGGGGTGCCCCTGAGGAGAGGTTTAGGATCCAAAGCGTGGTTCATCTAGCGATCCAACAAGGCATCAGTAACTTTATGGAGAAAAGAAGAAATTCTTGTTAGTTTTTATTGTGTCACTTTTAATTTGCATATATTTTTATGATAATTGTGTTTTTGTTCTGAGCAAATATACACAACCCAATTAAATAGCATTAAACGTTTTCTTTGATGGCCCAAGACTTTTGCATAGTACCATATTTTTTCAGAATCAAGAGACAATTTAATAAAAACCAGTCTTACCGTCACAAGATAACAATTATTAAACATTAACCAGCAGGTGGCAGCAAAGCACTTGTGAATAAGTGGCCAATACGTGGTTGTACAGGTTGCCAGCAGATAATCATCCCCTCTGTGTTTAACTGACTCTCATGCTATGACTGTACAGACTGAGCAGGGCCGAGTGAGAGAGGCTTCACTGCAGTTAGCATAACCGTTTATTTTACAGCTCGTCTGACTCATTCTGCTCCACGAAGGTCATCTCCTCTGCCAGCTTCCTCTGATCCAGGGAGACCCTCTGCTTCTCTCTGATTGGTTCTCGCTTTCTTCAGGAGGTCCAGTGCAGCTGAATGGTGATGATGGTGCAAATCAGGTAAAACACACCAGTCCCAGCTTTCAGTACAGCATCCAGAACCTGCTCCCACCTGTGAGACATATAATACACCAGTGTGTCTGTCAGTCACACATATCACATTTAAACCTGAAGAACAAAACAGTGAATCTGTTCTGACTGAAGTAAAACCACCTTGATAATCGACAGCAGCACCGATCAGCTCAGTCCTACATACAGAGCCAGCTGGACCAAAGAGCTGAATAAGAGGGTGGATGTGAACAGTAAAGTCTTACATGCTTTATAGAAACACGGTACAGCTACATCTGTACTATTACACAGGACACATGTGAGGAACAGGAGACATTAACAAAGAGCATGAAAATAGCTAGAGATTATCACACAACATGTTACACTATTTTGTAAAAACAGGCCTGCAGTCATTCCCCAGCAGCACAGGGCACAAGGCAAGGGCTCACCCTGGATGGGATGGGATCTCAAGTTTATTATTAAGAAAATGAAATAAAAAATATTTTTTTCCCTTAAAATTAAAATGACAGTTTCCCATTACTGTGTGATCAGGTAAATGCTGCTAGCTGGACCCCCACACTACTGTAAATGCTGCTGAATGCTTACCTCCGTTTTTCATTATCCCCTCCTTCTTCATCATGTGCAGAGAAAAGGAGAGCAGTGTAAACAGGAGAAAGGATAGTTAATAAAAAGCAGGGTTTGCACTGTCGCCTCACTCCTCTGGCACGTGTACTCAAGTCTTCGCTGGAGTTCCGTGTGTATGGAGTTTGCATGCTCCCCCTGTGTCATTGTGGGGTTCCCTCCAGGGACTCTGATTACCCCCCACAGTCCAAAAACATGCTGAGGCTAATTGGAGTTGTCAAATTGCCGGTAGGTGTGCTTGTGCGAGGGAATGGAGTGTGAGCGTGTCCTGCAATTGGTTGGCACCCTGTCATGGGATGTTCCCTGCCTTGCGCCCATAGGGACCCTGAGTTAGACAAGCAGTTTCAGACAATGGATGGATGCAGCACTGGAACAGATATTACAGAGTACAATTGTAACACTGGTCTACGCTGCAATGAAAAACCACCTACAGACATGTTAGTCAGTCTGCACACCATTAGTAACAATTCATCCTCACAAAGATGAAAAAATGCCTGAATTATGTTGCAAGCTACATGGATTTGTCTGGATTTGTATACATAACAAGTGACTGGCTGTATGTCTGTGGAAAATGCTGTGATTTTTGTCATATTACAGACTGATCATAAACTAGAAGACACACATTCAATATTAAAGACACCAATTAGCCTGACTGTGCGTTTTTGGATTGTTGGAGGAAACCCACACAGCATGTGGAGAACATGCAGACTCCACACAGACAGAGCAGAAGCCAGATTCAAACCCCTAAACATGGAGGCGTGAAGCAACAGCGCCGCCTACTGGACCACCGTGCCACTATCATTGAAACAATAATCCATCCATCCATCCATCCATTTTCCAAACCGCTTATCCTATTGGGTCGCGGGGGGTCCGGAGCCTATCCCGGAATCAATGGGCACGAGGCAGGGAACAACCCAGGATGGGGGGCCAGCCCATCGCAGGGCACACTCACACACCATTCACTCACACATGCACACCTACGGGCAATTCAGCAACTCCAATTAGCCTCAGCATGTTTTTGGACTGTGGGGGGAAACCGGAGTACCCGGAGGAAACCCCACGACGACACGGGGAGAACATGCAAACTCCGCACACATGTGACCCAGGCGGAGACTCGAACCCAGGTCCCAGAGGTGTGAGGCGACAGTGCTAACCACTGCACCACCATGCCGCCCCTGAAACAATAATCCCAATAAATAACTCTGTTTCACAACAGCTGATAAATAGGGGATTATCCCCACAAAGAAGCACAAACCCCTTCGTGAGTGAAACTGCTGGGTTGATTAGTATGTATCTATTTATATTCAAGCATAAATAATTCACAGGCAGATTTAAATCAATTACTTATGTTTAACAGTAATATGAACTGGAATCTGCAGGATTCCACAACCAGCCACCAATACCAGCCAGTGTCCTTCCTCTCCAGCCCACTCATTGTCACAATGAAGGTTTTATTTTCTGTGTCATCCCTGATCAGGACAGGCCTCCCATGCAAACTCACTGATCTCTCTGATGCACAGGAACCCCCAATCTTACACCACCTCCTTTGTCTTTTGTTGTTTCCATAGTAACACTGACACTGTCTCCATCCACACCCGTCACCTCCTGTTTGTCCACTGACAGCCCTGGAGGACTTCAACACACAGGTAAAACACTCAAAGATTTGCACAGCAATGAAATGTTTATGAATATCAGCCCATTACAACATACATACTGTATGTAAATGGTTGGCCAATAAACTGACATTTTTTAACATATTGCTTATCATATTTAACCTCATGAAGTCGCCCGATTTAGCTGACACTGTTACTTCTTCCAAGTCTCGTTTATCATATTGAATTAAATTAAAATGCAGATTTTTAAAATATTAAAACATTTTTTTCATCAGTGTTTGTGTTAAGGTCCTTCCTTTTTGACTCAGTGACATGTTACATACTGTGCATCTCATTGGCTACAGTCTGCAGTACAGACATCTTACCATCAGTGACTGACAGATTAACCTGATCAGAGAGGCTCCACTGATCTTCACACCACACCAGTACCGATCGGAGTCCTCAGCTGTCAGATTGTTGATGGTCACAGTGAAGACTTGCTGGTCAGGATCATCTCTGACTCACACTTTACCCTCCTGTGTAGAGTCAGTGTGTACTATGGGAGTACATGACCTCACATTATACCCTCTGCACCAGTATTTCACATGAGTTTTATATCTGTCACCATAGGAACATGGGATTGTTACAGATCATCCTCTCTGTACACAGGCCCATTTCACTGTAGACACACTGTCAGCACCTGTGGGGAAAATAATTAACTGAATAAGGATTTTCCATCTCATGACATCTCTAAGTAATTATGCTTGGTTTGTGTAATACTTAGATTAGGTCATGTGTAATTAACAGAACAGTGATGATGTATAAAAGTCAAAGACCATCATTTTACTATAAGAACAAGGAAAACAAAACTAGTGTCTGATCTTGGGAAGGGCTTCAGCAGGATGTGGGATCGGGAATCTGAGCCTGGCAGTGTGTTCTAGGGTCTGAGAGGAAAACCAGGACCTTAAATCCCTAGTAAAAGGCCTAGATGAGGTGAATGAATGTGCTTGTCACTGTGTGGGATGGCCACACCCCTTAAGTACTATGGCCTTACTTGTAAACATATCCAGTCCTGTGATACAGGCCCTCTCATATTCCCTCTATACATGCTTCCTTTGCGCTCTATTTGTAAACGTTATTATGTAAAATATCATTGCTATGCTGGTGATATGCAGCTCTATCTGCCATTAAAACCTGGTGACTGCTGCTCTCTGGTGGCCCTTTCTAACTGTCTGGAGGATATTAAGAACAGGACAGCAATGACTTTCGTCCAGATTAATGAAAACAAGACAGAGGTAATGAGTTTTGGTCACTGTTCATGATCTCAGAGAACAATTAGGGCCTCATTCAGAAAACTTCCAGTCACATACTAAAAATCTTGGTGTCATCTTTGATTCATCACTGAGTTTGATAAACAAATAAATGCTGTTGTGAAGGGGTGTTTCTGTCAGCTGAGTTCAATAGCCTGGCTTAAACCACACCTTTCAGCCAAAGACCTGGAGAGTTACTCCTGCTTTTATCCTGATTGGGTTACTGCCGTTCTCTGTACCCAGGTTTACCAGAAGCATCTTTATTCTGACTACACCTTGTTCAAAACGGTGCTACCAGGCTCTCAACAAAAAATAGACACCAAATTTCCCCTGTGTTGGCTGCATTGCATTGGCTACCTGTTAAGTTTTGAGAATTTCTGAGAATACAGTTTAAAGATTTCTTATTTCTTTCTAAGGCGATACATGGCATAGGTCCCCAGTCCGTCTCGGAGCTAATTCAGCCTTACACCGCTTCTTATTAGATGCATCTCTGTACTGACCCTGCACACACAGGAACACATTTTATTTATCTATTTAATCTGACTATTCTGCTTTGCACATCATGTATTTAACATTTATAGTGATTTTATATTTATTACTAAATTATTGTATAACTTTTGCACTGTTTTTTGAACTTGGTTGTTGCTTAGTCTTGTTTTTCCATGGAGCACCATTATACCAAAAAGAATTCCTTGTAGGGTCAACCTACTTGGCAATAAACCACAGTCTGATTCTGATTATTTTTTGTGTAACATTGTGTAACATTGGCCAATGTCTCTACTTTTACTATATATTTATATTATTTTGACCTACAGCACTTTGGCACAACATAGATTGTTTTTAAATGTGCTATAGAAATAAAAATAATTCAACTTGATATAGAAACATATTTCAAGTCATCCATCTTGCCGAGATGGGGGTTGCGCTGTGACCCCTGGTGGACAAATTATGCAGCAACAGCACTCATATCATGGTTGAAAGTTGTGTCTTTAGTCTCTCTGTTTCTTTTTAGTTATCATTAATTGGCCATTATAAACCAAATGCTGATAGCGATTTATCACAGACTCCTGCATTAATGAATTAAAATATTCATGATGAATAAAGAAGATGAATTGGCGCTAATGTGTATTTTTACTGTGTTATTGATAAGATAAATATTACAGTACACGGATCGCTCTGGTGTCTCAGAAATTGTCTCAATTTTTTCATACCAATTTATCATTAGTACAGTAGTGCTTGCAGTTCACAAATGCTTTGGCCTACAAACAATTTGGTTCGCAAAAACAAAATTTGGTCAATGAACAAACTCGACCAGATTCCTTTTTTTATACTAGTGTAACACCGGCGGGGCGCATATCCCAGCATGCCCTGCGTACAATTGTAAATAGAAGGACCACGACAGGCACCCAACAAGCACCGAACCCAAATACACAGATGGGAAACACAATGTTGTCAGAAGCTGAACTGCGAAATGCAGATGCAGTGAGAGATTTACACACACTAAATACACGTTAGGATCGGACAGGGTATACACACAAGACATGGGCAAAGTGTAAAGTGAGGTAGACCTTCAACAGCTCGTCAGTCCATTGTAGGGCAAAGGAAGCTGGAGAATTGCCAAGTGAACAGCAGAAATGTGGTCATACAGGATGTGAGGGTGAGACTGTGTGCTGTATACAGAGGGTTTGACCTCACGGCTTTGTTTCAGTCTTTAGTATTGTGATGACATTGTGATAGCCCAGTGATAACTATACTGGATGGGTTGTACCCCTTCAAAGAGCAAGGGGAGATGGGATACCATTGTGGTATGCAAGCAGGTCCTCAGGGTTGTCACACATGCTTTCTGAGGTGTACACTGCTGGTTGCTTGAGCCCCTGGATGAGACACTGGTCAGTACCCTGCAGAATCGCTGTGGGCAGTGTGAGGACTTCTGCCCTCTCAGTTAAACAATAGGTGCAGGGATTGAGTCAAATGAGTCTCTCTGCATCCTGCTTAATGATATCAAGGGGTTGTGTAGGCGTGTCTGTGCTCACATGGCTCTATCAGTACAGAGTGAACTGGCCAGGGATCAGTTTATCTAGACACTTAACCCCAGATAGCTCACATTCAGACACAGTCAACCCCTCTGCGTCCCTAGACGAGGCCCTGGAACTGGCTTTGGAGAGAGAAATTGCGGGCAGCGAGGTGGCGGGGAACGAGGCGGGAGAAATCAACCAAGCTGTAAACGCCAAAGGGCTTGGAGGACCCAGGCCCTCAGGTTTACTTCCTGGATGCAGACTGACTGTAGGCTGACAGGCAGCAGCACCCCCCCCCCACCCCTCAATCCTCAGACAGTGTCCCAAGTTCACCGCCACCCAGGGTTCCGCCAAGGGCACGCATAGCCGGGAAGATGTGGGCCAACAAGGTTAATTTCCGGAACTTCCTTGGTGACACCGGGGAGGTGGCCCTGCTGCCACCTGCTGCAGAGGTGGTGACTACGGATTGGACTCACAGAGGCAACTTCTGTCACATACCCACCATAGTGATGTGAGTCGCATGTACTGCCCTAGTCCATACAGGTTCCACTGCAACCCTGGTGAGACCAGACACTGTCTAGAACTGACATTGGTGCAGGTGAGAGCAATGACTGGTGACCTGGCCCCTTTAAGAGGGACGGGGTTGTTCCCTTTTGACATGGGGGGTTTAGTTGTGAATAGTAACTATGTGGATGGCTGACATGCTCGATCCCTCCATCCTGGGCCTGAATTTCCCCCGGAGCACGGCATGTGTGCTGGACTTTGGTCACAACATGCTGAGATTCCCTGCGGTCCATGTGTACAGTGGGGCGGCTGGCCCCGCAGCCTCTGCAGCTGACTGCCCACCCCTTACTGCCACTGGGCCTGTACCTCCACATCAGCTAGAGATCCCTTCCTCTGCTACAGTCACGTGGGCCCCTGAGCCCACATGTGTCCCCTCCAGTGTTGCGCTGCAGCCTCACTCACTTCACTGGAGTCTAACGGGGTTTACCAGAGCGACTTACCTGAAGCTGCCATTGGAGGAGCCCATGATGACCACACGGTTGCCCTTCTGCCACTGCAATCCCACTGCCCTGGTCCTCTACCTCACACCATTGATCCCCTGCCCCACCCATACGGTTGTGTGCCTCTTCAGGTTTGCAGCCTCCTCCTGCACTGAGCGGCCATTTCAGAAGTTTAATTATTTAATTTACAGTAATACACATGTTTCCAACCATTAAAAAAATTATCCAGACTTAAAGTCACTTGAATAAAAATATTTAAAAACTTGTTAGCATTTCAATATAGTACCTGGTTGGACTGTGTACTTCCTCTTTGTTTAAAAATAACCAGTAAATCCTATTATTATCCTGCTACCCCCACTCTACCAAAACTCATGAAATGATATGATACATTTGGAGGAGGAAGATTTCTAATAGATCCTTTATACCCACCAACCAGACCAGTATAAGAAGCTGTACGATGTAAAGTCTCTTTAAATGGGTACAGACTACTTCCGTTTATTGTAATAAGTATCTCATAAATTTGACTTTACACTTTTGCATGGTATTGATAGATTTTGAAAGTTAATTACTTAACACAATTCTTATTAAAATTGTTCATTATACAACCTGAATGTCTCAAGGTAGCACATTAGTACAAAAGACGCTGTATGATGTATTATTGTAGCAGTCAGATGTTATTTTAACCAATGTACAGGTTTACCTTTAATTTAATTCTACAAACATAATCAAAATCATTTGTGAAAAAGACATTTAGTCATTTACTAAGGCAGATACAACCTGTGGAAGCACAGCTAAAAGCATACCATCACCCATTATAGAGTGACCCATTGTCTTTGTAACTGAGTAATCACAACTAAGTGCAATTTACTATAATGAAACTGTACACAGAAACTGTAAAGGCAAAGGTAATTTATTATGATGAAATGCTTC
Organism: Brienomyrus brachyistius; assembly: GCF_023856365.1. Lineage (NCBI taxonomy): Eukaryota > Metazoa > Chordata > Actinopteri > Osteoglossiformes > Mormyridae > Brienomyrus > Brienomyrus brachyistius. The sequence continues at coordinate 41,629,497 of NC_064536.1, forward strand.
CAAAATGCCCAGTGTGCTTCAGCGTTTCTCCTTTTCTCCAGTCGTCGACAGGTCCTGTGTTTATTAGGTGATCTGTGATGTAGGAGATCCTGAGAATGGCTGCTGCTCCAAGGATGATTGGCAGGTGGCTTTTCCCAGGAACAGCGGGCTGGAGATGTAATGGTGGGATGGAGAAAATAAAGTGTAGGGGAATACAGAGTACAAACAACCATAAGAAACACACGGCCTATGGCCATATGTCCACAAGACAACCACCCGCCCAACCCGAGAGGGAGCCCACGAGGGACTAAGGGGGGCCCAACCCCTGTAAAAGGAGGTCCGCATAGGGGGGACAGACAGCGAGCCCCCCAGTCCCTCCCGCAAGCCCTCCACCGCGGGAAGCGGGTCCAGGGCCAAAGGGCCCCATCAACCGGGAACACTCCCCTGGCGGACGGTCCCCCCAGCCCGCTCCCCGGCAGGACGGATCACCGCCCACTGTAGCGACCCGGCACGTCCCCCCCCTCCCCGACACTGCAGGATGATCTAAGGGAGACCCATACAAACAAAGTGCACCCCCCCCCCCCACCACCCAGGAGCGGACCTGCGTCAACCGGGGAGCGGCAGACCCCCCGCCCAGCCCAGACCGAACCCTACAATTCGCCTAGAAGGGCTCAGAGCATCCCTAGATACCCCGGACCGCCTGCCAGGGCCCCACCACGGCGCAGCAGAGCCAAGGACCACCCAGCCCACAGCCCACAAGAGGAGACGGCCCACACCGGCCAGGGCCGTCTTCTACCTGCCGGGCCACCCCACACGCGCAGGGCCAGAGACAGAGAGTTAGGGGGGACCTCTCAGCCCCCACTGATTCCCCGTCTCATGTTAATGTGAAGTGTGCATGTACATGTGTGAGAGACTTGTGTGTTTATGTCTACAATACATTAAAATTAGTGGGTGCAGTTCGAGTATGAGGGCCCCACCACTGGCAGATGGCAGAGTCCCCCATCCCCCTCCCTGCACCCCAAGGCCCTAATGTAGCATGGACTGTGTATATAACTAAAGTGCAAAAAGCAGGTGAACAGTCGAGGCACGGGCACCCCACCACTGGCAGACGGCAGAGCCCCACCTGCCTAAACCCACCTCCTCAGCCCTAGTGTCATGTGCTGTCTAATGTGCAAGTAAAACCTCCCCACTGCCCCTCAAAGCTCTAGTGTTGTATGAAATGTGGTGTCCGGCCCAGGGGAGCAATAAGGGCGTGCAGGAGTGGGCCCCCCCGGCACCGGGGCCAGATCCCCGACTGGCCCCGATTAGTCCTCATCCCCGACCCCACACAACCGGCAGGGGCGGCCAACCGAGGGGGTTCAGGGGCGCCACATTAACAATTATTAATAAACATTCCACTATACATCTCAAAATTTATCACACTTAATTCATTATCTTTGATACTGTTTCAAACATTTAATGTTCCCCAAACAGCAGCAGAAGAACAACAGCTTCATCTTCCTTGTATTTTGGCTCTTCTCTGTGTCAAGAGCTCTACAAGCTCAACTTTAATATTAATTTTCCACCACTTCTACATCTTCTATCTATACCAGACCCAAATCTATCTCTACACCGCCAGTTTCCTCTCTGAAGAGTCTCAGAAACAATGCCAGCATTGCCTATCACTCTCACACCCTCACCTCCCTTACACCAGTCCGTCACACCTCCCAGTCCCCCCATAACCTCCCCAGCCTGGACAGTGGGGGGTGTCGCTGGTGAGCACTCCTCCAAACCTTTCCTCTCTCCCCAGTCGATCACCTCGTCCCACAGGTCCCAGGCTCCCCAGTGCTGGTCGTTGGTCCAGGAAACAGCTTTCGGAATTTTCATTCTGGTTAACATAATTAACTAGCCGTCTGTGATACTCTCATAGCCAAACTAGACACTGTGTATTTTCAACGTACTCCAGACATTTGCTAAATGCTATTCACCAAGAATGCCTATGGAAAGGGATGGAGCCTTCATTGGCTGCTCGTGGCATCGAGGCTACTCCGATAGAAGCGGCCAAATTGCTAAAACTGTTTCACAACCTATACAGTAACGCTGGCGAAATCAGGACGCTGCTTCGGTACGTTATAACATCGCCATGGTAATGAACCCAGCAAACGGTTAATCTTACTTCAACAACATGGGACATTTAAAAAGTAAACGTATAGGGGCTCTTTTCAGAATAACATCTTCAGATGAAACGCATTACGACAGACCGGATGAGTAAAACCAATCATATCAACCATAAGGCTTGTTGTTTTTAAGTTTAACACAATTATTTTCTCTTACAATTTAAATATAAACAATCACATTACGAAAAATGGCCACAGCATCTACAGTTTAAGCTACTAATTTTAAATATATTTCAATTATATTTTGCGGCAATATTTGCATGAACTATATCACGACATACAATGAAATATATAATTAACTATGCTAACAAAACATAATCTGAAGAAATAGCAAGAAACATACGAAGAGATGCTTCTCACCGCTGCGCCATCGCTCTGTCAGAAAGTTTATGTTCAAACTGCACTGATTTTGTTTCTATGGAAACCAGCAAAATTTTTCATTGGTCGAAAGGATGAAGATGTGTACTGACGCCATTTTCAACGAATGAAAACGAGAATTAATTGTCAGGGCGGGACGAATTTGAAGGTGAACCAATAAAAAGTAGTATGTTTAGCTCGTGCTTGTTCTGGCTGGGCGTGATTGGATTTGTTGATCTAACCGCCTTCAAGCCCGTAAACCATGTATCTACTTGTCAATGGGAAACCACGCAGTTCTGTCTATAAATACTGACTGTAATTTTTTTATGACACAATGTCTTTGCTATGCAGTATTACGGTAATGCGTAATACCGCGATGTTTGGGGTGCCCCGCTGTTTTTTTTCCATAGCTGACGAACGCAATTAGCATTTTAGCCACGTTGGTAGGTACGCTTTTGAGAAAGAACACTATAGTTCTTGTTATTCACATTCTGTGTCCTGGTGTTTTTAATTTCTCATAATGTGAACAATGATATGTCATATACAAGTTTTTTGAGAGACTAAATTTTGGTTTGATTTATAATTTATTTAATGGTAAATAAAGTTCTTATATAGCCATTTTAGAATTAGTGCAGTCTTTCGTTTAGAATTAGCGCAATATTCTTAAAAACTGCATGTTCAAACCAAACGCCATGCCATAATAACTGCTTTACAGATATTTCATTCAGGAATCTATGGAGGGTATACTGTAGGTAGGCCTGTTTGTGTGTGTGTGTGTGCGCGCGTTTGGGTGGGTGGTTATGTACATAGTGCTATAAAAACATGTTATTTTGACTTTGTAGGGACATGTTTTCGGTCCCGAAAGTAAGAAGATACTGAATTTTATTAAATTCTTTGAATGCAGCCAAAGGAATAATTCAAAAAGTCTTGCATTTTATTTGGTTGCTTACTGTTACTGCTTGGTAACTACTGCAATGTTTAAGGTTGCCATAGTTAGGATTGGGGTTACGCCCATACAAATGAATGGAGAATCCCCAGAAAGATTCAAATACCTACTCTGTGTGTGTGTGTGGATTAGGTGTATATTACATTGTGGGGACCAAATGTCCCCCACAATGTGACAAAAACCTGTTATTTTGATGTTTTGGGGGGCATTTTCAGGTACTCACAAAGATCTGTAAATACAGTCAAAAAACTAAAAATGCCAAAAGTCTTGTATTTGGTTTGGTTACATATGGTTAAGGTTAGGGGTTGGTAGGGGTTAAAGTTGTCATGTTGGGATTACAGTTTTCCCCATAGAAATGAATGGAGAGTCCCCACGAAGATATAATTACACAGCTGTGTGTGTGTGTGTGTTGTGTGTGGTATCAGATCAGTCCCTGAGAGTTCAGTAGTCAGGCGCCATGTTTCTGAGTCTGGTTGTGGAGGCCTGAATGCTTTTCCAGATGCCAGAGTGAAAAGATTATGTGAGGGGTGGGTGCGGTCATCCACAATGTTGGTGGCTTTGCGGATGGAGCGTGTGATGTGAATGTCCATGATGGAGGGGAGAGAGACTCTAATAATCTTCTCAGCTATCCTCACTATCCGCTGGTCTTATGATCTGAGGCGAGGCAGTTCCCAAATCAGACCGTGATGCAGCTGCTCAGGATGCTCTCAGTAGTTCCCCAGTAAAATGTTGTGAGGATGGGAGATGGACTTTTCTCAGCTTCCGCTGAAAGTAGAGGTGCTGCTGTGCTTTCTTGACTATGGAGCCTGTGTTGAGACAAACTTGTGTGTTGTTTTTGTTTGTCACATAGTGTAAAAATTGCCTAAGGAATCAAAAATGTGGTTCCATGGGGTTCCAGACAGTGACCTTTTTTGGAGACAGTGAGACTAAATTTTATACCTAGGTGCACCAGTTATGACATTGGTCAGGTAGGCTGTGGTCTGTTAGTTGGTGACAAGTGGCTGGTGATCCATGCAACCCAAGCAGAAGTGAGCAGAACTTGTATCAGCCAAATAGACAGGAGAAAGCGGATTTTTCATTGGACTTCAGGACTCCTGAGTAACAGATAAAGACAGAGAAACAGCAAAGTTATGGAGAATCAGGAAGTAAGTGCCAGTCTGCGCAGATCTGAGGTCAGTGAGACACACATAAGGCTCCTCTGATGCTCCTCTTCATCCGCTGATGGGCCTCCAGGTGAGAATCACAAATCAAACATAATAACAACTGACACAAAGGCCTGAGGTCAGACCCTCTGTATGCAGCACACAGTGTGTCTGCAGTCTCACCCTCACATCGTGTATGATGACATTTCTGCTTTTTAGATTAAGTGCCTGTCTGAGAATAACTTCTGCATCATGCTAATTATTTAGCTGTTTCGTGCTCATGGGCAAAAGAAAAATGAGGATTAAGTTAAATATATCAGAAATAAATTTCTAATGTGGCTCAAGGCCACAGTAAAGTGGACCATCACATCAAGTAAGTACAAAACAGCCTTTACTAATACGCTAAGGGTTAAAACAACATATAAGATGTGCATAATCTGACAGTATATCAGCGTGAGAGCAAGGCTGGCCCTGGAAGTGGTGTGCATGCAATGGCAGAGCAAAGTTAGAGACACCCGCTAAAAACTTTCATTTCATCTCACTTGCTCCTTTCTTCTTTTTCCTTCTTTTTTTCCCTCCTAATCTGTCCATCCTCTTCGGCCAGCTCACCCACTGCATCACCATGCCGCCTAAAAATGAAATAAATAAATTTTTTAAATTTAAAAAATGAAATCGATCAACATGAGAGGCCTATACAGAGTTTATAGAACCCCTCATGGTAAAGCAAACATGTTTGTCACAGCAGTGCATTCAGACCATGATTCTGCTAAAGCTGTCGGACAGGACAAAGGGAAAAAAAAAAGAAGAAGGTGGGGGTCAGTGCAGCAGTGGGTAGTTCAGGTCCAGAATGTAAAAATCCAGACCAAGATTTAGTTTCAACCAAACAGCTGAGTACTGTGTATCAGTGTCATTTTTAAAGTCGTGTTTCAACTTCTGGCAAAGTTCTCCCAGGAGCCTATCTCTGTTGTATGTACAGTCGGCATGTAATTCATTCCTGCCCAGATCCCTGACAAACAGTTGGAGGCAGAATTACTTGTTATCAGAGTATGTGAATTTTTACACACACCAGCAGCTGTGACAGAATAAGATATTTCCTTTATACTGCTGCCACATAGTGGACACAAAGAAGACTGCAGTCAATTCTAAAATCAGTCGGTCAACATGCTACCACCACAGACTATAATCGGGAAGTGATCAAACTTCATGGAACAATATGAATATAAACAAACAGATGTAGTAAGTATATTGTGCAAAATGTATCTTCATCTTAACTACGCTGAATGGTGGAGTCCCAGAGTAAGTGATCCTCACCTGGAGGCCCATCAGTGAAGAAGAGGATGAAGAGGAGCATCAGAGGAGCCTTATGTGTGTATCGCTGACCTCAGATCTGTGGAGACTGACACTCACTTCCTGACTCTCCTTAACCTCACTGCCTCCCTTTTTGTGGGTTTTAAATGTTTTAAAAATCATCCATCTATCTTTGATTTTCATAAACTGTTTGTGCACTGATGCATTTCCTGTCTATTTCTTGTCTGTAAAAAGGAAAACAGTTTGATGCTGCTGTTGTCCTGCTCTTACCAGGAATAAATATTTTGATTTCATCTAGAATCTTATCATTTTAGAAACATGATTTCATAGCAAAATTATTGATAGCTGGTCTTCACAGTGAATCATTCATGCTCACAGATTTTAAACTACAAACAAATTAATCAAATAAGTCTAGTTCTTTTCTAAACTGTTACTTCCTCATATTGCAAATGAGCAAAGAGCAGTGAAATCAGACTTATTCTGAAAAGCAGAAAAGTCGTCATACAGGATGTGAGTGTGAGACTCTGCAGAAACACTGTGTGCTACATACAGAGAGTCTGACCTCAGGCCTTTGTTTCAGTCTTTATTATGTTTTATACAGTTTTAAAATGTCACTGCAGTAGGTCCTTTTCATATGTGTGGATCAGCACAAATCAAGAGGTCCGTTAGGAAGGTGTCTGTATGACAGGGGTGGGGGTATCCTGGGGGGGGGGGGGCAAAGTCAGGTAATTCACTTCATCTGGGTCTTATCAGCAGTCCTGTGTTTCTCTCAGCACCACAATGATGTTTCACACATAATGGGGTCCGTGGGCCTCCTCAGTTATATTCAGGCTTTCAAAGTTCTTCAATCATAAAAAGTCACATGGATCTGACACTCTGACACTGTTATATTAATTTGTTTAAATTCATTGAAAATACTATATATTACAGCTAGTATTTGGATCCGTCTGCTCTTTATCCGTTCCTCACTGGCATACCTGGGTCTCTGTGCAGTGCTTTCCGGAAGCATCAGAACCATTCATAAGGGAATCTATGTGTGGCTGCCCTCTAGTGGATACACAAAATTCGGCTACTTAAGTAGCTTGACTATATTTCCCTCCTAGTTTAGTTTAGTTCCTAATTTAATTTAACAGATGAAACTGAAGGCAGAGCTGGAAATTAGTTTAGTCATGACTTCAGAAGTTACGCTGACAAGGGATTCTGTACAATCAGAGATGAAGCTGCTGGATGGGCTGGTCATCGCCTGCTTTTTCTGACTGATGTAGGTCTGGATGTAAAGTTACAAACTGCTTAATGTGTATCAATCTGTTTTATAATGTTCACACAAAAAAGTGCTTTTAATGTGTCTGCACCTTGTATCTCCCACAATGTGCTTCTGCATTTGATATCTTCTTGACTTGGGGATAAAGAGATTTAACTGGATGGATTTTACTTTTGTGAAGCACTACAGTCCAAAGCTGAACTGATTGTTCAAAGCCTTTTGGTTTTTAAGCAAAACTACTTCATTTAATTTATCTGAAACCCACTTTGCGCCTTTCTAGACTCAACAAAGCATCATTGCCAACAAAATAAGTGAGTTACAGTTAAATCAGGTAAAGAAGTTTCATTTGGAATTTACTGATCCAGGTTTTCAGCACCACGGACACCAACTAGACTTACTGTCATTTAATGGGAGTGAAAGCAGAAACCAATAGATCACACAGGGATATTTTCATTTGATGGTGTCTTTCTTTTTACTTTTGATATGCCGTCTTCCTCCTTAGCTGATATGTGAGGCTGCTGTCAGCTGAGACAAGCTGGTGTGATTTTACGCAGAGTGATAAGTGGGCGGTCCTGTTTTCGTGTGTTACATTTTCATTTGATTTTGGCCAATATGTATGTGGTACTGTTTCCTCCTTAACTGATATGCACAGGCTGTTGTTAGCAGAGACAAGCTGGTGTATTTGTACCGCAGATTGAAAAGTGGGCGTTCCCGATTACATCACTCTTTTAAAGAGTCCCTGATTGGTGGGCTCTGACGTGGAGGGGTGACCTAAAAACTCCAAACCATTTATCCATCCATCCATCCATCCATTTTCCAAACCGCTTATCCTACTGGGTCGTGGGGGGTCCGGAGCCTATCCCGGAAGCAATGGGCACGGGAACAACCCTGGATGGGGGGCCAGCCCATCGCAGCCAAACCATTTAAGTTTGTGAAATTCATTTTTAATAATTACCAATTTCAGAAAAATATGAAATGTTTTGTAAAGTATCAATTTATTAATCATGTATTTAAACAAATTATGACCAGTATAAAAGACACATACAAAACTGTACAAAAGTCTTGGGCTGTCGAAGAAAATGATGTTCAAATGATCTTCATCTTGGTCTAGAATTATAATATTTTGTCCGTCAAAGTGTGGCAGCCCAGTCATTTCAAAATCTCTTCTAAAGTTAGTAAAATATTTGCACCAACCATCCAATAGACCTATATATTTTTATAACACAACTCCTATGGCTAATCAATGCATCATTAACATTTGTTTAATTAAATTAATTAATTAAGTGAGCTGGTGGCGGAATTTAACAAATACATGGAATGGCTGGGATTCCCCTGAGGAGAGGTTTAGGATCCAAAGCGTGGTTCATCTAGCGATCCAACAAGGCATCAGTAACTTTATGGAGAAAAGAAGAAATTCTTGTTAGTTTTTATTGTGTCACTTTTGATTTGCATATATTTTTATGATAATTGTGTTTTTGTTCTGAGCAAATATACACAACCCAATTAAATAGCATTAAACGTTTTCTTTGATGGCCCAAGACTTTCGCATAGTACCATATTTTTTCAGAATCAAGAGACAATTTAATAAAAACCAGTCTTACCTTCACAAGATAACGATTATTAAACATTAACCAGCAGGTGGCAGCAAAGCACTTGTGAATAAGTGGCCAATACGTGGTTGTACAGGTTGCCAGCAGATAATCATCCCCTCTGTTTAACTGACTCTCATGCTATGACTGTACAGACTGAGCAGGGCCGAGTGAGAGAGGCCTCACTGCAGTTAGCATAACCGTTTATTTTACAGCTCGTCTGACTCATTCTGCTCCACGAAGGTCATCTCCTCTGCCAGCTTCCTCTGATCCAGGGAGACCCTCTGCTTCTCTCTGATTGGTTCCCGCTTTCTACAGGAGGTCCAGTGCAGCTGAATGGTGATGATGGTGCAAATCAGGTAAAACACACCAGTCCCAGCTTTCAGTACAGCATCCAGAACCTGCTCCCACCTGTGAGACATATAATACACCAGTGTGTCTGTCAGTCACACATATCACATTTAAACCTGAAGAACAAAACAGTGAATCTGTTCTGACTGAAGTAAAACCACCTTGATAATCGACAGCAGCACCGATCAGCTCAGTCCTACATACAGAGCCAGCTGGACCAAAGAGCTGAATAAGAGGGTGGATGTGAACAGTAAAGTCTTACATGCTTTATAGAAACACGGTACAGCCACATCTGTACTATTACACAGGACACATGTGAGGAACAGGAGACATTAACAAAGAGCATGAAAATAGCTAGAGATTATCACACAACATGTTACACTATTTTGTGAAAACAGACCTGCAGTCATTCCCCAGCAGCACAGGGCAGAAGGCAAGGGCTCACCCTGGATGGGATGGGATCTCAAGTTTATTATTAAGAAAATGAAATAAAAAATATTTTTTTCCCTTAAAATTAAAATGACAGTTTCCCATTACTGTGTGATCAGGTAAATGCTGCTAGCTTGACCCCCACACTACTGTAAATGCTGCTGAATGCTTACCTCCGTTTTTCATTATCCCCTCCTTCTTCATCATGTGCTGAGAAAAGGAGAGCAGTGGAAACAGGAGAAAGGATAGTTAATAAAAAGCAGGGTTTGCACTGTCGCCTCACTCCTCTGGCACGTGTACTCAAGTCTTCGCTGGAGTTCCGTGTGTATGGAGTTTGCATGCTCCCCCTGTGTCATTGTGGGGTTTCCTCCAGGGACTCTGATTTCCCCCCACAGTCCAAAAACATGCTGAGGCTAATTGGAGTTGTCAAATTGCCGGTAGATGTGCTTGTGCGAGGGAATGGAGTGTGAGCGTGTCCTGCAATGGGTTGGCACCCTGTCATGGGACGTTCCCTGCCTTGCGCCCATAGGGACCCTGAGTTAGACAAGCAGTTTCAGACAATGGATGGATACAGCACTGGAACAGATATTACAGAGTACAACTGTAACACTGGTCTACGCTGCAATGAAAAACCACCTACAGACATGTTAGTCAGTCTGCACACCATTAGTAACAATTCATCCTCACAAAGATGAAAAAATGCCTGAATTATGTTGCAAGCTACATGGATTTGTCTGGATTTGTATACATAACAAGTGACTGGCTGTATGTCTGTGGAAAATGTTGTGATTTTTGTCATAATACATACTGATCATAAACTAGAAGACACACATTCAATATTAAAGACACCAATTAGCCTGACTGTGCGTTTTTGGATTGTTGGAGGAAACCCACACAGCATGTGGAGAACATGCAAACTCCACACAGACAGAGCAGAAGCCAGATTCAAACCCCTGTCACTGTCTCCATCCACACCCGTCACCTCCTGTTTGTCCACTGACAGCCCTGGAGGACTTCAACACACAGGTAAAACACTCAAAGATTTCCACAGCAATGAAATGTTTATGAATATCAGCCCATTACAACATACATACTGTATGTAAATGTTTGGCCAACCCTTGACATTTTTTAACATATTGCTTATCATATTTAACCTCATGAAGTCGCCCGATTTAGCTGACACTGTTACTTCTTCCAAGTCTCGTTTATCATATTGAATTAAATTAAAATGCAGATTTTTAAAATATTAAAACATTTTTCCATCAGTGTTTGTGTTAAGGTCCTTCCTTTTTGACTCAGTGACATGTTACATACTGTGCATCTCATTGGCTACAGTCTGCAGTACAGACATCTTACCATCAGTGACTGACAGATTAACCTGATCAGAGAGGCTCCACTGATCTTCACACCACACCAGTACCGATCGGAATCCTCAGCTGTCAGATTGTTGATGGTCACAGTGAAGACTCGCTGGTCAGGATCATCTCTGACTCACACTTTACCCTCCTGTGGAGAGTCAGTGTGTACTATGGGAGTACATGACCTCACATTATACCCTCTGCACCAGTACGGGACTCCACTCCAACAACCGCTGCAAACACCGCGCCTCCCTGAGAGCCATCACCCATCAGCTCATCAGCCACTGCAACCAACTGCAAAGACCTCCCTCTTTCCTGCATCCAAGTAAACCAACTTCCTTTCCTTTCTAACAACCTAAACTGTCCTATTCACCTGCTATATTCCTTTAGGTTTATATTCCTACAAACTGCTTGCTTTGCAGAACAGTTTTTCCCTTTTTAGGTTAATCATTTTAAATCTGGTCACTGCATTTTCATGATTACATCGTTTGTGTCTTTTCCGTTATTTCATGTTTATTGTTTGTTAGGTATAATGTCTGTCTTATGTTAGTTGTAGGAATAAATGCATGTCTTTTTACACAACTTCAGCCTCCGTCATTGAGTGCTCACAATAGTCCCTGCCTCTGCGATCTGGCTACTACGCTCTGAAACCTCAAACTCGCCTGAAATATCGCGAGACTCTCTCTCATTGGCCGTGAGGGGAGCTTCGCTACCGATCGTTTACATTACCTGGTGACCCAGCTCGCTGGACGAGCCTACTAACCCAGGTTATTAAGCGATACGGGTTATTAATGAATCCTATTTAAGTCTCACATTAACAGACTCACTGGGATTCGCATTTGAGTTTGGAGGAGCCGACCATTCGGCATAACAATTGGTTACTAATCAGCATCAAATAATAATTAATTAAAAGTTAATTAATTTCAAAACATATTGGTGGAGATATTAAAATATACCTGAGCTAATAATTCCTACAGCTGTCAGATTGTTGATGGTCACAGTGAAGACTCGCTGGTCAGGATCATCTCTGACTCACACTTTACCCTCCAGTGGAGAGTCAGTGTGTACTATGGGAGTACATGACCTCACATTATACCCTCTGCACCAGTATTTCACATGAGTTTTATATCTGTCACCATAGGAACATGGGATTGTTACAGATCATCCTCTCTGTACACAGGCCCATTTCACTGTAGACACACTGTCAGCACCTGTGGGGAAAATAATTAACTGAATAAGGATTTTCCATCTCATGACATCTCTAAGTAATTATGCTTGGTTTGTGTAATACTTAGATTAGGTCATGTGTAATTAACAGAACAGTGATAATGTATAAAAGTCAAAGACCATCATTTTACTATAAGAACAAGGAAAACAAAACTAGTGTCTGATCTTGGGAAGGGCTTCAGCAGGATGTGGGATCGGGAATCTGAGCCTGGCAGTGTGTTCTAGGGTCTGAGAGGAAAACCAGGACCTTAAATCCCTAGTAAAAGGCCTAGATGAGGTGAATGAATGGGCTTGTCACTGTGTGGGATGGCCACACCCCTTCAGTACTATGGCCTTATTTGTAAACATATCCAGTCCTGTGATACAGGCCCTCTCATATTCCCTCTATACATGCTTCCTTTGGGCTCTATTTGTGAACGTTATTATGTAAAATATCATTGCTATGCTGGTGATACGCAGCTCTATCTGCCATTAAAACCTGGTGACTGCTGCTCTCTGGTGGCCCTTTCTAACTGTCTGGAGGATATTAAGAACAGGACAGCAATGACTTTCGTCCAGATTAATGAAAACAAGACAGAGGTAATGAGTTTTGGTCACTGTTCATGATCTCAGAGAACAATTAGGGCCTCATTCAGAAAACTTCCAGTCACATACTAAAAATCTTGGTGTCATCTTTGATTCATCACTGAGTTTGATAAACAAATAAATGCTGTTGTGAAGGGGTGTTTCTGTCAGCTGAGTTCAATAGCCTGGCTTAAACCACACCTTTCAGCCAAAGACCTGGAGAGTTACTCCTGCTTTTATCCTGATTGGGTTACTGCCGTTCTCTGTACCCAGGTTTACCAGAAGCATCTTTATTCTGACTACACCTTGTTCAAAACGGTGCTACCAGGCTCTCAACAAAAATTAGACACCAAATTTCCCCTGTGTTGGCTACATTGCATTGGCTACCTGTTAAGTTTTGAGAATTTCTGAGAATACAGTTTAAAGATTTCTTATTTCTTTCTAAGGCGATACATGGCATAGGTCCCCAGTCCGTCTCGGAGCTAATTCAGCCTTACACCGCTTCTTATTAGATGCATCTCTGTACTGACCCTGCACACACAGGAACACATTTTATTTATCTATTTAATCTGACTATTCTGCTTTGCACATCATGTATTTAACATTTATAGTGATTTTATATTTATTACTAGATTATTGTATAACTTTTGCACTGTTTTTTGAACTTGGTTGTTGCTTAGTCTTGTTTTTCCATGGAGCACCATTATACCAAAAATAATTCCTTGTAGGGTCAACCTACTTGGCAATAAACCACAGTCTGATTCTGATTATTTTTTGTGTAACATTGTGTAACATTGGCCAATGTCTCTACTTTTACTATATATTTATATTATTTTGACCTACAGCACTTTGGCACAACATAGATTGTTTTTAAATGTGCTATAGAAATAAAAATAATTCAACTTGATATAGAAACATATTTCAAGTCATCCATCTTGCCGAGATGGGGGTTGCGCTGTGACCCCTGGTGGACAAATTATGCAGCAACAGCACTCATATCATGGTTGAAAGTTGTGTCTTTAGTCTCTCTGTTTCTTTTTAGTTATCATTAATTGGCCATTATAAACCAAATGCTGATAGCGATTTATCACAGACTCCTGCATTAATGAATTAAAATATTCATGATGAATAAAGAAGATGAATTGGCGCTAATGTGTATTTTTACTGTGTTATTGATAAGATAAATATTACAGTACACGGATCGCTCTGGTGTCTCAGAAATTGTCTCCATTTTTTCATACCAATTTATCATTAGTACAGTAGTGCTTGCAGTTCACAAATGCTTTGGCCTACAAACAATTTGGTTCGCAAAAACTAAATTTGGTCAATGAACAAACTCGACCAGATTCCTTTTTTTATACTAGTGTAACAACGGCGGGGCGCATATCCCAGCATGCCCTGCGTACAATTGTAAATAGAAGGACCACGACAGGCACCCAACAAGCACCGAACCCAAATACACAGATGGGAAACACAATGTTGTCAGAAGCTGAACTGCGAAATGCAGATGCAGTGAGAGATTTACACACACTAAATACACGTTAGGATCGGACAGGGTATACACACAAGACATGGGCAAAGTGTAAAGTGAGGTAGACCTTCAACAGCTCGTCAGTCCATTGTAGGGCAAAGGAAGCTGGAGAAATGCCATGTGAACAGCAGAAATGTGGTCATACAGGATGTGAGGGTGAGACTGTGTGCTGTATACAGAGGGTCTGACCTCACGGCTTTGTTTCAGTCTTTAGTATTGTGATGACATTGTGATAGCCCAGTGATAACTATACTGGATGGGTTGTACCCCTTCAAAGAGCAAGGGGAGATGGGATACCATTGTGGTATGCAAGCAGGTCCTCAGGGTTGTCACACATGCTTTTCTGAGGTGTACACTGCTGGTTGCTTGAGCCCCTGGATGAGACACTGGTCAGTACCCTGCAGAATCGCTGTGGGCAGTGTGAGGACTTCTGCCCTCTCAGTTAAACAATAGGTGCAGGGATTGAGTCAAATGAGTCTCTCTGCATCCTGCTTAATGATATCAAGGGGTTGTGTAGGCGTGTCTGTGCTCACATGGCTCTATCAGTACAGAGTGAACTGGCCAGGGATCAGTTTATCTAGACACTTAACCCCAGATAGCTCACATTCAGACACAGTCAACCCCTCTGCGTCCCTAGACGAGGCCCTGGAACTGGCTTTGGAGAGAGAAATTGCGGGCAGCGAGGTGGCGGCGAACGAGGCGGGAGAAATCAACCAAGCTGTAAACGCCAAAGGGCTTGGAGGACCCAGGCCCTCAGGTTTACTTCCTGGATGCAGACTGCCTGTAGGCTGACAGGCAGCAGCACCCCCCCCCACCCCTCAATCCTCAGACAGTGTCCCAAGTTCACCGCCACCCAGGGTTCCGCCAAGGGCACGCATAGCCGGGAAGATGTGGGCCAACAAGGTTAATTTCCGGAACTTCCTTGGTGACACCGGGGAGGTGGCCCTGCTGCCACCTGCTGCAGAGGTGGTGACTACGGATTGGACTCACAGAGGCAACTTCTGTCACATACCCACCATAGTGATGTGAGTCGCATGTACTGCCCTAGTCCATACAGGTTCCACTGCAACCCTGGTGAGACCAGACACTGTCTAGAACTGACATTGGTGCAGGTGAGAGCAATGACTGGTGACCTGGCCCCTTTAAGAGGGACGGGGTTGTTCCCTTTTGACATGGGGGGTTTAGTTGTGAATAGTAACTATGTGGATGGCTGACATGCTCGATCCCTCCATCCTGGGCCTGAATTTCCCCCGGAGCACGGCATGTGTGCTGGACTTTGGTCACAACATGCTGAGATTCCCTGCGGTCCATGTGTACAGTGGGGCGGCTGGCCCCGCAGCCTCTGCAGCTGACTGCCCACCCCTTACTGTCACTGGGCCTGTACCTCCACATCAGCTAGAGATCCCTTCCTCTGCTACAGTCACGTGGGCCCCTGAGCCCACATGTGTCCCCTCCAGTGTTGCGCTGCAGCCTCACTCACTTCACTGGAGTCTAACGGGGTTTACCAGAGCGACTTACCTGAAGCTGCCATTGGAGGAGCCCATGATGACCACACGGTTGCCCTTCTGCCACTGCAATCCCACTGCCCTGGTCCTCTACCTCACACCATTGATCCCCTGCCCCACCCATACGGTTGTGTGCCTCTTCAGGTTTGCAGCCTCCTCCTGCACTGAGCGGCCATTTCAGAAGTTTAATTATTTAATTTACAGTAATACACATGTTTCCAACCATTAAAAAAATTATCCAGACTTAAAGTCACTTGAATAAAAATATTTAAAAACTTGTTAGCATTTCAATGTAGTACCTGGTTGGTCTGTGTACTTCCTCTTTGTTTAAAAATAACCAGTAAATCCTATTATTATCCTGCTACCCCCACTCTACCAAAACATGAAATGATATGATACATTTGGAGGAGGAAGATTTCTAATTGATCCTTTATACCCACCAACCAGACCAGTATAAGAAGCTGTACGATGTAAAGCCTCTTTAAATGGGTACAGACTACTTGCGTTTATTGTAATAAGTATCTCATAAATTTGACTTTACACTTTTGCATGGTATTGATAGATTTTGAAAGTTAATTACTTAACACAATTCTTATTAAAATTGTTCATTATACAACCTGAATGTCCCAAGGTAGCACATTAGTACAAAAGACGCTGTATGATGTATTATTGTAGCAGTCAGATGTTATTTTAACCAATGTACAGGTTTACCTTTAATTTAATTCTACAAACATAATCAAAATCACTTGTGAAAAAGACATTTAGTCATTTACTAAGGCAGATACAACCTGTGGAAGCACAGCTAAAAGCATACCATCACCCATTACAGAGTGACCCATTGTCTTTGTAACTGAGTAATCACAACTAAGTGCAATTTACTATAATGAAACTGTACACAGAAACTGTAAAGGCAAAGGTAATTTATTATGATGAAATGCTTCCAAAATGCCCAGTGTGCTTCAGCGTTTCTCCTTTTCTCCAGTCGTCGACAGGTCCTGTGTTTATTAGGTGATCTGTGATGTAGGAGATCCTGAGAATGGCTGCTGCTCCAAGGATGATTGGCAGGTGGCTTTTCCCAGGAACAGCGGGCTGGAGATGTAATGGTGGGATGGAGAAAATAAAGTGTAGGGGAATACAGAGTACAAACAACCATAAGAAACACACGGCCTATGGCCATATGTCCACAAGACAACCACCCGCCCAACCCGAGAGGGAGCCCACGAGGGACTAAGGGGGGCCCAACCCCTGTAAAAGGAGGTCCGCATAGGGGGGACAGACAGCGAGCCCCCCAGTCCCTCCCGCAAGCCCTCCACCGCGGGAAGCGGGTCCAGGGCCAAAGGGCCCCATCAACCGGGAACACTCCCCTGGCGGACGGTCCCCCAAGCCCGCTCCCCGGCAGGACGGATCACCGCCCACTGTAGCGACCCGGCACGTCCCCCCCCCTCCCCGACACTGCAGGATGATCTAAGGGAGACCCATACAAACAAAGTGCACCCCCCCCCCACCACCCAGGAGCGGACCTGCGTCAACCGGGGAGCGGCAGACCCCCCGCCCAGCCCAGACCGAACCCTACAATTCGCCTAGAAGGGCTCAGAGCATCCCTAGATACCCCGGACCGCCTGCCAGGGCCCCACCACGGCGCAGCAGAGCCAAGGACCACCCAGCCCACAGCCCACAAGAGGAGACGGCCCACACCGGCCAGGGCCGTCTTCTACCTGCCGGGCCACCCCACACGCGCAGGGCCAGAGACAGAGAGTTAGGGGGGACCTCTCAGCCCCCACTGATTCCCCGTCTCATGTTAATGTGAAGTGTGCATGTACATGTGTGAGAGACTTGTGTGTTTATGTCTACAATACATTAAAATTAGTGGGTGCAGTTCGAGTATGAGGGCCCCACCACTGGCAGATGGCAGAGTCCCCCATCCCCCTCCCTGCACCCCAAGGCCCTAATGTAGCATGGACTGTGTATATAACTAAAGTGCAAAAAGCAGGTGAACAGTCGAGGCACGGGCACCCCACCACTGGCAGACGGCAGAGCCCCACCTGCCTAAACCCACCTCCTCAGCCCTAGTGTCATGTGCTGTCTAATGTGCAAGTAAAACCTCCCCACTGCCCCTCAAAGCTCTAGTGTTGTATGAAATGTGGTGTCCGGCCCAGGAGAGCAATAAGGGCGTGCAGGAGTGGGCCCCCCCGGCACCGGGGCCAGATCCCCGACTGGCCCCGATTAGTCCTCATCCCCGACCCCACACAACCGGCAGGGGCGGCCAACCGAGGGGGTTCAGGGGCGCCACATTAACAATTATTAATAAACATTCCACTATACATCTCAAAATTTATCACACTTAATTCATTATCTTTGATACTGTTTCAAACATTTAATGTTCCCCAAACAGCAGCAGAAGAACAACAGCTTCATCTTCCTTGTATTTTGGCTCTTCTCTGTGTCAAGAGCTCTACAAGCTCAACTTTAATATTAATTTTCCACCACTTCTACATCTTCTATCTATACCAGACCCAAATCTATCTCTACACCGCCAGTTTCCTCTCTGAAGAGTCTCAGAAACAATGCCAGCATTGCCTATCACTCTCACACCCTCACCTCCCTTACACCAGTCCGTCACACCTCCCAGTCCCCCCATAACCTCCCCAGCCTGGACAGTGGGGGGTGTCGCTGGTGAGCACTCCTCCAAACCTTTCCTCTCTCCCCAGTCGATCACCTCGTCCCACAGGTCCCAGGCTCCCCAGTGCTGGTCGTTGGTCCAGGAAACAGCTTTCGGAATTTTCATTCTGGTTAACATAATTAACTAGCCGTCTGTGATACTCTCATAGCCAAACTAGACACTGTGTATTTTCAACGTACTCCAGACATTTGCTAAATGCTATTCACCAAGAATGCCTATGGAAAGGGATGGAGCCTTCATTGGCTGCTCGTGGCATCGAGGCTACTCCGATAGAAGCGGCCAAATTGCTAAAACTGTTTCACAACCTATACAGTAACGCTGGCGAAATCAGGACGCTGCTTCGGTACGTTATAACATCGCCATGGTAATGAACCCAGCAAACGGTTAATCTTACTTCAACAACATGGGACATTTAAAAAGTAAACGTATAGGGGCTCTTTTCAGAATAACATCTTCAGATGAAACGCATTACGACAGACCGGATGAGTAAAACCAATCATATCAACCATAAGGCTTGTTGTTTTTAAGTTTAACACAATTATTTTCTCTTACAATTTAAATATAAACAATCACATTACGAAAAATGGCCACAGCATCTACAGTTTAAGCTACTAATTTTAAATATATTTCAATTATATTTTGCGGCAATATTTGCATGAACTATATCACGACATACAATGAAATATATAATTAACTATGCTAACAAAACATAATCTGAAGAAATAGCAAGAAACATACGAAGAGATGCTTCTCACCGCTGCGCCATCGCTCTGTCAGAAAGTTTATGTTCAAACTGCACTGATTTTGTTTCTATGGAAACCAGCGAAATTTTTCATTGGTCGAAAGGATGAAGATGTGTACTGACGCCATTTTCAACGAATGAAAACGAGAATTAATTGTCAGGGCGGGACGAATTTGAAGGTGAACCAATAAAAAGTAGTATGTTTAGCTCGTGCTTGTTCTGGCTGGGCGTGATTGGATTTGTTGATCTAACCGCCTTCAAGCCCGTAAACCATGTATCTACTTGTCAATGGGAAACCACGCATCCATCCATCCATCCATTATCTCCCGCTTAATCCGGAGTCGGGTCGCGGGGGCAGTAGCCTCAGCAGGGAGACCCAAACTTCCCTCTCCCCGGCCACTTCGTCTAGCTCCTCTGGGGGGACCCCGAGGCGTTCCCAGGCCAGCCGAGAGACATAGTCTCTCCAGCGTGTCCTGGGTCTTCCCCGGGGCCTCCTCCCAGTGGGACATGCCCGGAATACCTCCCCAGGGAGGCGTCCCGGAGGCATCCTGATCAGATGCCCGAGCCACCTCATCTGGCTCCTCTCGATGCGGAGGAGCAGCGGCTCTACTCTGAGTCCCTCCCGAATGACTGAGCTCCTCACCCTATCTCTAAGGGAGAGCCCAGCCACCCTGCGGAGGAAACTCATTTCGGCCGCTTGTACCCGCGATCTCGTTCTTTCGGTCACTACCCAAAGCTCATGACCATAGGTGAGGGTAGGAACGTAGATCGACTGGTAAATCGAGAGCTTCGCCTTTTGGCTCAGCTCTCTCTTCACCATGACAGACCGATGCAGCGCCCGCATGACTGCTGACGCCGCACCGATCCGCCTGTCGATCTCCCGCTCCATCATTCCCCCACTCGTGAACAAGATCCCGAGATACTTAAACTCCTCCACTTGGGGGAGGACCCCATCCCCAACCCGGAGAGAGCACTCTGCCCTTTTCCGGCTGAGAACCATGGTCTCGGATTTGGAGGTGCTGATTCTCATCCCAGCCGCTTCGCACTCGGCTGCGAACTGCTCCAGTGAGAGCTGAAGGTCACGGCTCGATGAGGCCAACAGAACCACATCATCCGCAAAAAGCAGAGACCTAATCCTGAGGTCACCGAACCGGACGCCCTCAACGCCCTGGCTGCGCCTAGAAATTCTGTCCATAAAAACTATGAACAGAATCGGTGACAAAGGGCAGCCCTGACGGAGTCCAACCCTCACCGGAAACGAGTCCGACTTATTGCCGCCCATGCGGACCAAACTCTGGCACCGGTCATACAGGGACCGAACCGCCCTTAAAAGGGAGCCCGGTACCCCATACTCCCGGAGCACTCCCCACAGGACCCCACGAGGGACACGGTCGAATGCCTTTTCCAAGTCCACAAAACACATGTAGACTGGTCGGGCAAACTCCCATGAACCCTCCAGAACCCTGCTGAGAGTATAGAGCTGGTCCACTGTTCCACGGCCAGGGCGAAAACCACACTGCTCCTCCTGAATCCGAGGTTCGACAATCCGGCGGACCCTCCTTTCCAGGACCCCCGAATAGACCTTACCAGGGAGGCTGAGGAGTGTGATCCCCCTGTAGTTGGAGCACACCCTCCGGTCCCCCTTCTTAAAGAGGGGGACCACCACCCCGGTCTGCCAGTCCAGAGGTACTGCCCCCGATGTCCACGCGATGCTGCAGATGCGTGTCAACCAGGACAGCCCCGCAGCATCCAGAGCCTTGAGGAACTCTGGGCGAATCTCGTCCACCCCCGGGGCCCGGCCACCGAGGAGCTTTTTGACCACCTCAGCGACCTCCACCCCCGAGATAGGCGAGTCCACCCCCAAGTCCCCACACTCTGCTTCCATATTGGAAGGCGTGTCGGTGGGATTGAGGAGGTCTTCGAAGTACTCCCTCCACCGACCCAAAACGTCCCGAGCTGAGGTCAGCAGCGCACCATCCCCACCATAAATAGTGTCGATGCTGCACCGCTTTCCCGCCCGGAGCCGCCGGATGGTGGACCAGAATCTCCTCGAAGCCGTCCGGAAGTCGTTCTCCATGGCCTCACCAAACTCCTCCCACACCCGAGTTTTTGCCTCAGCGACCGCCAAAGCCGCATTCCGCTTGGCCTGCCGGTAGCCGTCAGCTGCGTCTGGAGTCCCACAGGCCAGAAAGGCCCGATAAGACTCCTTCTTCAGCTTGACGGCATCCCTTACCACCGGTGTCCACCAGCGGGTTCGGGGATTACCGCCGCGACAGGCACCGACCACCTTGCGGCCGCAGCTCCGGTCAGCCGCCTCCACAATGGAGGCACGGAACATGGCCCATTCGGACTCAATGTCCCCCGCCTCCCCCGGGATATGGGAGAAGTTCTGCTGGAGGTAGGAGTTGAAACTCTCCCTGACAGGGGGTTCCGCCAGACGTTCCCAGCAGACCCTCACTATGCGCTTGGGCCTGCCAGGCCTGGCCGGCTTCCTCCCCCACCAGCGGAGCCAACCCACCACCAGGTAGTGATCGGTTGACAGTTCCGCCCCTCTCTTCACCCGAGTGTCCAAAACATGCGGCCGCAAGTCCGACGACACGACTACAAAGTCGATCATCGAACTGCGGCCTAGGGTGTCCTGGTGCCAAGTGCACATATGGACACCCTTATGCTTGAACATGGTGTTCATTATGGACAGTCCGTGACGAGCACAGAAGTCCAATAACAAAACACCGCTCGGGTTCAGATCGGGGGGGCCGTTCCTCCCAATCACGCCCCTCCAGGTCTCACTGTCGCTGCCCACGTGAGCATTGAAGTCCCCCAGCAGAACAAGGGAGTCCCCAGGAGGAGCGCTCTCCAACACCCCTTCCAAGGACTCCAAAAAGGGTGGGTATTCCGAACTGCTGTTTGGCGCATAAGCGCAAACAACAGTCAGGACCCGTCCCCCCACCCGAAGGCGAAGGGAGGCTACCCTCTCGTCCACTGCGGTAAACCCCAATGTACAGGCGCCCAGCCTGGGGGCAATAAGTATGCCCACGCCCGCTCGGCGCCTCTCCCCGCGGGCAACTCCAGAGTGGAAAAGGGTCCAACCCCCCTCAAGGAGACTGGTTCCAGAGCCCAAGCCGTGCGTAGAGGTGAGTCCGACTATATCTAGCCGGAACTTCACAACCTCGCGCACCAGCTCAGGCTCTTTCCCCATCAGAGAGGTGACATTCCATGTCCCTAGAGCCAGCTTCTGCAGCCGAGGATCGGACCGCCAAGGTCCCCGCCTTTGGCCGCCGCCCAGATCACCTCGCACCCGACCCCTATGGCCCCTCCCATGGGTGGTGAGCCCATTGGAGGGGGGACCCACGTGCCTTGTTCGGGCTGCGCCCGACCAGGCCGGAAACCACGCAGTTCTGTCTATAAATACTGACTGTAATTTTTTTATGACACAATGTCTTTGCTATGCAGTATTACGGTAATGCGTAATACCGCGATGTTTGGGGTGCCCCGCTGTTTTTTTTCCATAGCTGGTGAACGCAATTAGCATTTTAGCCACGTTGGTAGGTCCGCTTTTGAGAAAGAACACTATAGTTCTTGTTATTCACATTCTGTGTCCTGGTGTTTTTAATTTCTCATAATGTGAACAATGATATGTCATATACAAGTTTTTTGAGAGACTAAATTTTGGTTTGATTTATAATTTATTTAATGGTAAATAAAGTTCTTATATAGCCATTTTAGAATTAGTGCAGTCTTTCGTTTAGAATTAGCGCAATATTCTTAAAAACTGCATGTTCAAACCAAACGCCATGCCATAATAACTGCTTTACAGATATTTCATTCAGGAATCTATGGAGGGTATACTGTAGGTAGGCCTGTTTGTGTGTGTGTGTGCGCGCGTTTGGGTGGGTGGTTATGTACATAGTGCTATAAAAACATGTTATTTTGACTTTGTAGGGACATGTTTTCGGTCCCGAAAGTAAGAAGATACTGAATTTTATTAAATTCTTTGAATGCAGCCAAAGGAATAATTCAAAAAGTCTTGCATTTTATTTGGTTGCTTACTGTTACTGCTTGGTAACTACTGCAATGTTTAAGGTTGCCATAGTTAGGATTGGGGTTACGCCCATACAAATGAATGGAGAATCCCCACAAAGATTCAAATACCTACTCTGTGTGTGTGTGTGGATTAGGTGTATATTACATTGTGGGGACCAAATGTCCCCCACAATGTGACAAAAACCTGTTATTTTGATGTTTTGGGGGGCATTTTCAGGTACTCACAAAGATCTGTAAATACAGTCAAAAAACTAAAAATGCCAAAAGTCTTGTATTTGGTTTGGTTACATATGGTTAAGGTTAGGGGTTGGTAGGGGTTAAAGTTGTCATGTTGGGATTACAGTTTTCCCCATAGAAATGAATGGAGAGTCCCCACGAAGATATAATTACACAGCTGTGTGTGTGTGTGTGTTGTGTGTGGTATCAGATCAGTCCCTGAGAGTTCAGTAGTCAGGCGCCATGTTTCTGAGTCTGGTTGTGGAGGCCTGAATGCTTTTCCAGATGCCAGAGTGAAAAGATTATGTGAGGGGTGGGTGCGGTCATCCACAATGTTGGTGGCTTTGCGGATGGAGCGTGTGATGTGAATGTCCATGATGGAGGGGAGAGAGACTCTAATAATCTTCTCAGCTATCCTCACTATCCGCTGGTCTTATGATCTGAGGCGAGGCAGTTCCCAAATCGGACCGTGATGCAGCTGCTCAGGATGCTCTCAGTAGTTCCCCAGTAAAATGTTGTGAGGATGGGAGATGGACTTTTCTCAGCTTCCGCTGAAAGTAGAGGTGCTGCTGTGCTTTCTTGACTATGGAGCCTGTGTTGAGACAAACTTGTGTGTTGTTTTTGTTTGTCACATAGTGTAAAAATTGCCTAAGGAATCAAAAATGTGGTTCCATGGGGTTCCAGACAGTGACCTTTTTTGGAGACAGTGAGACTAAATTTTATACCTAGGTGCACCAGTTATGACATTGGTCAGGTAGGCTGTGGTCTGTTAGTTGGTGACAAGTGGCTGGTGATCCATGCAACCCAAGCAGAAGTGAGCAGAACTTGTATCAGCCAAATAGACAGGAGAAAGCGGATTTTTCATTGGACTTCAGGACTCCTGAGTAACAGATAAAGACAGAGAAACAGCAAAGTTATGGAGAATCAGGAAGTAAGTGCCAGTCTGCGCAGATCTGAGGTCAGTGAGACACACATAAGGCTCCTCTGATGCTCCTCTTCATCCGCTGATGGGCCTCCAGGTGAGAATCACAAATCAAACATAATAACAACTGACACAAAGGCCTGAGGTCAGACCCTCTGTATGCAGCACACAGTGTGTCTGCAGTCTCACCCTCACATCGTGTATGATGACATTTCTGCTTTTTAGATTAAGTGCCTGTCTGAGAATAACTTCTGCATCATGCTAATTATTTAGCTGTTTCGTGCTCATGGGCAAAAGAAAAATGAGGATTAAGTTAAATATATCAGAAATAAATTTCTAATGTGGCTCAAGGCCACAGTAAAGTGGACCATCACATCAAGTAAGTACAAAACAGCCTTTACTAATACGCTAAGGGTTAAAACAACATATAAGATGTGCATAATCTGACAGTATATCAGCGTGAGAGCAAGGCTGGCCCTGGAAGTGGTGTGCATGCAATGGCAGAGCAAAGTTAGAGACACCCGCTAAAAACTTTCATTTCATCTCACTTGCTCCTTTCTTCTTTTTCCTTCTTTTTTTCCCTCCTAATCTGTCCATCCTCTTCGGCCAGCTCACCCACTGCATCACCATGCCGCCTAAAAATGAAATAAATAAATTTTTTAAATTTAAAAAATGAAATCGATCAACATGAGAGGCCTATACAGAGTTTATAGAACCCCTCATGGTAAAGCAAACATGTTTGTCACAGCAGTGCATTCAGACCATGATTCTGCTAAAGCTGTCGGACAGGACAAAGGGAAAAAAAAAGAAGAAGGTGGGGGTCAGTGCAGCAGTGGGTAGTTCAGGTCCAGAATGTAAAAATCCAGACCAAGATTTAGTTTCAACCAAACAGCTGAGTACTGTGTATCAGTGTCATTCTTAAAGTCGTGTTTCAACTTCTGGCAAAGTTCTCCCAGGAGCCTATCTCTGTTGTATGTACAGTCGGCATGTAATTCATTCCTGCCCAGATCCCTGACAAACAGTTGGAGGCAGAATTACTTGTTATCAGAGTATGTGAATTTTTACACACACCAGCAGCTGTGACAGAATAAGATATTTCCTTTATACTGCTGCCACATAGTGGACACAAAGAAGACTGCAGTCAATTCTAAAATCAGTCGGTCAACATGCTACCACCACAGACTATAATCGGGAAGTGATCAAACTTCATGGAACAATATGAATATAAACAAACAGATGTAGTAAGTATATTGTGCAAAATGTATCTTCATCTTAACTACGCTGAATGGTGGAGTCCCAGAGTAAGTGATCCTCACCTGGAGGCCCATCAGTGAGGAAGAGGATGAAGAGGAGCATCAGAGGAGCCTTATGTGTGTATCGCTGACCTCAGATCTGTGGAGACTGACACTCACTTCCTGACTCTCCTTAACCTCACGGCCTCCCTTTTTGTGGGTTTTAAATGTTTTAAAAATCATCCATCTATCTTTGATTTTCATAAACTGTTTGTGCACTGATGCA
This sequence comes from Brienomyrus brachyistius, assembly GCF_023856365.1. Classification (NCBI taxonomy): domain Eukaryota; kingdom Metazoa; phylum Chordata; class Actinopteri; order Osteoglossiformes; family Mormyridae; genus Brienomyrus; species Brienomyrus brachyistius. The sequence continues at coordinate 41,655,322 of NC_064536.1, forward strand.
TTTCCTGTCTATTTCTTGTCTGTAAAAAGGAAAACAGTTTGATGCTGCTGTTGTCCTGCTCTTACCAGGAATAAATATTTTGATTTCATCTAGAATCTTATCATTTTAGAAACATGATTTCATAGCAAAATTATTGATAGCTGGTCTTCACAGTGAATCATTCATGCTCACAGATTTTAAACTACAAACAAATTAATCAAATAAGTCTAGTTCTTTTCTAAACTGTTACTTCCTCATATTGCAAATGAGCAAAGAGCAGTGAAATCAGACTTATTCTGAAAAGCAGAAAAGTCGTCATACAGGATGTGAGTGTGAGACTCTGCAGAAACACTGTGTGCTACATACAGAGAGTCTGACCTCAGGCCTTTGTTTCAGTCTTTATTATGTTTTATACAGTTTTAAAATGTCACTGCAGTAGGTCCTTTTCATATGTGTGGATCAGCACAAATCAAGAGGTCCGTTAGGAAGGTGTCTGTATGACAGGGGTGGGGGTATCCTGGGGGGGGGGGGCAAAGTCAGGTAATTCACTTCATCTGGGTCTTATCAGCAGTCCTGTGTTTCTCTCAGCACCACAATGATGTTTCACACATAATGGGGTCCGTGGGCCTCCTCAGTTATATTCAGGCTTTCAAAGTTCTTCAATCATAAAAAGTCACATGGATCTGACACTCTGACACTGTTATATTAATTTGTTTAAATTCATTGAAAATACTATATATTACAGCTAGTATTTGGATCCGTCTGCTCTTTATCCGTTCCTCACTGGCATACCTGGGTCTCTGTGCAGTGCTTTCCGGAAGCATCAGAACCATTCATAAGGGAATCTATGTGTGGCTGCCCTCTAGTGGATACACAAAATTCGGCTACTTAAGTAGCTTGACTATATTTCCCTCCTAGTTTAGTTTAGTTCCTAATTTAATTTAACAGATGAAACTGAAGGCAGAGCTGGAAATTAGTTTAGTCATGACTTCAGAAGTTACGCTGACAAGGGATTCTGTACAATCAGAGATGAAGCTGCTGGATGGGCTGGTCATCGCCTGCTTTTTCTGACTGATGTAGGTCTGGATGTAAAGTTACAAACTGCTTAATGTGTATCAATCTGTTTTATAATGTTCACACAAAAAAGTGCTTTTAATGTGTCTGCACCTTGTATCTCCCACAATGTGCTTCTGCATTTGATATCTTCTTGACTTGGGGATAAAGAGATTTAACTGGATGGATTTTAATTTTGTGAAGCACTACAGTCCAAAGCTGAACTGATTGTTCAAAGCCTTTTGGTTTTTAAGCAAAACTACTTCATTTAATTTATCTGAAACCCACTTTGCGCCTTTCTAGACTCAACAAAGCATCATTGCCAACAAAATAAGTGAGTTACAGTTAAATCAGGTAAAGAAGTTTCATTTGGAATTTACTGATCCAGGTTTTCAGCACCACGGACACCAACTAGACTTACTGTCATTTAATGGGAGTGAAAGCAGAAACCAATAGATCACACAGGGATATTTTCATTTGATGGTGTCTTTCTTTTTACTTTTGATATGCCGTCTTCCTCCTTAGCTGATATGTGAGGCTGCTGTCAGCTGAGACAAGCTGGTGTGATTTTACGCAGAGTGATAAGTGGGCGGTCCTGTTTTCGTGTGTTACATTTTCATTTGATTTTGGCCAATATGTATGTGGTACTGTTTCCTCCTTAACTGATATGCACAGGCTGTTGTTTGCAGAGACAAGCTGGTGTATTTGTACCGCAGATTGAAAAGTGGGCGTTCCCGATTACATCACTCTTTTAAAGAGTCCCTGATTGGTGGGCTCTGACGTGGAGGGGTGACCTAAAAACTCCAAACCATTTATCCATCCATCCATCCATCCATTTTCCAAACCGCTTATCCTACTGGGTCGTGGGGGGTCCGGAGCCTATCCCGGAAGCAATGGGCACGGGAACAACCCTGGATGGGGGGCCAGCCCATCGCAGCCAAACCATTTAAGTTTGTGAAATTCATTTTTAATAATTACCAATTTCAGAAAAATATGAAATGTTTTGTAAAGTATCAATTTATTAATCATGTATTTAAACAAATTATGACCAGTATAAAAGACACATACAAAACTGTACAAAAGTCTTGGGCTGTCGAAGAAAATGATGTTCAAATGATCTTCATCTTGGTCTAGAATTATAATATTTTGTCCGTCAAAGTGTGGCAGCCCAGTCATTTCAAAATCTCTTCTAAAGTTAGTAAAATATTTGCACCAACCATCCAATAGACCTATATATTTTTATAACACAACTCCTATGGCTAATCAATGCATCATTAACATTTGTTTAATTAAATTAATTAATTAAGTGAGCTGGTGGCGGAATTTAACAAATACATGGAATGGCTGGGATGCCCCTGAGGAGAGGTTTAGGATCCAAAGCGTGGTTCATCTAGCGATCCAACAAGGCATCAGTAACTTTATGGAGAAAAGAAGAAATTCTTGTTAGTTTTTATTGTGTCACTTTTGATTTGCATATATTTTTATGATAATTGTGTTTTTGTTCTGAGCAAATATACACAACCCAATTAAATAGCATTAAACGTTTTCTTTGATGGCCCAAGACTTTTGCATAGTACCATATTTTTTCAGAATCAAGAGACAATTTAATAAAAACCAGTCTTACCTTCACAAGATAACGATTATTAAACATTAACCAGCAGGTGGCAGCAAAGCACTTGTGAATAAGTGGCCAATACGTGGTTGTACAGGTTGCCAGCAGATAATCATCCCCTCTGTTTAACTGACTCTCATGCTATGACTGTACAGACTGAGCAGGGCCGAGTGAGAGAGGCCTCACTGCAGTTAGCATAACCGTTTATTTTACAGCTCGTCTGACTCATTCTGCTCCACGAAGGTCATCTCCTCTGCCAGCTTCCTCTGATCCAGGGTGTTAGGTTGAAGAAACAGTTGTTAATCATTTCTGTATGATCAGCAATGAGTGTAAATATATATGTATACGTTATTTCTTATCTTCTAGCCACATACTCTTAGCTATTGTACTCTAAGTAAGTGGTTAACAGCTGCCTACTTAGATAAGAATCTCACTTCCCTCTCTTGCGCCCCCCATTGACTATAAATAAAGAAGTCAAGGGGAACCACCCTTTGTAACACATTCTGCTGTAGTTTGCATTGCAGAGAGTGTGGGTACCCTTGCAAGTAAAACTGTAACCTGTGTGTGTCTCATAAATGTGGAGTTGGGGTGGAAACGCCGGGCGCTTTCCCCAACATAGAATTTGGTCCTTCGAGCCGGATCCGAGGAATCCCGAAGACGTCTCCAGTACGCCGAGAGAAGCGACACCGAAAACTGCCGGCAGTCACTCGAAGACGGGTGCAAGAAAGACCTGTGATGTGAATTCGTCATCAGGCCGGTGGTTAGAACTGCACTCGACGTCTGGTGATGTCTGAAGGACCTCGGTGACGGATCAGAGAGCACACTATACAGGTGAGAGATATGGCACCTAAGTGAGTAGGTGGCCAAGTGAGAGATACGGCACCTAAATAAGTAGGTGGCCAAGACATGCATGTGGTTGAGGTTAGCCGAAATTAACCGGGAGAGAAAGTAGGCGTTATTGGAAATATATACAGTGTTGTATGTGGATGTGTTTTTATAGGTTTTAGATTAACCTACACGATCCACCCTAAAAGCAACAACACACTGGTGACTGAAGGATTAAGGACGGGTTTCATCCCTGAAAACTAACACCGCTGCTCTAATAGTGAACAGTAGAAGGCCGTGTTAGTGTCCTCCTGAGGTCTCATGCCAGGGACTTGCTTTTAGGATTTTTTATTTTTTGTAGTGTATCCATTAAAAGGTAACAATGGGGAAGAATCAAAGTAAACAAATGGAACTAGAGGGAGATGAGAAGTTTATGGAAGGATATAAGCCAGGATCAGGACAAATAAGTAGTCAGAGATGGAGAAAAAAACATGGGTTTGAAGGAAAACTCCACACTCCAGATATATTAAAATTACAGGGAAACTTAAAACTGGAGATGTTACAGACTAGGGGCGGCATGGTGGTGCAGTGGTTAGCACTGTCGCCTCACACCTCTGGGACCCGGGTTTGAGTCTCCGCCTGGGTCACATGTGTGCGGAGTTTGCATGTTCTCCCCGTGTCGTCGTGGGGTTTCCTCCGGGTACTCCGGTTTCCCCCCACAGTCCAAAAATATGCTGAGGCTAATTGGAGTTTCTAGATTGCCCATAGGTGTGCATGTGTGAGTGAATGGTGTGTGAGTGTGCCCTGCGATGGGCTGGCCCCCCATCCTGGGTTGTTCCCTGCCTCGTGCCCATTGATTCCGGGATAGGCTCCGGACCCCCCGCGACCCAATAGGATAAGCGGTTTGGAAAATGGATGGATGTTACAGACTACCAATAAGAAAGAAGGTAAAGACAGAAAAAAAGAATATGTTTTTTCTGATGCATGGTTAGAACAGAGTAAATTAAGAGATAATAAAAGACAGCAAAAAAAGGGAAATAAGGAGAAAAAATTACAGGCGACTTTAATCACACTAGATGAGGAGACGGCAACAAAATCTTCCGCCGCTCCAGTTCCTTTACTGCCCCCACAAATTCCAATGATTGCGCCTGCACCAGTTCCAGCTGTAAATAGACGACAAATAGGAGGAGGGGAATCATCTCGAATGATGACCCGAGGGTCTAACCCTTCTCTGTATCCGTTAAAGGATCTGGAGACAAGTAAAGTACGCTGGCATCCAAAAAATGACACAGAACAGGAAGACTGGGAGAATGATTTGGTGTGTCCCCTCGTAGAAGTGGCAAATCCAAATCGAGGCCCAAATAATGCAGGACCCGAAACTATGTTAGTATATAGACCCTGGACCGCTGAGGATAGAACAGCGGCTTTAAAAGGAATACCCCCGGTTGAAGAAGGGGTACCCGAGTTTTGGACTGCCATCCTAGAATTACAAAGTAGTTTTCATTTGAACGGCAGGGAAATGTATAGATGTCTCAGACAGTTGTTTACCCATAAATGGGGACGTGTAGCGGGAGACTTCACAGGACATGGTAATAATGATGAAGTCTTAGCACATGACTCGCAGGAACTCATACAAGCATTACGAGACTTGCGAAACAGGGTAGAGACAGCCTTCGTAAGACGCGCAGACTATGGACGAATAGCGCAATGTAAACAAAAAGATGGAGAGGAACCTGAGGATTTTATGGATAGAATGAGAGTTGTATTTAGAGGAAACTCAGGGATCCCATTTGATGAAGAGGCAGTAGGAGTGTACCAACAACAGCTAAAACGAGCTTTTGTCGCAGGCCTAAAGCCCGAATTGCGAAAATATCTTGACAAACATTGGGTACATCAGAATACTGGTTCAGTCCAACAAGCACTAGAATATGCCCAACACGCGCAGAGAGCGCAGAAACAGGAAAAGACAGACACAATATTCAGCGCCTCAGAAGTAGTAGCGTTAGTGCAAATGAATCCTCCGGGGAGGGGAGGGTTCAGAGGAAGGTCAAGAGGCCGAGGAAGGGGGAGAGGTGTTTTCAGAAACAATTACAGGAATTCGTCTCAGCAAGATAACATTTGCTGGACATGCAGGAAACCTGGACACTTAGCTAGGAATTGTAGAGTAGGGAAACAACCATATAACCCAAACTCCATTGAAAACAATGATCAATGACCCCCTCGGAGGCCCCTGTTACCGACACCATCCGAGGCAAAACAGAGGTGATTTTAAGAAAGGAAACGGAGGTCACTTTACAAGACTTCTTAGATAAGGAAATAGATTTACAAGCAGTGTGTCAGTTATTAGCAGAAAGGCAGTGGGAAACTTTGCCAAGTCGGAAGTTAGTTATAAATGGCAAAGTATATGAATGTCTGTGTGACACTGGAGCATGTAGGACTGTCCTAACCTCCAGTCCTCCCGGAGTCACATATCCTTCATCAGTCATAAATATAAAAACGGCAGGAGGTCAGACAGACAGACATCAGTTAACAAACCCAGTTGCAGTAAAAGATAAGGAAACTGGACTTGAATGTCAAGCACAGGTGTTAATAAGCCCTTCTTGTCCTGTTAACTTGTTAGGCCGAGACCTTATGGTACAAATGGGCATTAGCGTGGTTGCCACAGCCACTGGCATGAAAGCAATCGTAAATGAGGAAGCTTATGTTGTGCAAGGAACCACAACACCACAATATTACTGGTCTCTGGACCTAGGGGGAACTGCACAGACACGAGAATTATTGCGGAAAACTAGAGAAAAGCATTCCCCTAGACAGGCCCAGTTCATGCCTGACGATGCCTTACACGTCACTATGTGGTACAAAGACACCCTTGGACCAGATTATGTCTATGACAAAACGTTTCATGCCCTCCAAGACACTTGTATTACCTTACAATATATGTATGTTAACCCCACCACTGGGTTTTCAGCAGCCTCAGTCATTTTATCTAACAAGCAACAGGCTGTATTTAGAGAGAGAACACCACACGTATCTCTTTCAAAACCACCCCAGATGCAGTGGAGAGATGTAGAGATGTTCTTACGAGATTCTATGCACAGTTACAATGACTACCAACCCGTATCTGGCTCCTGTTGGAGCTATGATGAGAAACACAATGTGTGGCGGTTTCCTTTGGGATGGAGAGTTCAAACCACTCCCACCACACACTTAAAGGACCCAACCTGACAAATTTTTTCAACCCTGGAGGAGGGATCATGTCCAGATCTAGATCGCCTCCCAGAAGGGTTATGGTCCTCCTCCCCCACTGATGTAGGGCTGGTAAAGGGATTCCCACCTTACAAAGTAATTGTGAAATCAGAACACCATCCGGTAGTTAGGCAATACCCGTTAAAACCTGAAGCAGAGAAAGGTATAGCCCCTGTAGTGCAAGACATGTTAGCATCAGGAATATTGCGAGAGGCTCCTGAAGCCACTTGCAACACTCCTATCTTTCCAGTCCAGAAGGGACATACAGGGAAATGGCGCATGGTGCAGGATTTAAGACCAGTTAATAACATAGTGCAACATGCAGCACCAGACGTGCCTAACCCACACTTATTGCTCAACTCATTGACTCCTGATAAAAGCTACTTCTCAGTAGTGGATCTTAGTAATGCATTTTTCTCAGTACCATTGCACCCTGATTCTCAACATTTATTTGGATTTACCTATAAAGGGAAAAAATATACATATACTAGACTCCCTCAGGGATTTTCTGAAAGCCCACATGTATATACCATGGCCCTTAGATACTCTATGAGTACCTGTGAAATACCATCACATAGTCAGGTATTACTATACGTGGATGATATCTTAATAGCAGCAGATTCAGAACAACATTGCAAAGAAACTACCCTAACTGTGCTTCAGCATTTATACAATACTGGACATAAAGCTTCTAAACAGAAGTTGCAGTATTGCAAAAAGACAGTTGTCTATTTAGGGCATAACCTTTCACAAAAAGGTCGCTCGCTGCTAGAGATAAGGAAACAAGCTATACAGGAAGAACCTAAACCACAGACTAAACAACAGATGATGTCCTTTTTAGGGCTCTGCAATTATTGTAGAGAATGGTTACCAGATTATGCTTTTCTAGTTCAACCTTTGCAAAATTTAATATACGGGAAGGAGATGACTCTAAAGGACAAAATACAATGGACTGAGGACGGAGAAAATGCTTTTATAAATTTAAAAAGAATGTTGCAAACCAATGTGACCCTTGCTCTACCAGATTATCAACAACCATTCACCCTATGTGTAGATGCTAATCAAGGTTATATGAAAGCAGTATTAACACAGCCATTCGGAGCAAAAGAGAGACCGTTAGCATTCTATTCAAAACGATTAGATGCAGTAGCAGCTGGCTTTCCACAGTGTTTACAGGCATGTGCAGCTGCTGCAGAAGCAGTAAAGGTATCAGCAGAATTGGTACTTTGTCACCCCCTCATACTTAAAGTTCCTCATTCTGTGTCTCTAATCTTGTTGCAGACACCGCTTCCATTCCTAACACATACAAGACATCTTACACTGTAAAAAGTGATCTGGGGTTTTAGTCAGATGGGCTAGTGTAATCATGCTGAGTGAACTCATTGCTCATTGTGACTAAGTAAGATCAGTTAGAACAACTCCAACTCACAAAAATACTCATGAACTCAAAATATTTCGTTCAATTAACTGCAAAAAATGCGTCGCAATCCGCATTTTACATAACACGCATGCGCACTAATGTTGCGCCAGGGTCACATGACACACAAAGCCCGATGAAGAAATTGCCCGCCATTTCGTCAAAATTGGAACCACAATGCTGTTAACAAGCAAGTACCTGGACACAGTTTATTAGGAAACATAGTTAATTAATAAACTATTCTGTCTTACACGGCCAGTTACCATAACCTTTTATCCATATTTTATATTTAGTTCGTTGTGCTTATTGGACATAGATTAGCATCTTAGGTAGCTCTGGCTAGCCGTTGGTTGGATTTTTTATGATGATGTGATAATTTGGCTAACTTTTAACATGCCGCGTTTTATTTTTAGTATAAGGTTAAGGGTGAGTGGATACGCGTATATTATAGCAAACTGATCTCGCTTCAAGCGAAAATCCGTTTCAATCACTGGAGTGTTTTAACGTAAACTGCGTTCAATCATGCATGTATGTGTAGCAGAGAAGTTGTTAAATCTTCAATATTTATATAGCTCATAAATCATTTCACCAATAACGGGATAACTATAAGGAAGAGATTATTTAACAATCTTGTTTTGTTGAAGATCCTATTCAATGTACGTAGGTTGTGCTTTTTTTTGTTCGCATTATTGGAAGCTCTTGTGAATTTTGTTTTTTGTCGCCATGCTTACTTAAAACGGCAAGGTAGGTGGCTTGTTCTATGTTCCTGAAATATTTATTAGTTATATATACTGAAACGAGTTTAATCATATGTGATTCAAGCGGTTGTGGGTTAACATGTAATCTCCTTCCTCTATAGTGCCTTCTTGAAGATTTCATTCAGCACAAAGTACGGTAGCCTGAAAAGAGAAGACCGTCTACAAAGGCAAGGGCAATGTTGAGTATTGTTTCTGGACAGCTTGCTGGAATGTAAATATTACTGTCACTTATATTTAAGTAAATAGTGAAAGGCCAGTGTACTGTCACAAGTTTTTAAAATGTCCCTTCTTATTGTAGATCGTCAAAGAATTCACCAGGCTGATGGCTATGGACCTCACTTTGTTCTATGAGCGTTTGGACAGTCACCTGCTCAGACTTCTTCAGTTGTTGAGGTCAAAGCGCTTTGAGGGGAGTAAAGAAATGACATCCTTACTGGAGAGCCTTGACAAGGATGTGAGTATATTTCTGCTGGGTCTTTGTGGTCATACAGGTGCTTCTTGGATACCTCGGGTATGCTGTGCTTGTTCCATGTTGTGAAAAGCTCTCTGCATGAGTGGAATATAGTCTCAGTCAAACATTTCAAATCTTATCAACCAAAGGTGCTGTACACTGTGTCACTTTCATCACATATACATGCACAATTTCTTTACTACTCAGAGCTCAAACTTCAGGGGTTTGAACAAAACTAAAATGCTTTTATTTGACATGGTAGTCTGTAGCATAATGGTTAGGGAACTGGCCGCGTGATCAGAAGGTCGCAGGTTTGAGTCCCAGACTGTTAAAGGTACCACTGGTGAGCAAGGTACCATTCCCAAGCCCTGGACCCTGGCTGCTACCTATGTTAGCTGCCCGCTGCTCCTTCAGATGTGTCAAATGCGGAGGTCACATTTTGTTGTGGTGCTGTGCTGTGCTATGTTCACAATGACAATCACTCAGTTTTTCACTTTTCTTTCATTATGTGTGTAAGGTGAACACCCTGCAACTGGCAGGTCTTCATCACTCATTGTTAGCAGTAGTTTACACACCTATATTATGTAACAAGTTGGGTGGGAGAATGGATCTTTTATGACTAGGGAGAAGGAGTGGGGATGGAAAGAAGTGAAGGAGAGAGAAAATGAGGGGTAAACTCTTACTTCACCCTACTGTTGATTTATCACTTTCTTTTTACTTTTAGGTAGGGATGCACGATATTTATCGGACAGATAATTTATCGGCCGATATTTTTATTGCCCCGAAAAAATACATTAAATCTGATAAAGTTGGCTAATAGAATTGGTGAAACTGCTTGCTGGCAGATAGCGCCTTTTAAAAGGGGGCATTTCACTCATGATGTCTGACTGGAAACAAGCGCCAGCACACCACCAACACACCTTCATCGGTCTACAAAAACAAGCACCTGCATAAAACCGTATCAGTGACATCTTTCACCATGTAAATGCTCACTCCCACATGGAACTCCAGCACGTGCTACAGTTCAGTCAAATCCTCCCTTTTACAACTCATATTTTAGCTGATTGATAGCAGCATCCAGCATTCTGCTTGCAACACTGCCACTTGCTTGATATGTTCAGTGTTAATTACGGACATGTGTTCATCACCTTATTGTGATGCAGCTGAGTGTCGTGCGCAAAATTTTTCTTATTGTGTATCCCCAGTTTTAGATTTCAAACTAAAATAAATATTACTCGTGTGTTTTGGCAGGTATCAAACCAAAAGAAGAGGGCAACAGCTTTGCATGGTCTACCGTGGTACATGAAGGAAAATCCATCTGCATTCATGAAGATGTGTGAGGTAAGAAGTGTCATGTCATCCAAAAAGCTAATTCACATGGAGCAGGGATACACTTGTGCATTATTTGGCAAAACTTTCCTAAAGAACAAACCCTTGTATTTTTTCCTAAAGCCCACGGATCCTGAGGAGGATGTCATCAGGGGAATGCTCACTGGAATACTCTTAGTTGCTGAGGATGTGAAGGAGCCCCTTCCAGCTTCCTACAATGATATTGCCATTGTGGTTGAAGAAATTATTGTCATTCGCCACTTGCGAGATGTACCCAGTGCTTTTGTCAATCTGATGGGACTGCTGTACATTCTGAACATTGACTATCCAAAAGACTTGAAGTACACTTTTGAAGTAATTCAACGACTATTCATGGGAATAGGGCTGGACGCATGCACTGCCAGAGTCCACTCTCTGAAGAATAAATTGTTCATTTAATTAGATAATGCAAGCATCTTCATTGGTTATGTTTTGATTTTCTGTGTCTTGATGTTCTTGCTGATCTTTGAAGCAAATGTGTCTATATACTTACTTATATTTACTTATACACTTTATGTATTTCAGCCCTATTCCCGTGAACAGAGGCATTTTTGTAATATTTAAAGTATCTCTAATGTATCAGCAAGACACTATATTATTTTTATTATTATTTTTTGGCAGCTGTACAATTGACATTTAATATTTTTTGTTGTGGCTGCTCTGTTCAGAGGAAATGTGTCTCTGAGACACTATTTTATTTGGTTTTAAAGGAGCCTTGAACGGAGTTTACATTTGAGCAGTACCTGTACTTTTGATGTTAAGATAGTTGACCATGTGTCTTAGTTGACATTTGTCTGCAGTTGAGAATAAATATTCCAGATTGAAATATGTCTTGGGTTATTTTCTATGCTAATATTTGTTGGACTACTTCTTTTGTAGATTAGTAGTAGCTTTGTAGGTATTATTTGCATATCCTGGTAGGTTTTGTAATGCTCTATCAACCTCTGTAAACTTAACCAAACTAAATTTGAGGACTAAGTTGAAAAAAATAAGTATTTTATGTTGAACAAGCATGATTCACATTTGTAAAAACAACTTAATGAATTAAGTTCACCCAGCATTGGTTTGTTATTTTAGCTAATCTTTTTTAATCCAAATTATTTGACACAAAATGTTCAGTCAACATGCTTCATGTTGTATCAACAAATTATTTTAATTGTAGTTAATTTATCACTTTACATAGATATGACTTAACTCTGTCAAAGCAACAAGATGACTTGACTAAGTCAAGTTGAGTCAATGAATAATTTTTTACAGTGTACCTTAGTGTCACTTTTGCTCTCACAACCTAACATTGAACTTCAGCGGTGTGGCCTATTGAACCCTAGTACGCTTCTCCCTACCGCAGAGGATGGGGAGCCACATTCTTGCAAAGCAACAATAGAAGAACAAACAAAACCAAGAGCAGATATTCTGCAAACTTTTATACCAGGATCAGAAGTTGTTTATGTAGATGGCTCAGCATCAAAAAATGATATGGGAAAAAATAAAGTTGGGTATGCTGTAGTTACATCTACTGAAGTGTTAGAAGCCAATGCACTCCCTTCTACTTGTTCAGCACAAACGGCTGAACTCTATGCTGTGATCAGGGCATGTGAACTGTTCAAGAACAAGTCACTTACTATCTACACTGATAGTCAATATGTGTTTGCAGCTGTCCATCACCATGCAAGAGTCTGGAAAAATAGAGGTTTTAGAACATCACAGGGCACATCTCTTACTCATACGAATTTGCTACTTAGATTATTAGACGTTGTGCATTTACCGACTCACTTTGCACTGTGCAAATGCAAAGCACACCAGACTGATGACTCTGCAGAAACCGCAGGAAATAGTTTTGCAGATAAAACCGCCAAAGAAGCGGCACTGAAACAACCTACCTTATTAGTGGCAGACATTCTTTTTATAGATAGCGATGTGCTATGTGATGCACAGATTCATGCTCCTAAAATAGAAGTACAAAGTTGGATCAAAAGAGGAGCAATACAACGAGAGAAAGTTTACTATATGAATGACAAGCCCATCCTACCAAAAAATTTATACAAAACAGCTGCTTTGGTGAGCCATGGAAATACTCATGTCTCAACAGGAGGGATGGTACATATCATACAACAATATTTCTATGCTATAAATTTTTCTGATTATGCAAAACAATTTTGTAGGACATGCTTAATTTGTTGTAAACACAATGCACAAGGAAACATCAGACCAAAACGTGGCCAGTTCCCCACAGCTAAGTATCCGTTTCAAGTTGTACATATGGATTTTATTGAATTATCTTGGTCACAAGGGAAGAAATACTGTCTAGTTATTATAGACACTTTTTCTAAGTGGGTAGAAATATACCCTGTAAAGCATTGTGATGCATTGACCGTTGCAAAATGTTTGGTAAGCCATTATTTCCCTACCTATGGCATACCTCATATTATAAGATCAGACAATGGGACTCATTTTGTAAATCAGACTATGTCCCTTTGCTCACAAGCATTAGGTTTTACGCTTAAGAATCATTGTGCGTATCACCCCCAGAGCGCAGGCTTAGTGGAAAGGACCAACGGCACTATTAAAACAAGGCTAAAAAAGACAATGGAAGAGACAAAAAGGCCGTGGCCAGAATGTTTGTCTCTAGTAAAATTATGGATGAGAATAACTCCCACTCCTGCAGGATTAACACCTTTTGAAATAGTGTATGGTAGACCATTTCCCCTAGCAACTGAAATGAATGACATAGAAAAAGCAGACCGAGAAAATACGCTGGCTGATTGGATGCGTAAACTACTAACATCACAACAAAAACATAGCCCCAGTAGTCTGCCAGTAAATTCTGTTTCTACTCAACAGGATAACTTGCAGCCGGGAGATTGGGTCCTGGTCAAGGTCCTGTTGCGGAAAGATTGGAGCACACCTCGGTGGGACGGACCTTATCAAGTCCTCCTTACAACACCAACAGCAGTAAAGATCGCAGAACGACCTTCCTGGATACACAAAAGTCACTGTAAACCCATCAAGCCCTTATCAGAGGCCTCAGCAACAGAGTAGCAGTGGAAGTCCGCTACAAAGGCACAGTAACCAATAGGGTGCTGTTGTCTCAACCCGGTGAAGAAAACAACTGAGCTGCACTCTATTAGGATGGCCCTGATAGGGTGGGGATGTGGTAAAGTGACTCTAGGGGTCATTCTTGTTGTAGGACTTGTATGGTTGTCCTGGCTCTCACCAGCTCCATTACAGCACCTACAGCGATGGACCCATGATGACTTCCATCTACGCCCGTTGCCCGCTGACCACTCACATCCATTTATGCAAGACTACTGGTACCGATATGTACATGATACTGTAACAGCGAAAAATGTGACAAATTGCTATGTTTGTTCAGTAATGCTCACTCATAGTGAAGGACCTACGGTGTATGGCAGAGCTATGAATATCTTCTGCAGGTATAGGATATCAAAGTAATGTTTCAGTTATATTTTCTTTTGTTTTTCATTTTATTTTTCTGTTGTTTTATTACTGTTATACCATGTTTGAAAATGTTTATTAATCAAGCTCTTAATGCTGCTTTTCGGACACGCAGTACAATGTTTCTCTCCCTTACCCAAACTATAGAGACAGAGCCTGTTTCCAGCGATGGCGATGAAGAAGACATATAATTCATAATGACGGCCGAGCCGAAAGCACCCGTGCAGGGCTCGGACCTGAAGAACCGGAATTAAATGTTTTCCAGGATAATGACAATGTGGTCTAAATGAAGGTTGTACCTAAAGTGCTTTTGCAACTTGTACAATGTTGATGCTTCTGATCATACTGTCATGATAAACAGGAGGGACTGTTAGGTTGAAGAAACAGTTGTTAATCATTTCTGTATGATCAGCAATGAGTGTAAATATATATGTATACGTTATTTCTTATCTTCTAGCCACATACTCTTAGCTATTGTACTCTAAGTAAGTGGTTAACAGCTGCCTACTTAGATAAGAATCTCACTTCCCTCTCTTGCGCCCCCCATTGACTATAAATAAAGAAGTCAAGGGGAACCACCCTTTGTAACACATTCTGCTGTAGTTTGCATTGCAGAGAGTGTGGGTACCCTTGCAAGTAAAACTGTAACCTGTGTGTGTCTCATAAATGTGGAGTTGGGGTGGAAACGCCGGGCGCTTTCCCCAACACAGGGAGACCCTCTGCTTCTCTCTGATTGGTTCCCGCTTTCTACAGGAGGTCCAGTGCAGCTGAATGGTGATGATGGTGCAAATCAGGTAAAACACACCAGTCCCAGCTTTCAGTACAGCATCCAGAACCTGCTCCCACCTGTGAGACATATAATACACCAGTGTGTCTGTCAGTCACACATATCACATTTAAACCTGAAGAACAAAACAGTGAATCTGTTCTGACTGAAGTAAAACCACCTTGATAATCGACAGCAGCACCGATCAGCTCAGTCCTACATACAGAGCCAGCTGGACCAAAGAGCTGAATAAGAGGGTGGATGTGAACAGTAAAGTCTTACATGCTTTATAGAAACACGGTACAGCCACATCTGTACTATTACACAGGACACATGTGAGGAACAGGAGACATTAACAAAGAGCATGAAAATAGCTAGAGATTATCACACAACATGTTACACTATTTTGTGAAAACAGGCCTGCAGTCATTCCCCAGCAGCACAGGGCAGAAGGCAAGGGCTCACCCTGGATGGGATGGGATCTCAAGTTTATTATTAAGAAAATGAAATAAAAAATATTTTTTTCCCTTAAAATTAAAATGACAGTTTCCCATTACTGTGTGATCAGGTAAATGCTGCTAGCTTGACCCCCACACTACTGTAAATGCTGCTGAATGCTTACCTCCGTTTTTCATTATCCCCTCCTTCTTCATCATGTGCTGAGAAAAGGAGAGCAGTGGAAACAGGAGAAAGGATAGTTAATAAAAAGCAGGGTTTGCACTGTCGCCTCACTCCTCTGGCACGTGTACTCAAGTCTTCGCTGGAGTTCCGTGTGTATGGAGTTTGCATGCTCCCCCTGTGTCATTGTGGGATTTCCTCCAGGGACTCTGATTTCCCCCCACAGTCCAAAAACATGCTGAGGCTAATTGGAGTTGTCAGATTGCCGGTAGATGTGCTTGTGCGAGGGAATGGAGTGTGAGCGTGTCCTGCAATGGGTTGGCACCCTGTCATGGGACGTTCCCTGCCTTGCGCCCATAGGGACCCTGAGTTAGACAAGCAGTTTCAGACAATGGATGGATACAGCACTGGAACAGATATTACAGAGTAC
Source organism: Brienomyrus brachyistius (assembly GCF_023856365.1). Taxonomy (NCBI): domain Eukaryota; kingdom Metazoa; phylum Chordata; class Actinopteri; order Osteoglossiformes; family Mormyridae; genus Brienomyrus; species Brienomyrus brachyistius. The sequence goes on from NC_064536.1 coordinate 41,671,301, forward strand.
AACTGTAACACTGGTCTACGCTGCAATGAAAAACCACCTACAGACATGTTAGTCAGTCTGCACACCATTAGTAACAATTCATCCTCACAAAGATGAAAAAATGCCTGAATTATGTTGCAAGCTACATGGATTTGTCTGGATTTGTATACATAACAAGTGACTGGCTGTATGTCTGTGGAAAATGTTGTGATTTTTGTCATATTACATACTGATCATAAACTAGAAGACACACATTCAATATTAAAGACACCAATTAGCCTGACTGTGCGTTTTTGGATTGTTGGAGGAAACCCACACAGCATGTGGAGAACATGCAAACTCCACACAGACAGAGCAGAAGCCAGATTCAAACCCCTGTCACTGTCTCCATCCACACCCGTCACCTCCTGTTTGTCCACTGACAGCCCTGGAGGACTTCAACACACAGGTAAAACACTCAAAGATTTCCACAGCAATGAAATGTTTATGAATATCAGCCCATTACAACATACATACTGTATGTAAATGTTTGGCCAACCCTTGACATTTTTTAACATATTGCTTATCATATTTAACCTCATGAAGTCGCCCGATTTAGCTGACACTGTTACTTCTTCCAAGTCTCGTTTATCATATTGAATTAAATTAAAATGCAGATTTTTAAAATATTAAAACATTTTTCCATCAGTGTTTGTGTTAAGGTCCTTCCTTTTTGACTCAGTGACATGTTACATACTGTGCATCTCATTGGCTACAGTCTGCAGTACAGACATCTTACCATCAGTGACTGACAGATTAACCTGATCAGAGAGGCTCCACTGATCTTCACACCACACCAGTACCGATCGGAATCCTCAGCTGTCAGATTGTTGATGGTCACAGTGAAGACTCGCTGGTCAGGATCATCTCTGACTCACACTTTACCCTCCTGTGGAGAGTCAGTGTGTACTATGGGAGTACATGACCTCACATTATACCCTCTGCACCAGTACGGGACTCCACTCCAACAACCGCTGCAAACACCGCGCCTCCCTGAGAGCCATCACCCATCAGCTCATCAGCCACTGCAACCAACTGCAAAGACCTCCCTCTTTCCTGCATCCAAGTAAACCAACTTCCTTTCCTTTCTAACAACCTAAACTGTCCTATTCACCTGCTATATTCCTTTAGGTTTATATTCCTACAAACTGCTTGCTTTGCAGAACAGTTTTTCCCTTTTTAGGTTAATCATTTTAAATCTGGTCACTGCATTTTCATGATTACATCGTTTGTGTCTTTTCCGTTATTTCATGTTTATTGTTTGTTAGGTATAATGTCTGTCTTATGTTAGTTGTAGGAATAAATGCATGTCTTTTTACACAACTTCAGCCTCCGTCATTGAGTGCTCACAATAGTCCCTGCCTCTGCGATCTGGCTACTACGCTCTGAAACCTCAAACTCGCCTGAAATATCGCGAGACTCTCTCTCATTGGCCGTGAGGGGAGCTTCGCTACCGATCGTTTACATTACCTGGTGACCCAGCTCGCTGGACGAGCCTACTAACCCAGGTTATTAAGCGATACGGGTTATTAATGAATCCTATTTAAGTCTCACATTAACAGACTCACTGGGATTCGCATTTGAGTTTGGAGGAGCCGACCATTCGGCATAACAATTGGTTACTAATCAGCATCAAATAATAATTAATTAAAAGTTAATTAATTTCAAAACATATTGGTGGAGATATTAAAATATACCTGAGCTAATAATTCCTACAGCTGTCAGATTGTTGATGGTCACAGTGAAGACTCGCTGGTCAGGATCATCTCTGACTCACACTTTACCCTCCAGTGGAGAGTCAGTGTGTACTATGGGAGTACATGACCTCACATTATACCCTCTGCACCAGTATTTCACATGAGTTTTATATCTGTCACCATAGGAACATGGGATTGTTACAGATCATCCTCTCTGTACACAGGCCCATTTCACTGTAGACACACTGTCAGCACCTGTGGGGAAAATAATTAACTGAATAAGGATTTTCCATCTCATGACATCTCTAAGTAATTATGCTTGGTTTGTGTAATACTTAGATTAGGTCATGTGTAATTAACAGAACAGTGATAATGTATAAAAGTCAAAGACCATCATTTTACTATAAGAACAAGGAAAACAAAACTAGTGTCTGATCTTGGGAAGGGCTTCAGCAGGATGTGGGATCGGGAATCTGAGCCTGGCAGTGTGTTCTAGGGTCTGAGAGGAAAACCAGGACCTTAAATCCCTAGTAAAAGGCCTAGATGAGGTGAATGAATGGGCTTGTCACTGTGTGGGATGGCCACACCCCTTCAGTACTATGGCCTTATTTGTAAACATATCCAGTCCTGTGATACAGGCCCTCTCATATTCCCTCTATACATGCTTCCTTTGGGCTCTATTTGTGAACGTTATTATGTAAAATATCATTGCTATGCTGGTGATACGCAGCTCTATCTGCCATTAAAACCTGGTGACTGCTGCTCTTTGGTGGCCCTTTCTAACTGTCTGGAGGATATTAAGAACAGGACAGCAATGACTTTCGTCCAGATTAATGAAAACAAGACAGAGGTAATGAGTTTTGGTCACTGTTCATGATCTCAGAGAACAATTAGGGCCTCATTCAGAAAACTTCCAGTCACATACTAAAAATCTTGGTGTCATCTTTGATTCATCACTGAGTTTGATAAACAAATAAATGCTGTTGTGAAGGGGTGTTTCTGTCAGCTGAGTTCAATAGCCTGGCTTAAACCACACCTTTCAGCCAAAGACCTGGAGAGTTACTCCTGCTTTTATCCTGATTGGGTTACTGCCGTTCTCTGTACCCAGGTTTACCAGAAGCATCTTTATTCTGACTACACCTTGTTCAAAACGGTGCTACCAGGCTCTCAACAAAAAATAGACACCAAATTTCCCCTGTGTTGGCTGCATTGCATTGGCTACCTGTTAAGTTTTGAGAATTTCTGAGAATACAGTTTAAAGATTTCTTATTTCTTTCTAAGGCGATACATGGCATAGGTCCCCAGTCCGTCTCGGAGCTAATTCAGCCTTACACCGCTTCTTATTAGATGCATCTCTGTACTGACCCTGCACACACAGGAACACATTTTATTTATCTATTTAATCTGACTATTCTGCTTTGCACATCATGTATTTAACATTTATAGTGATTTTATATTTATTACTAGATTATTGTATAACTTTTGCACTGTTTTTTGAACTTGGTTGTTGCTTAGTCTTGTTTTTCCATGGAGCACCATTATACCAAACAGAATTCCTTGTAGGGTCAACCTACTTGGCAATAAACCACAGTCTGATTCTGATTATTTTTTGTGTAACATTGTGTAACATTGGCCAATGTCTCTACTTTTACTATATATTTATATTATTTTGACCTACAGCACTTTGGCACAACATAGATTGTTTTTAAATGTTCTATAGAAATAAAAATAATTCAACTTGATATAGAAACGTATTTCAAGTCATCCATCTTGCCGAGATGGGGGTTGCGCTGTGACCCCTGGTGGACAAATTATGCAGCAACAGCACTCATATCATGGTTGAAAGTTGTGTCTTCAGTCTCTCTGTTTCTTTTTAGTTATCATTAATTGGCCATTATAAACCAAATGCTGATAGCGATTTATCACAGACTCCTGCATTAATGAATTAAAATATTCATGATGAATAAAGAAGATGAATTGGCGCTAATGTGTATTTTTACTGTGTTATTGATAAGATAAATATTACAGTACACGGATCGCTCTGGTGTCTCAGAAATTGTCTCCATTTTTTCATACCAATTTATCATTAGTACAGTAGTGCTTGCAGTTCACAAATGCTTTGGCCTACAAACAATTTGGTTCGCAAAAACAAAATTTGGTCAATGAACAAACTCGACCAGATTCCTTTTTTTATACTAGTGTAACACCGGCGGGGCGCATATCCCAGCATGCCCCGCGTACAATTGTAAATAGAAGGACCACGACAGGCACCCAACAAGCACCGAACCCAAATACACAGATGGGAAACACAATGTTGTCAGAAGCTGAACTGCGAAATGCAGATGCAGTGATAGATTTACACAAACTAAATACACGTTAGGAGCAGACAGGGTATACACACAAGACATGGGCAAAGTGTAAAGTGAGGTAGACCTTCAACAGCACGTCAGTCCATTGCAGGGCAATGGAAGCTGGAGAAATGCCATGTGAACAGCAGAAATGTGGTCATACAGGATGTGAGGGTGAGACTGTGCTGTATACAGAGGGTCTGACCGCACGGCTTTGTTTCAGTCTTTAGTATTGTGATGACATTGTGATAGCCCAGTGATAACTATACTGGATGGGTGGTACCCCTTCAAAGAGCAAGGGGAGATGGGATACCATTGTGGTATGCAAGCAGGTCCTCAGGGTTGTCACACATGTTTTTCTGAGGTGTACACTGCTGGTTGCTTGAGCCCCTGGATGAGACACTGGTCAGTGCCCTGCAGAATTGCTGTGGGCAGTGTGAGGACTTCTGCCCTCTCAGTTAAACAATAGGTGCAGGGACTGAGTCAAATGAGTCTCTCTGCATCCTGCTTAATGATATCAAGGGGTTGTGTAGGCGTGTCTGTGCTCACATGGCTCTATCAGTACAGAGTGAACTGGCCAGGGATCAGTTTATCTAGACACTTAACCCCAGATAGCTCACATTCAGACACAGTCAACCCCTCTGCGTCCCTAGACGAGGCCCTGGAACTGGCTTTGGAGAGAGAAACTGTGGGCAGCGAGGTGGCGGGGAACGAGGCGGGAGAAATCAACCAAGCTGTAAACGCCAAAGGGCTTGGAGGACCCAGGCCCTCAGGTTTACTTCCTGGATGTAGACTGCCTGTAGGCTGACAGGCAGCAGCACCCCCCCCCCCACCCCTCAATCCTCAGACAGTGTCCCAAGTTCACCACCACCCAGGGTTCCGCCAAGGGCACGCATAGCTGGGAAGATGTGGGCCAACAAGGTTAATTTCCGGAACTTCCTTGTTGACACCGGGGAGGTGGCCCTGCTGCCACCTGCTGCAGAGGTGGTGACTACGGATTGGACTCCACTGCAACCCTGGTGAGACCAGACACTGTCTAGAACTGACATTGGTGCAGGTGAGAACAATGACTGGTGACCTGGCCCCTTTAAGAGGGACGGGGTTGTTCCCTTTTGACATGGGGGGTTTAGTTGTGAATAGTAACTATGTGGATGGCTGACATGCTCGATCCCTCCATCCTGGGCCTGAATTTCCCCCGGAGCACGGCATGTGTGCTGGACTTTGGGCACAACATGCTGAGATTCCCTGCGGTCCATGTGTACAGTGGGGCTGCTGGCCCCGCAGCCTCTGCAGCTGACTGCCCACCCCTTACTGCCACTGGGCCTGTACCTCCACATCAGCTAGAGATTCCTTCCTCTGCTACAGTCACATTGGCCCCTGAGCCCACATGTGTCCCCTCCAGTGTAGCGCTGCTGCCTCACTCACTTCACTGGAGTCTAACGGGGTTTATCAGAGCGACTTACCTAAAGCTGCCATTGGAGGAGCCCATGATGACCACACGGTTGCCCTTGTGCCACTGCAATCCCACTGCCCTGGTCCTCTACCTCACACCATTGATCCCCTGCCCCACCCATACGGTTGTGTGCCTCTTCAGGTTTGCAGCCTCCTCCTGCACTGAGCGGCCATTTCAGAAGTTTAATTATTTAATTATACAGTAATACACACGTTTCCAACCATTAAAAACATTATCCAGACTTAAAGTCACTTGAATAAAAATATTTAAAAACTTGTTAGCATTTCAATATAGTATCTGGTTGGACTGTGTACTTCCTCTTTGTTTACATGGTTAACATAACACTCACAGCACAAAGTATGCTGTCCTCAGCATTCGTATCTCCGCAACATTCCAAAGATCCATCATAGGCCTTTAGTGTAAAAACAAGCTAAAATGGTCACTGAGAACCTTTGCGTCCATTGATTTCCATCAGCTGTGTTTGGAAAGTTCGAAAGAATTTCTGAGGCTACTGAACAGAGCCAGGGTTGCCAGCTCTCACCCATCTGGTGTGACACTCACACCTTCAGACTCTCACGCTCACGCAAGAAATCTTATTAAATCTTAGGGCAAATCTATATTATTTCATTATAAACCTAAAATTCGCTATATCAAATGCACTGGGGTACTTTGAAAACCCTGCAAACTATTTACAAGGTAATAAAACTGTTACGTACATGTAAATCTGTGTGCATACTTGTTTCAAACTGAAAATCTTATGCCAGCCAGCTAAACAAATTAGACAACCCTGCTACATGGCTCTCTGTTCAGTTTTCGCTGAATGCTAAGGCTTCCCAGGCAAGCTACTGACCCTCCAAATTTCACAGACCTCTCGGCCACCCAGTAATCTGTAACTTTAGTGCTGAAAGCCTGACAGTGAGTGTATCATGTGAGGCAGCTGTGGAAATACAGACTCTCGTCTGTGCCACAAAAAACCTTCTACAGCGGCAATGTGGGATCTGTGCTCTCCGGGAGCATAACTGCTCGGTACGGCAGCTCCAGCTCTGAGGGCCGCCGAGTCCCGCTGAGGGTGATACGATGCGCCCAGAGAATCACCAGGACAGAACTGCCGCCCTGCATAAGTCCCCGGGGCCTTATGGCCGGGACTGAGAGGCCGAGGAGAAGCTTCTCCCCACGGCCAGTAGGATCATTAACATCACAGATTAAAAGCTAAAATATGCTATAACTACAATCTGTACTTTAAACATTTCTACATATTTTTTATACATTTTCATCTTTACTTTTTATATACCTTTTATTATTATATTTTCTTATTATCTTTCTGTAGTTTCAGTTAATTCACGTTGTTTAATTTTGATGTCCTTTTACTAGTGTGTTTATTACACCGACTGGAGTAACGACAATTTCATTTCACTGCCAGTGTACCACTACATTTGTACGACAAATAAAAATCTTGAATTTATTGTGTTACCCCCATCACATTATTTAATGTGTTCCTCATGAATTTCATTGTTTTCCTCAAAATAAACACGTATTCCAATTTTGGTTCTTGCAACACATTTCCAAAAACGTTGGGACAGGAGCGATTTAGGGCCAGTAGTGAGGTAAATTGGTTAAATAATGATGTGATTTGAAACAAGTGATGTCAACAGGTGATTGTAATTATGATTTGGTACAAAAGCAGCACAAATACGTGAGAAAATTATTGAAATGTTTAAAAACAATGTTCCTCAAAGAACGACAGGAAGAGATTTGGATATTTCACCTTCATCAGTGCATACCATAATTAAAAGATTGAAGGAATCTGAAGCAATTTCAGTGCGTAAAGGACAAGGAAGCAAGCCTAAGTTGAACTACCGTGATCTCCGATCCCTCAGCATCCCACTGCATCAAGAATCGTCATTCATCTATAAGCGATATGACCACATATGACTACTTTGGCAAACCTTTGTCAAGTACCACAATACGTAGTTACATCCACAAATGCCAGTTAAAACTGTACTGTGCCAAAAGCAAGCCCCATCTTAACAGTGTCCAGAAGCGCCGTCGGCTTCTCTGGGCTCAGAACGCATCTGAGTTGGACCATCACACAGTGGAAACGTGTACTGTGGTCAGATGAATCAGTATTTCAGGTATTTTTTGTGAGAAATGGATGCCGTGTGCTCCAGACCAAAGAAGAAAAGGATCACCCAGACTGTTACCAGCAATAAGTCCAAAAGCCAGGGTCTGTCATGGTATGGGGTTGTGTCAGTGCCCTTGGCAAAGGTAACTTGCAGTTCTGTGATGGTACCATTAATGCTGAAAAGTACATAGAGATTTTGGAGCACAATATGTTACCTTCAAGAAGACATTTTTTCCAGGGACGCCCATGCATTTTTCAACAAACAATGCGAAACCACATTCTGCACACATTACAAAGTCCTGGCTGTGGAGGAAGAGGGTATGGGTACTTGACTGCCTGCAGTCCCGACCTGTCTCCAATAGAGAATGTGTGGTTCATTTTGAAGCGCAATATGTGACAACGAAGACCCCGTACTGTTGTCCGCTTTAAGACTTGTCTGCAGGAAGAATGGGACAAAATTACACCTGAAACACTACATCACTTGGTGTCTTCAGTCCCTAAATGTCTTTTAAGTGTTGTGAAAAGGAATGGCGACATTACAAAGTACTAAATGCTTTACTGTCCCAACTTTTTTTGAAATGTGTTCTAAGAACCAAAATTGGAATACGTGTTTGAAAAAGAACAATGAAATTCACGAGGAACACATTAAATAATGTGCTGTTGTATTGTTTTCAATGTAATACAGGTCAAAGATAATTTAACAAAGTGCTGTTTTCAGTTTGATTTTCATTTTACATACCATCCCAACTTTTTCTGATTTGGGGTTGTAAAATGTGAACACAAAAGCTTTTTTTGTGTGAACATTATAAAACAGATTAATTCGTATTAAACAATTTCAAAGACATAGACATCTAATATGTGTGTGTCTGTGAGAGAGAGCATTTCAATTAATGCCTATAGTTCAATATTTGTTATATGTGCTGAATTTCATGGTCATCATTTTGGAAAAAAAGCTACCTAAACCATACGGGACTTAGAAATGGGTTAAAACTGACAGGACGATACCAGATATCAAATTGTATAGTTAGGATGAATGTACTGTTAAACATCAGCACCATTGGAGGAGTCATGCATGGTGAGGCAGGGGGATATCTGTACATTAATGGGCGATGCATTACTGGGGATCTTTGGCGCCACCTTTTGACCAGTTACAGTCGTCATCAACATTAAAAAAACATTTCCATTTCCACTGCGTGAAAAAACAAATTGCACCCTATTTATAGAGTGGGAGACTACTTTTTGCAAGGATTTATATCTCCTGAAATTGCTTCTTCACAGGGACAAAATCTCCTACCACTGATAATTCTGACCATACACAAATTTTTATTTTTCTGCGTCTTGCGATTTTACCGTATCAAAAATAACCAGTAAATCCTATTATTATCCTGCTACCCCCACTCTACCAAAACTCATGAAATGATATGATACATTTGGAGGAGGAAGATTTCTAATTGATCCTTTATACCCACCAACCAGACCAGTATAAGAAGCTGTATGATGTAAAGCCTCTTTAAATGGGTACAGACTACTTCCGTTTATTGTAATAAGTATCTCATAAATTTGACTTTACACTTTTGCATGGTATTGATAGATTTTGAAAGTTAATTACTTAACACAATTCTTATTAAAATTGTTCATTATACAACCTGAATGTCTCAAGGTAGCACATTAGTACAAAAGACGCTGTATGATGTATTATTGTAGCAGTCAGATGTTATTTTAACCAATGTACAGGTTTACCTTTAATTTAATTCTACAAACATAATCAAAATCACTTGTGAAAAAGACATTTAGTCATTTACTAAGGCAGATACAACCTGTGGAAGCACAGCTAAAAGCATACCATCACCCATTATAGAGTGACCCATTGTCTTTGTAACTGAGTAATCACAACTAAGTGCAATTTACTATAATGAAACTGTACACAGAAACTGTAAAGGCAAAGGTAATTTATTATGATGAAATGCTTCCAAAATGCCCAGTGTGCTTCAGCGTTTCTCCTTTTCTACAGTCGTCGACAGGTCCTGTGTTTATTAGGTGATCTGTGATGTAGGAGATCCTGAGAATGGCTGCTGCTCCAAGGATGATTGGCAGGTGGCTTTTCTACAGGAACAGCGGGCTGGAGATGTAAAGGTGGGATGGAGAAAATAAAGTGTAGGGGAATACAGAGTACAAACAACCATAAGAAACACACGGCCCATGGCCATATGTCCACAAGACAACCACCCGCCCAACCCGAGAGGGAGCCCACGAGGGACTAAGGGGGGCCCAACCCCTGTAAAAGGAGGTCCGCAGAGGGGGGACAGACAGCGAGCCCCCCAGTCCCTCCCGCAAGCCCTCCACTGAGGGAAGCGGGTCCAGGGCCAAAGGGCCCCATCAACCGGGAACACTCCCCTGGCGGACGGATCACCGCCCACTGTAGCGACCCGGCACGTCCCCCCCCTCCCCGACACTGCAGGATGATCTAAGGGAGACCCATACAAACAAAGTGCACCATCCCCCCCGCCCCCACCACCCAGGAGCGGACCTGCGTCAACTGGGGAGCGGCAGACCCCCCGCCCAGCCCAGACCGAACCCTACAATTCGCCTAGAAGGGCTCAGAGCATCCCTAGATACCCCGGACCGCCTGCCAGGGCCCCACCACGGCGCAGCAGAGCTAAGGACCACCCAGCCCGCAGCCCACAAGAGGAGACGGCCCATACCGGCCAGAGCCGTCTTCTACCTGCCGGGCCACCCCACACGCGCAGGGCCAGAGACAGAGAGTTAGGGGGGACCCCTCAGCCCCCACTGATTCCCCGTCCCATGTTAATGTGAAGTGTGCATGTACAAGTGTGAGAGAGTTGTGTGTTTATGTCTACAATGCATTAAAATTAGTGGGTGCAGTTCGAGTATGAGGGCCCCACCACTGGCAGATGGCAGAGTCCCCCATCCCCCTCCCTGCACCCCAAGGCCCTAATGTAGCATGGACTGTGTATATAACTAAAGTGCAAAAAGCTGGTGAACAGTCGAGGCACGGGCACCCCACCGCTGGCAGACGGCAGAACCCCACCTGCCTATACCCACCTCCTCAGCCCTAGTGTCATGTGGTGTCTAATGTGCAAGTAAAACCTCCCCACTGCCCCTCAAAGCTCTAGTGTTGTATGAAATGTGGTGTCCGGCCCAGGGGAGCAATAAGGGCGTGCAGGAGTGGGCCCCCCCCGGCACCGGGGCCAGATCCCCGACTGGCCCCGATTAGTCCTCATCCCCGACCCCACACAACCGGCAGGGGCGGCCAACCGAGGGGGTTCAGGGGCGACACATTAACAATTGTTAATAAACATTCCACTATACATCTCAAAATTTAGCACACTTAATTCATTATCTTTGATACTGTTTCAAACATTTAATGTTCCCCAAACAGCAGCAGAAGAACCACAGCTTCATCTTCCTTGTATTTTGGCTCTTCTCTGTGTCAAGAGCTCTACAAGCTCAACTTTAATATTAATTTTCCACCACTTCTACATCTTCTATCTATACCAGACCCACATCTATCTCTACACCGCCAGTTTCCTCTCTGAAGAGTCTCAGAAACAATGCCAGCATTGCCTATCACTCTCACACCCTCCCCTCCCTTACACCAGTCCGTCACACCTCCCAGTCCCCCCATAACCTCCCCAGCCTGGACAGTGGGGGGTGTCGCTGGTGAGCACTCCTCCAAACCATTCCTCTCTCCCCAGTCGATCACCTCGTCCCACAGGTCCCAGGCTCCCCAGTGCTGGTCGTTGGTCCAGGAAACAGCTTTCGGAATTTTCATTCTGGTTAACATAATTAACTAGCCGTCTGTGATACTCTCAAAGCCAAACTAGACACTGTATTTTCAACGTACTCCAGACATTTGCTAAATGCTATTCACCAAGAATGCCTATGGAAAGGGATGGAGCCTTCATTAGCTGCTCGTGGCATCGAGGCTACTCCGATAGAAGTGGCCAAATTGCTAAAACTGTTTCACAACCTATACAGTAACGCTGGCGAAATCAGGACGCTGCTTCGGTACGTTATAACATCGCCATGGTAATGAACCCAGCAAACGGTTAATCTTACTTCAACAACATGGGACATTTAAAAAGTAAACGTATAGGGGCTCTTTTCAGAATAACATCTTCAGATGAAACGCATTACGACAGACCGGATGAGTAAAACCAATCATATCAACCATAAGGCTTGTTGTTTTTAAGTTTAACACAATTATTTTCTCTTACAATTTAAATATAAACAATCACATTACGAAAAATGGCCACAGCATCTACAGTTTAAGCTACTAATTTTAAATATATTTCAATTATATTTTGCGGCAATATTTGCATGAACTATATCACGACATACAATGAAATATATAATTAACTATGCTAACAAAACATAATCTGAAGAAATAGCAAGAAACATACGAAGAGATGCTTCTCACCGCTGCGCCATCACTCTGTCAGAAAGTTTATGTTCAAACGGCACTGATTTTGTTTCTATGGAAACCAGCGAAATTTTTCATTGGTCGAAAGGATGAAGATATGTACTGACGCCATTTTCAACGAATGAAAACGAGAATTAATTGTCAGGGCGGGACGAATTTGAAGGTGAACCAATCAATAGTAGTATGTTTAGCTCGTGCTTGTTTTGGCTGAGCGTGATTGGATTTGTTGATCTAACCGCCTTCAAGCCCGTAAACCATGTATCTACTTGTCAATGGGAAACCACGCAGTTCTGTCTATAAATACTGACTGTAATTTTTTTATGAGATTATGTCTTTGCTATGCAGTATTACGGTAATGCGTAATACCGCGATGTTTGGGGTGCCCCGCTGTTTTGTTTCCATAGCTGGTGAACGCAATTAGCATTTTAGCCACGTTGGTAGGTCCGCTTTTGAGAAAGAACACTATAGTTCTTGTTATTCACATTCTGTGTCCTGGTGTTTTTAATTTCTCATAATGTGAACAAAGATATGTCATATACAAGTTTTTTGAGAGACTAAATTTTGGTTTGATTTATAATTTATTTAATGGTAAATAAAGTTCTTATATAGCCATTTTAGAATTAGTGCAGTCTTTCGTTTAGAATTAGCGCAATATTCTTAAAAACTGCATGTTCAAACCAAACGCCATGCCATAATAACTGCTTTACAGATATTTCATTCAGGAATCTATGGAGGGTATACTGTAGGTAGGCCTGTTTGTGTGTGTGTGTGCGCGCGTTTGGGTGGGTGGTTATGTACATAGTGCTATAAAAACATGTTATTTTGACTTTGTAGGGACATGTTTTCGGTCCCGAAAGTAAGATACTGAATTTTATTAAATTCTGTGAATGCAGTCAAATGAATAATTCAAAAAGTCTTGCATTTTGTTTGGTTGCTTACTGTTACTGCTTGGTAACTACTGCAATGTTTAAGGTTGCCATAGTTAGGATTGGGGTTACGCCCATACAAATGAATGGAGAATCCCCACAAAGATTCAAATACCTAATCTGTGTGTGTGTGTGTGTGTGTGGAGTAGGTGTATATTACATTGTGGGGACCAAATGTCCCCCACAATGTGACAAAAACCCCGTTATTTTGATGTTTTGGGGGGCATTTTCAGGTACTCACAAAGATCTGTAAATACAGTCAAAAAACTAAAAATGCCAAAAGTCTTGTATTTGGTTTGGTTACATATGGTTAAGGTTAGGGGTTGGTAGGGGTTAAAGTTGTCATGTTGGGATTACAGTTTTCCCCATAGAAATGAATGGAGAGTCCCACGAAGATATGATTACACAGCTGTATGTGTGTGTGTGTTGTGTGTGGTATCAGATCAGTCCCTGAGAGTTCAGTAGTCAGGCGCCATGTTTCTGAGTCTGGTTGTGGAGGCCTGAATGCTTTTCCAGATGCCAGAGTGAAAAGATTATGTGAGGGGTGGGTGCGGTCATCCACAATGTTGGTGGCTTTGCGGATGGAGCGTGTGATGTGAATGTCCATGATGGAGGGGAGAGAGACTCTAATAATCTTCTCAGCTATCCTCACTATCCGCTGGTCTTATAATCTGAGGCGAGGCAGTTCCCAATTCAGACCGTGATGCAGCTGCTCAGTTTGCTCTTGTCTAAGGAATCAAAAATGTGGTTCCATGGGGTTCCAGACAGTGACCTTTTTTGGAGACAGTGAGACTAAATTTTATACCTAGGTGCACCAGTTATGACATTGGTCAGGTAGGCTGTGGTCTGTTAGTTGGTGACAAGTGGCTGGTGATCCATGCAACCCAAGCAGAAGTGAGCAGAACTTGTATCAGCCAAATAGACAGGAGAAAGCGGATTTTTCATTGGACTTCAGGACTCCTGAGTAACAGATAAAGACAGAGAAACAGCAAAGTTATGGAGAATCAGGAAGTAAGTGCCAGTCTGCGCAGATCTGAGGTCAGTGAGACACACATAAGGCTCCTCTGATGCTCCTCTTCATCCGCTGATGGGCCTCCAGGTGAGAATCACAAATCAAACATAATAACAACTGACACAAAGGCCTGAGGTCAGACCCTCGGTATGCAGCACACAGTGTGTCTGCAGTCTCACCCTCACATCGTGTATGATGACATTTCTGCTTTTTAGATTAAGTGCCTGTCTGAGAATAACTTCTGCATCATGCTAATTATTTAGCTGTTTCGTGCTCATGGGCAAAAGAAAAATGAGGATTAAGTTAAATATATCAGAAATAAATTTCTAATGTGGCTCAAGGCCACAGTAAAGTGGACCATCACATCAAGTAAGTACAAAACAGCCTTTACTAATACGCTAAGGGTTAAAACAACATATAAGATGTGCATAATCTGACAGTATATCAGCGTGAGAGCAAGGCTGGCCCTGGAAGTGGTGTGCATGCAATGGCAGAGCAAAGTTAGAGACACCCGCTAAAAACTTTCATTTCATCTCACTTGCTCCTTTTTCCTTCTTTTTTTCCCTCCTAATCTGTCCATCCTCTTCGGCCAGCTCACCCACTGCATCACCATGCCGCCTAAAAATGAAATAAATAAATTTTTTAAATTTAAAAAATGAAATCGATCAACATGAGAGGCCTATACAGAGTTTATAGAACCCCTCATGGTAAAGCAAACATGTTTGTCACAGCAGTGCATTCAGACCATGATTCTGCTAAAGCTGCCGGACAGGACAAAGGGAAAAAAAAGAAGAAGGTGGGGGTCAGTGCAGCAGTGGGTAGTTCAGGTCCAGAATGTAAAAATCCAGACCAAGATTTAGTTTCAACCAAACAGCTGAGTACTCTGTATCAGTGTCATTCTTAAAGTCGTGTTTCAACTTCTGGCAAAGTTCTCCCAGGAGCCTATCTCTGTTGTATGTACAGTCGGCATGTAATTCATTCCTGCCCAGATCCCTGACAAACAGTTGGAGGCAGAATTACTTGTTATCAGAGTATGTGAATTTTTACACACACCAGCAGCTGTGACAGAATAAGATATTTCCTTTATACTGCTGCCACATAGTGGACACAAAGAAGACTGCAGTCAATTCTAAAATCAGTCGGTCAACATGCTACCACGACAGACTATAATCGGGAAGTGATCAAACTTCATGGAACAATATGAATATAAACAAACAGATGTAGTAATTATATTGTGCAAAATGTATCTTCATCTTAACTACGCTGAATGGTGGAGTCCCAGAGTAAGTGATCCTCACCTGGAGGCCCATCAGTGAAGAAGAGGATGAAGAGGAGCATCAGAGGAGCCTTATGTGTGTATCGCTGACCTCAGATCTGTGGAGACTGACACTCACTTCCTGACTCTCCTTAACCTCACTGCCTCCCTTTTTGTGGGTTTTAAATGTTTTAAAAATCATCCATCTATCTTTGATTTTCATAAATTGTTTGTGCACTGATGCATTTCCTGTCTATTTCTTGTCTGTAAAAAGGAAAACAGTTTGATGCTGCTGTTGTCCTGCTCTTACCAGGAATAAATATTTTGATTTCATCTAGAATCTTATCATTTTAGAAACATGATTTCATAGCAAAATTATTGATAGCTGGTCTTCACAGTGAATCATTCATGCTCACAGAATTTAAACTACAAACAAATTAATCAAATAAGTCTAGTTCTTTTCTAAACTGTTACTTCCTCATATTGCAAATGAGCAAAGAGCAGTGAAATCAGACTTATTCTGAAAAGCAGAAAAGTCGTCATACAGGATGTGAGTGTGAGACTCTGCAGAAACACTGTGTGCTACATACAGAGGGTCTGACCTCAGGCCTTTGTTTCAGTCTTTATTATGTTTTATACAGTTTTAAAATGTCACTGCAGTAGGTCCTTTTCATATGTGTGGATCAGCACAAATCAAGAGGTCCGTTAGGAAGGTGTCTGTATGACAGGGGTGGGGGTATCCTGGGGGGGGGGGGATGGGTGGGGGCAAAGTCAGGTAATTCACTTCATCTGGGTCTTATCAGCAGTCCTGTGTTTCTCTCAGCACCACAATGATGTTTCACACATAATGGGGTCCGTGGGCCTCCTCAGTTATATTCAGGCTTTCAAAGTTCTTCAATCATAAAAAGTCACATGGATCTGACACTCTGACACTGTTATATTAATTTGTTTAAATTCATTGAAAATACTATATATTACAGCTAGTATTTGGATCCGTCTGCTCTTTATCCGTTCCTCACTGGCATACCTGGGTCTCTGTGCAGTGCTTTCCGGAAGCATCAGAACCATTCATAAGGGAATCTATGTGTGGCTGCCCTCTAGTGGATACACAAAATTCGGCTACTTAAGTAGCTTGACTATATTTCCCTCCTAGTTTAGTTTAGTTCCTAATTTAATTTAACAGATGAAACTGAAGGCAGAGCTGGAAATTAGTTTAGTCATGACTTCAGAAGTTACGCTGACATGGGATTCTGTACAATCAGAGATGAAGCTGCTGGATGGGCTGGTCATCGCCTGCTTTTTCTGACTGATGTAGGTCTGGATGTAAAGTTACAAACTGCTTAATGTGTATCAATCTGTTTTATAATGTTCACACAAAAAAGTGCTTTTAATGTGTCTGCACCTTGTATCTCCCACAATGTGCTTCTGCATTTGATATCTTCTTGACTTGGGGATAAAGAGATTTAACTGGATGGATTTTACTTTTGTGAAGCACTACAGTCCAAAGCTGAACTGATTGTTCAAAGCTTTTTGGTTTTTAAGCAAAACTACTTCATTTAATTTATCTGAAACCCACTTTGCGCCTTTCTAGACTCAACAAAGCATCATTGCCAACAAAATAAGTGAGTTACAGTTAAATCAGGTAAAGAAGTTTCATTTGGAATTTACTGATCCAGGTTTTCAGCACCACGGACACCAACTAGACTTACTGTCATTTAATGGGAGTGAAAGCAGAAACCAATAGATCACACAGGGATATTTTCATTTGATGGTGTCTTTCTTTTTACTTTTGATATGCCGTCTTCCTCCTTAGCTGATATGTGAGGCTGCTGTCAGCTGAGACAAGCTGGTGTGATTTTACGCAGAGTGATAAGTGGGCAGTCCTGTTTTCGTGTGTTACATTTTCATTTGATGTTGGCCAATATGTATGTGGTACTGTTTCCTCCTTAACTGACATGCACAGGCTGTTGTTAGCAGAGACAAGCTGGTGTATTTGTACTGCAGATTGAAAAGTGGGCGTTCCCGATTACATCACTCTTTTAAAGAGTCCCTGATTGGTGGGCTCTGACGTGGAGGGGTGACCTAAAAACTCCAAACCATTTATCCTTCCATCCATCCATCCATTTTCCAAACCGCTTATCCTACTGGGTCGTGGGGGGTCCGGAGCCTATCCCGGAAGCAATGGGCACGGGAACAAACCTGGATGGGGGGCCAGCCCATCGCAGCCAAACCATTTAAGTTTGTGAAATTCATTTTTAATAATTACCAATTTCAGAAAAATATGAAATGTTTTGTAAAGTATCAATTTATTAATCATGTATTTAAACAAATTATGACCAGTATAAAAGACACATACAAAACTGTACAAAAGTCTTGGGCTGTCGAAGAAAATGATGTTCAAATGATCTTCATCTTGGTCTAGAATTATAATATTTTGTCCGTCAAAGTGTGGCAGCCCAGTCATTTCAAAATCTCTTCTAAAGTTAGTAAAACATTTGCACCAACCATCCAATAGACCTATATCTTTTTATAACACAACTCCTATGGCTAATCAATGCATCATTAACATTTTGTCACGGGAGACGGCAGCGATCGCGGGCAGGCGGGTAAGAAGCAGGCAGACAGCCGAGAATCAGGGCAAACGAGGGGTTTAATCTCAGGGACGAGGGCACGAACATCAACTGACATCAATGACGGACAAAGGACTCGGGTAAGACACGGACTGAAATACACAGGACTGAGCAAATTAACTAGATACAGCTGGGTACAATCGGGAGAAAACACGTGGGTAATCAGGGGGCGTGGCACACAGGAGGAGCGGACGAGCCGGGCATGACACATTTGTTTAATTAAATTAATTAATTAAGTGAGCTGGTGGCAGAATTTAACAAATACATGGAATGGCTGGGGTGCCCCTGAGGAGAGGTTTAGGATCCAAAGCGTGGTTCATCTAGCGATCCAACAAGGCATCAGTAACTTTATGGAGAAAAGAAGAAATTCTTGTTAGTTTTTATTGTGTCACTTTTAATTTGCATATATTTTTATGATAATTGTGTTTTTGTTCTGAGCAAATATACACAACCCAATTAAATAGCATTAAACTTTTTCTTTGATGGCCCAAGACTTTTGCATAGTACCATATTTTTTCAGAATCAAGAGACAATTTAATAAAAACCAGTCTTACCTTCACAAGATAACGATTATTAAACATTAACCAGCAGGTGGCAGCAAAGCACTTGTGAATAAGTGGCCAATACGTGGTTGTACAGGTTGCCAGCAGATAATCATCCCCTCTGTGTTTAACTGACTCTCATGCTATGACTGTACAGACTGAGCAGGGCCGAGTGAGAGAGGCTTCACTGCAGTTAGCATAACCGTTTATTTTACAGCTCGTCTGACTCATTCTGCTCCACGAAGGTCATCTCCTCTGCCAGCTTCCTCTGATCCAGGGAGACCCTCTGCTTCTCTCTGATTGGTTCCCGCTTTCTACAGGAGGTCCAGTGCAGCTGAATGGTGATGATGGTGCAAATCAGGTAAAACACACCAGTCCCAGCTTTCAGTACAGCATCCAGAACCTGCTCCCACCTGTGAGACATATAATACACCAGTGTGTCTGTCAGTCACACATATCACATTTAAACCTGAAGAACAAAACAGTGAATCTGTTCTGACTGAAGTAAAACCACCTTGATAATCGACAGCAGCACCGATCAGCTCAGTCCTACATACAGAGCCAGCTGGACCAAAGAGCTGAATAAGAGGGTGGATGTGAACAGTAAAGTCTTACATGCTTTATAGAAACACGGTACAGCCACATCTGTACTATTACACAGGACACATGTGAGGAACAGGAGACATTAACAAAGAGCATGAAAATAGCTAGAGATTATCACACAACATGTTACACTATTTTGTGAAAACAGGCCTGCAGTCATTCCCCAGCAGCACAGGGCAGAAGGCAAGGGCTCACCCTGGATGGGATGGGATCTCAAGTTTATTATTAAGAAAATGAAATAAAAAATATTTTTTTCCCTTAAAATTAAAATGACAGTTTCCCATTACTGTGTGATCAGGTAAATGCTGCTAGCTGGACCCCCACACTACTGTAAATGCTGCTGAATGCTTACCTCCGTTTTTCATTATCCCCTCCTTCTTCATCATGTGCAGAGAAAAGGAGAGCAGTGGAAACAGGAGAAAGGATAGTTAATAAAAAGCAGGGTTTGCACTGTCGCCTCACTCCTCTGGCACGTGTACTCAAGTCTTCGCTGGAGTTCCGTGTGTATGGAGTTTGCATGCTCCCCCTGTATCATTGTGGGGTTTCCTCCAGGGACTCTGATTTCCCCCCACAGTCCAAAAACATGCTGAGGCTAATTGGAGTTGTCAAATTGCCGGTAGATGTGCTTGTGCGAGGGAATGGAGTGTGAGCGTGTCCTGCAATGGGTTGGCACCCTGTCATGGGACGTTCCCTGCCTTGCGCCCATAGGGACCCTGAGTTAGACAAGCAGTTTCAGACAATGGATGGATACAGCACTGGAACAGATATTACAGAGTACAACTGTAACACTGGTCTACGCTGCAATGAAAAACCACCTACAGACATGTTAGTCAGTCTGCACACCATTAGTAACAATTCATCCTCACAAAGATGAAAAAATGCCTGAATTATGTTGCAAGCTACATGGATTTGTCTGGATTTGTATACATAACAAGTGACTGGCTGTATGTCTGTGGAAAATGCTGTGATTTTTGTCATATTACAGACTGATCATAAACTAGAAGACACACATTCAATATTAAGGACACCAATTAGCCTGACTGCGCGTTTTTGGATTGTTGGAGGAAACCCACACAGCATGTGGAGAACATGCAAACTCCACACAGACAGAGCAGAAGCCAGATTCAAACCCCTAAACATGGAGGCGTGAAGCAACAGCGCCGCCTACTGGACCACCGTGCCACTATCATTGAAACAATAATCCCAATAAATAACTCTGTTTCACAACAGCTGATAAATAGGGGATTATCCCCACAAAGAAGCACAAACCCCTTCGTGAGTGAAACTGCTGGGTTGATTAGTATGTATCTATTTATATTCAAGCATAAATAATTCACAGGCAGATTTAAATCAATTACTTATGTTTAACAGTAATATGAACTGGAATCTGCAGGATTCCACAACCAGCCACCAATACCAGCCAGTGTCCTTCCTCTCCAGCCCACTCATTGTCACAATGAAGGTTTTATTTTCTGTGTCATCCCTGATCAGGACAGGCCTCCCATGCAAACTCACTGATCTCTCTGATGCACAGGAGCCCCCAATCTTACACCACATCCTTTGTCTTTTGTTGTTTCCATAGTAACACTGACACTGTCTCCATCCACACCCGTCACCTCCTGTTTGTCCACTGACAGCCCTAGAGGACTTCAACACACAGGTAAAACACTCAAAGATTTGCACAGCAATGAAATGTTTATGAATATCAGCCCATTACAACATACATACTGTATGTAAATGTTTGGCCAATAAACTGACATTTTTTAACATATTGCTTATCATATTTAACCTCATGAAGTCGCCCGATTTAGCTGACACTGTTACTTCTTCCAAGTCTCGTTTATCATATTGAATTAAATTAAAATGCAGATTTTTAAAATATTAAAACATTTTTTTCATCAGTGTTTGTGTTAAGGTCCTTCCTTTTTGACTCAGTGACATGTTACATACTGTGCATCTCATTGGCTACAGTCTGCAGTACAGACATCTTACCGTCAGTGACTGACAGATTAACCTGATCAGAGAGGCTCCACTGATCTTCACACCACACCAGTACCGATCGGAGTCCTCAGCTGTCAGATTGTTGATGGTCACAGTGAAGACTCGCTGGTCAGGATCATCTCTGACTCACACTTTACCCTCCTGTGGAGAGTCAGTGTGTACTATGGGAGTACATGACCTCACATTATACCCTCTGCACCAGTATTTCACATGAGTTTTATATCTGTCACCATAGGAACATGGGATTGTTACAGATCATCCTCTCTGTACACAGGCCCATTTCACTGTAGACACACTGTCAGCACCTGTGGGGAAAATAATTAACTGAATAAGGATTTTCCATCTTATGACATCTCTAAGTAATTATGCTTGGTTTGTGTAATACTTAGATTAGGTCATGTGTAATTAACAGAACAGTGATGATGTATAAAAGTCAAAGACCATCATTTTACTATAAGAACAAGGAAAACAAAACTAGTGTCTGATCTTGGGAAGGGCTTCAGCAGGATGTGGGATCGGGAATCTGAGCCTGGCAGTGTGTTCTAGGGTCTGAGAGGAAAACCAGGACCTTAAATCCCTAGTAAAAGGCCTAGATGAGGTGAATGAATGGGCTTGTCACTGTGTGGGATGGCCACACCCCTTAAGTACTATGGCCTTACTTGTAAACATATCCAGTCCTGTGATACAGGCCCTCTCATATTCCCTCTATACATGCTTCCTTTGGGCTCTATTTGTGAACGTTATTATGTAAAATATCATTGCTATGCTGGTGATACGCAGCTCTATCTGCCATTAAAACCTGGTGACTGCTGCTCTCTGGTGGCCCTTTCTAACTGTCTGGAGGATATTAAGAACAGGACAGCAATGACTTTCGTCCAGATTAATGAAAACAAGACAGAGGTAATGAGTTTTGGTCACTGTTCATGATCTCAGAGAACAATTAGGGCCTCATTCAGAAAACTTCCAGTCACATACTAAAAATCTTGGTGTCATCTTTGATTCATCACTGAGTTTGATAAACAAATAAATGCTGTTGTGAAGGGGTGTTTCTGTCAGCTGAGTTCAATAGCCTGGCTTAAACCACACCTTTCAGCCAAAGACCTGGAGAGTTACTCCTGCTTTTATCCTGATTGGGTTACTGCCGTTCTCTGTACCCAGGTTTACCAGAAGCATCTTTATTCTGACTACACCTTGTTCAAAACGGTGCTACCAGGCTCTCAACAAAAAATAGACACCAAATTTCCCCTGTGTTGGCTGCATTGCATTGGCTACCTGTTAAGTTTTGAGAATTTCTGAGAATACAGTTTAAAGATTTCTTATTTCTTTCTAAGGCGATACATGGCATAGGTCCCCAGTCCGTCTCGGAGCTAATTCAGCCTTACACCGCTTCTTATTAGATGCATCTCTGTACTGACCCTGCACACACAGGAACACATTTTATTTATCTATTTAATCAGACTATTCTGCTTTGCACATCATGTATTTAACATTTATAGTGATTTTATATTTATTACTAAATTATTGTATAACTTTTGCACTGTTTTTTGAACTTGGTTGTTGCTTAGTCTTGTTTTTCCATGGAGCACCATTATACCAAAAAGAATTCCTTGTAGGGTCAACCTACTTGGCAATAAACCACAGTCTGATTCTGATTATTTTTTGTGTAACATTGTGTAACATTGGCCAATGTCTCTACTTTTACTATATATTTATATTATTTTGACCTACAGCACTTTGGCACAACATAGATTGTTTTTAAATGTGCTATAGAAATAAAAATAATTCAACTTGATATAGAAACATATTTCAAGTCATCCATCTTGCCGAGATGGGGGTTGCGCTGTGACCCCTGGTGGACAAATTATGCAGCAACAGCACTCATATCATGGTTGAAAGTTGTGTCTTTAGTCTCTCTGTTTCTTTTTAGTTATCATTAATTGGCCATTATAAACCAAATGCTGATAGCGATTTATCACAGACTCCTGCATTAATGAATTAAAATATTCATGATGAATAAAGAAGATGAATTGGCGCTAATGTGTATTTTTACTGTGTTATTGATAAGATAAATATTACAGTACACGGATCGCTCTGGTGTCTCAGAAATTGTCTCCATTTTTTCATACCAATTTATCATTAGTACAGTAGTGCTTGCAGTTCACAAATGCTTTGGCCTACAAACAATTTGGTTCGCAAAAACAAAATTTGGTCAATGAACAAACTCGACCAGATTCCTTTTTTTATACTAGTGTAACACCGGCGGGGCGCATATCCCAGCATGCCCCGCGTACAATTGTAAATAGAAGGACCACGACAGGCACCCAACAAGCACCGAACCCAAATACACAGATGGGAAACACAATGTTGTCAGAAGCTGAACTGTGAAATGCAGATGCAGTGATAGATTTACACAAACTAAATACACGTTAGGAGCGGACAGTAACACACAAGACATGGGCAAAGTGTAAAGTGAGGTAGACCTTCAACAGCACGTCAGTCCATTGCAGGGCAATGGAAGC
This sequence comes from Brienomyrus brachyistius, assembly GCF_023856365.1. Taxonomy (NCBI): domain Eukaryota; kingdom Metazoa; phylum Chordata; class Actinopteri; order Osteoglossiformes; family Mormyridae; genus Brienomyrus; species Brienomyrus brachyistius. The sequence continues at coordinate 41,694,871 of NC_064536.1, forward strand.
TGGAGAAATGCCATGTGAACAGCAGAAATGTGGTCATACAGGATGTGAGGGTGAGACTGTGTGCTGTATACAGAGGGTCTGACCTCACGGCTTTGTTTCAGTCTTTAGTATTGTGATGACATTGTGATAGCCCAGTGATAACTATACTGGATGGGTGGTACCCCTTCAAAGAGCAAGGGGAGATGGGATACCATTGTGGTATGCAAGCAGGTCCTCAGGGTTGTCACACATGTTTTTCTGAGGTGTACACTGCTGGTTGCTTGAGCCCCTGGATGAGACACTGGTCAGTGCCCTGCAGAATCGCTGTGGGCAGTGTGAGGACTTCTGCCCTCTCAGTTAAACAATAGGTGCAGGGACTGAGTCAAATGAGTCTCTCTGCATCCTGCTTAATGATATCAAGGGGTTGTGTAGGCGTGTCTGTGCTCACATGGCTCTATCAGTACAGAGTGAACTGGCCAGGGATCAGTTTATCTAGACACTTAACCCCAGATAGCTCACATTCAGACACAGTCAACCCCTCTGCGTCCCTAGACTAGGCCCTGGAACTGGCTTTGGAGAGAGAAATTGTGGGCAGCGAGGTGGCGGGGAACGAGGCAGGAGAAATCAACCAAGCTGTAAACGCCAAAGGGCTTGGAGGACCCAGGCCCTCAGGTTTACTTCCTGGATGCAGACTGCCTGTAGGCTGAGAGGCAGCAGCACCCCCCCCACCCCTCAATCCTCAGACAGTGTCCCAAGTTCACCGCCACCCAGGGTTCCGCCAAGGGCACGCATAGCCGGGAAGATGTGGGCCAACAAGGTTAATTTCCGGAACTTCCTTGGTGACACCGGGGAGGTGGCCCTCCTGCCACCTGCTGCAGAGGTTGTGACTACGGATTGGACTCACAGAGGCAACTTCTGTCACATACCCACCATAGTGATGTGAGTCGCATGTACTGCCCTAGTCCATACAGGTTCCACTGCAACCCTGGTGAGACCAGACACTGTCTAGAACTGACATTGGTGCAGGTGAGAACAATGACTGGTGACCTGGCCCCTTTAAGAGGGACGGGGTTGTTCCCTTTTGACATGGGGGGTTTAGTTGTGAATAGTAACTATGTGGATGGCTGACATGCTCGATCCCTCCATCCTGGGCCTGAATTTCCCCCGGAGCACGGCATGTGTGCTGGACTTTGGGCACAACATGCTGAGATTCCCTGCGGTCCATGTGTACAGTGGGGCCGCTGGCCCCGCAGCCTCTGCAGCTGACTGCCCACCCCTTACTGCCACTGGGCCTGTACCTCCACATCAGCTAGAGATCCCTTCCTCTGCTACAGTCACATGGGCCCCTGAGCCCACATGTGTCCCCTCCAGTGTAGCGCTGCAGCCTCACTCACTTCACTGGAGTCTAACGGGGTTTACCAGAGCGACTTACCTGAAGCTGCCATTGGAGGAGCCCATGATGACCACACGGTTGCCCTTCTGCCACTGCAATCCCACTGCCCTGGTCCTCTACCTCACACCATTGATCCCCTGCCCCACCCATACGGTTGTGTGCCTCTTCAGGTTTGCAGCCTCCTCCTGCACTGAGCGGCCATTTCAGAAGTTTAATTATTTAATTATACAGTAATACACACGTTTCCAACCATTAAAAACATTATCCAGACTTAAAGTCACTTGAATAAAAATATTTAAAAACTTGTTAGCATTTCAATATAGTATCTGGTTGGACTGTGTACTTCCTCTTTGTTTACATGGATAACATAACACTCACAGCACAAAGTATGCTGTCCTCAGCATTCGTATCTCCGCAACATTCCAAAGATCCATCATAGGCCTTTAGTCTAAAAACAAGCTAAAATGGTCACTGAGAACCTTTGCGTCCATTGATTTCCATCAGCTGTGTTTGGAAAGTTCGAAAGAATTTCTGAGGCTACTGAACAGAGCCAGGGTTGCCAGCTCTCACCCATCTGGTGTGACACTCACACCTTCAGACTCTCACGCTCACGCAAGAAATCTTATTAAATCTTAGGGCAAATCTATATTATTTCATTATAAACCTAAAATTCGCTATATCAAAAGCACTGGGGTACTTTGAAAACCCTGCAAACTATTTACAAAGTAATAAAACTGTTACGTACATGTAAATCTGTGTGCATACTTGTTTCAAACTGAAAATCTTATGCCAGCCAGCTAAACAAATTAGACAACCCTGCTACAGGCCTCTCTGTTCAGTTTTCGCTGAATGCTAAGGGTTCCCAGGCAAGCTACTGACCCTCCAAATTTCACAGACCTCTCGGCCACCCAGTAATCTGTAACTTTAGTGCTGAAAGCTTGACAGTGAGTGTATCATGTGAGGCAGCTGTGGAAATACAGACTCTCGTCTGTGCCACAAAAAACCTTCTACAGCGGCAATGTGGGATCTGTGCTCTCCGGGAGCATAACTGCTCGGTACGGCAGCTCCAGCTCTGAGGGCCGCCGAGTCCCGCTGAGGGTGATACCATGCGCCCAGAGAATCACCAGGACAGAACTACCGCCCTGCATAAGTCCCCGGGGCCTTATGGCCGGGACTGAGAGGCCGAGGAGAAGCTTCTACCCCCAGGCCCGTAGGATCATTAACATCACAGATTAAAAGCTAAAATATGCTATAACTACAATCTGTACTTTAAACATTTCTACATATTTTTTATACATTTTCATCTTTATTGTTATATTTTCTTATTATAGTCACGATCGGTCAGGTGCAGACAGGCGATCGTGCATGCAGGCGGGTAAGGAATCAGGCAAACAGGACTGGAAGCCGAAAATCAGGGCAAACGAGGGTTTAATAAAAGACAAAGGCACGAACATCGACCAACATCAATGACGGACAAGGGAAACCGGGGAGACCAGGACTTAAATACACAGGACTAATCAAAGTAACTAGACGAAGCTGGAGACGATCAGGGAAATACACGTGGGTAATCAGGGGGCGTGGCACACACGAGGAGCGGACGAGTCGGGCATGACAATTATCTTTCTGTAGTTTCAGTACTTCTTTTGTTAATTCACGTTGTTTAATTTTGATGTCCTTTTACTAGTGTGTTTATTACACCGACTGGAGTAACGACAATTTCATTTCGCTGCCAGTGTACCACTACATTTGCATGACAAACAAATATCTTGAATTTATTGTGTTACCCCCACCATATTATTTAATGTGTTCCTCATGAATTTCATTGCTTTTCTCAAAATAAACACGTATTCCAATTTTGGTTCTTGCAACATATTTCCAAAAAAGTTGGGACAGGAGCAATTTAGGGCCAGTAGTGAGGTAAATTGGTTAAATAATGATGTGATTTGAAAGAGGTGATGTCAATAGGTGATTGTAATTATGATTTGGTACAAAAGCAGCACAAATACGTGAGAAAATTATTGAAATGTTTAAAAACAATGTTCCTCAAAGAACGACAGGAAGAGATTTGGATATTTCACCTTCAACAGTGCATAACATAATTAAAAGATTGAAGGAATCTGAAGGAATTTCAGTGCGTAAAGGACAAGGAGGCAAGCCTAAGTTGAACTACCGTGATCTCCGATCCCTCAGGCGGCACTGCATCAAGAATCGTCATTCATCTATAAGCGATATGACCACATATGACTACTTTGGCAAACCTTTGTCAAGTACCACAATACGTAGTTACATCCACAAATGCCAGTTAAAACTGTACTGTGCCAAAAGCAAGCCCCATCTTAACAGTGTCCAGAAGCGCCGTCGGCTTCTCTGGGCTCAGAACGCATCTGAGTTGGACCATCACACAGTGGAAACGTGTACTGTGGTCAGATGAATCAGTATTTCAGGTATTTTTTGTGAGAAATGGATGCCGTGTGCTCCAGACCAAAGAAGAAAAGGATCACCCAGACTGTTACCAGCAATAAGTCCAAAAGCCAGGGTCTGTCATGGTATGGGGTTGTGTCAGTGCCCTTGGCAAAGGTAACTTGCAGTTCTGTGATGGCACCATTAATGCTGAAAAGTACATAGAGATTTTGGAGCACAATATGCTACCTTCAAGAAGACATTTTTTCCAGGGACGCCCATGCATTTTTCAACAAACAATGCGAAACCACATTCTGCACACATTACAAAGTCCTGGCTGCGGAGGAAGAGGGTATGGGTACTTGACTGCCTGCAGTCCCGACCTGTCTCCAATAGAGAATGTGTGGTGCATTTTGAAGGGCAATATGTGACAACGAAGACCCCGTACTGTTGTCCGCCTTAAGACTTGTTTGCAGGAAGAATGGGACAAAATTACACCTGAAACACTACATCACTTGGTGTCTTCAGTCCCTAAATGTCTTTTAAGTGTTGTGAAAAGGAATGGCAACATTATAAAGTAGTAAATGCTTTACTGTCCCAACCTTTTTTGAAATGTGTTCTAAGAACCAAAATTGGAATACGTGTTTGAAAAAAAAAACAATGAAATTCACGAGGAACACATTAAATAATGTCCTGTTGTATTGTTTTCAATGTAATACAGGTCTAAGCTAATTTAACAAAGTGCTGTTTTCAGTTTGATTTTCATTTTACATACCATCCCAACTTTTTCTGATTTGGGGTTGTAAAATGTGAACACAAAAGCTTTTTCTGTGTGAACATTATAAAACAGATTAATTCGTATTAAATAATTTGAAATACATAGACATCTAATATGTGTGTGTCTGTGAGAGAGAGCATTTCAATTAATGCCTATAGTTCAATATTTGTTATATGTGCTGAAATTCATGGTCATCATTTTGGAAAAAAAGCTACCTAAACCATACAGGACTTAGAAATGGGTTAAAACTGACAGGACGATACCAGATATCAAATTGTATAGTTAGGATGAATGTACTGTTAAACATCAGCACCATTGGAGGAGTCATGCACGGTGAGGCAGGGGGATATCTGTACATTAATGGGCGATGCATTACTGGGGATCTTTGGCGCCACCTTTTGACCAGTTACAGTCGTCATCAACATTAAAAAAACATTTCCATTTCCACTGCGTGAAAAAACAAATTGCACCCTATTTATAGAGTGGGAGACTACTTTTTGCAAGGATTTATATCTCCTGAAATTGCTTCTTCACAGATAAGCACCAGAATGTTCTTTTCCCAGATGGTAGTAGGGACAAAATCTCCTACCACTGATAATTCTGACCATACACAAATTTTTATTTTTCTGCGTCTTGCGATTTTACCGTATCAAAAATAACCAGTAAATCCTATTATTATCCTGCTACCCCCACTCTACCAAAACTCATGAAATGATATGATACATTTGGAGGAGGAAGATTTCTAATTGATCCTTTATACCCACCAACCAGACCAGTATAAGAAGCTGTACGATGTAAAGCCTCTTTAAATGGGTACAGACTACTTGCGTTTATTGTAATAAGTATCTCATAAATTTGACTTTACACTTTTGCATGGTATTGATAGATTTTGAAAGTTAATTACTTAACACAATTCTTATTAAAATTGTTCATTATACAACCTGAATGTCTCAAGGTAGCACATTAGTACAAAAGACGCTGTATGATGTATTATTGTAGCAGTCAGATGTTATTTTAACCAATGTACAGGTTTACCTTTAATTTAATTCTACAAATATCATCAAAATCACTTGTGAAAAAGACATTTAGTCATTTACTAAGGCAGATACAACCTGTGGAAGCACAGCTAAAAGCATACCATCACCCATTATAGAGTGACCCATTGTCTTTGTAACTGAGTAATCACAACTAAGTGCAATTTACTATAATGAAACTGTACACAGAAACAGTAAAGGCAAAGGTAATTTATTATGATGAAATGCTTCCAAAATGCCCAGTGTGCTTCAGCGTTTCTCCTTTTCTCCAGTCGTCGACAGGTCCTGTATTTATTAGGTGATCTGTGATGTAGGAGATCTTGAGAATGGCTACTGCTCCAAGGATGATTGGCAGGTGGCTTTTCCCAGGAACAGCGGGCTGGAGATGTGTGGGATCTGGAGTGAAGATAGAAACAGAGGAAGAGTAAAAGCAGAGGGTGTGGGGGGGGACAAGACTGCAGGACACGTTAAAGTCTATGGTAACACAGGTGACCTGGACTACATGCCCATCACTCCCCACATGCCCGTTTCCCTCGTCTTCCCTGTGGTGTGGTGCTAATGAGCTACATCTATTTCTCGTTTAATCCTGCCTCCCGTTTCAGCCCTTGTGTGGATGATCCCAGGTCCCTCTCGTCTGCTCCTCATCTGTGGTGCATATAGTGCCTCTTCGTCCTGTGCTCCCCAGTCCAGTCATTGTATTGTTACGTGTGCGATCCTGCTGTATAGGATCAATCCTGCTGATCCTGTGTTTCCCCCCTGCTCTCCCAGCCTGGTTTTGACCCCTCATGGTCTGTTTCCTTTTGCCTTTTGCATTGTGTTTTTATTAGAATAAAATCCCCTTCGTTTTCCCCGACGCCTGCCTTTACCTGCATCCTTCCAGAACCTTGACAATTTCCTTAAGATATGGTGCTTAATAAATAGACAATAAATTAAACACAAATACATAATGAGGCTCATAATATTTATGTGTGTGTCGTTTAAAAGAAATTAAATCAAATTAACTTACCTGGTGACACTGGTAACTCTGAACATAATACTAAAAAGATCATTTTCAAATTGTATTCAGTTTTGCTGTGAATAAGCATTAACAATTATTTTTTAAACTGCCCACCACCACCCCCCCTCTTCGGAGGACAACTTTATTTTAAATTAAATTAAAGATACAGTGTAAAGAGTGTGGCCGCTCAGAACTCCCCGAACCGGGGAGAGAGGGGGACACAGACACAACAATCGTAGTAATAAAGGTGGGATGGAGAAAATAAAGTGTAGGGGAATGCAGAGTACAAACAACCATAAGAAACACACGGCCCATGGCTATACGTCCACAAGACAACCACCCGCCCAACCCGAGACGGAGCCCACGAGGGACTAAGGGGGGCCCAACCCCTGTAAAAGGAGGTCCGCATAGGGGGGACAGACAGCGAGCCCCCCAGTCCCTCCCGCAAGCCCTCCACCGAGGGAAGCGGGTCCAGGGCCAAAGGGCCCCATCAACCGGGAACACTCCCCTGGCGGACGGTCCCCCCAGCCCGCTCCCCGGCAGGACGGATCACCGCCAACTGTAGCGACCCGGCACGTCCCCCCCCCTCCCCGACACTGCAGGATGATCTAAGGGAGACCCATACAAACAAAGTGCACCCCCCCCACCCCACGAGTGGACCTGCGTCAACTGGGGAGCGGCAGACCCCCCGCCCAGCCCAAACCGAACCCTCCAATTCGCCTAGAAGGGCTCAGAGCATCCCTAGATACCCCGGACCGCCTGCCAGGGCCCCACCACGGCGCAGCAGAGCCAAGGACCACGCAGCCCACAAGAGGAGACGGCCCACACCGGCCAGGGCCGTCTTCTACCTGCCGGGCCAGCCCCACCCGCGCAGGGCCAGAGACAGAGAGTTAGGGGGGACCTCTCAGCCCCCACTGCTTCCCCATCCCATGTTAATGTGAAGGGTGCATGTACATGTGTGAGAGAGTTGTGTGTTTATGTCTACAATGCATTAAAATTATTGGGTGCAGTTCGAGTATGAGGGCCCCACCACTGGTAGATGGCAGAGTCCCCCATCCCCCTCCCTGCACCCCAAGGCCCTAATGTAGCATGGACTGTGTATATAACTAAAGTGCAAAAAGCAGGTGAACAGTCGAGGCACAGGCACCCCACCGCTGGCAGACGGCAGAACCCCACCTGCCTATACCCACCTCCTCAGCCCTAGTGTCATGTGCTGTCTAATGTGCAAGTAAAACCTCCCCACTGCCCCTCAAAGCTCTAGTGTTGTATGAAATGTGGTGTCCGGCCCAGGGGAACAATAAGGGCGTGCAGGAGTGGGCCCCCCCCGGCACCGGGGCCAGATCCCCGACTGGCCCCGATTAGTCCTCATCCCTGACCCCACACAACCGGCAGGGGCGGCCAACCGAGGGGGTTCAGGGGCGCCACATTAACAATTATTAATAAACATTCCACTATACATCTCAAAATTTATCATGCTCAATTCATTATCTTTGATACTGTTTCAAACGTTTAATGTTCCCCAAACAGCAGCAGAAGAACCACAACTTCATCTTCCTTGTATTTTGGCTCTTCTCTGTGTCAAGAGCTCTACAAGCTCAACTTTAATATTAATTTTCCACCACTTCTACATCTTCTATCTCTACCTGACCCACATCTATCTCTACACCGCCAGTTTCCTCATTACCTCTTTCTCTATTTATAATATCAACTAGTACATCACTTACTATTATTTCCAATATGGTTACATCTCTCACCATGTCCACACCCTCAATAATTACCTCCCCTACTTCTACCCCCACAATCTCAAAATTTACATCCCCAGAAATTACTTCTGCAAGCCCAAACTCACACACTCGGACTTGCAAAGCCTCCACCTTCACATTTCCTTTCGTATCCGCTGCCTTTAGGGTAATATTCCCCCCCTCCACCTTAACCACCTTCACATTTACCCCCACCTCACCTTGCTTCCCATTGCTTCCATTTTGCATTTTATTAATGCCTACATTCTGGTCTGCACCCTCCACCTGTACACCGGAGATCTTACGCACATGTCTTTCCCTCTCTGCCACCTCCACCCTTTCCCCACTAACCTCACCCTTTACCTCACCTACCCCCTGACTGGTCCTATTTTTCCTCACCTTCTTCTTTTTGTGAAGGTAATACGTCTTATAAATTTCCCACTCTTCAGATGTCAGGCCGTAATTTTCCTGAAGAGTCTCAGAGAAAATGCCAGCATTGCCTATCACTCTCACACCCTCCCCTCCCTTACACCAGTCAGTCACACCTCCCAGTCCCCCCATAACCTCCCCAGCCTGGACAATGGGGGGTGTCGCTGGTGAGCACTCCTCCAAACCATTCCTCACTCCCCAGTCGATCACCTCGTCCCACAGGTCCCAGGCTCGCCAGTGTTGGTCGTTGGTCCAGGAAACAGCTTTCGGAATTTTCATTCTTGGTGAATAAACAAGACATAATTAACTAGCCGTCTGTGATACTCTCAAAGCCAAACTAGACACTGTATTTTCAACGTACTCCAGACATTTGCTAAATGCTTTTCACCAAGAATGCCTATGGAAAGGGATGGAGCCTTCATTAGCTGCTCGTGGCATCGACGCTACTTCGATAGAAGCGGGCAAATTACTAAAACTGTTTCACAACCTATACAGTAACGCTGTCGAAATCAGGACACTGCTTCGATACGTTATAACATCGCCATGGTAATGAACCCAGCAAACGGTTAATCTAAACGTATAGGGGCTCTTTTCAGAATAACATCTTCAGATGAAACGCATTACGAAAGACCGGATGAGTAAAACCAATCATTTCAACCATAAGTCTTATTGTTTTTAAGTTTAACACAATAATTTTCTCTTACAATTTAAATATAAACAATCACATTACGAAAAATGGCCACAGCATCTACAGTTTAAGCTACTAATTTTAAATATATTTCAATTATATTTTGCGGCAATATTTGCATGAACTATATCACGACATAAAATGAAATATACAATTAACTATGCTAACAAAACATAATCTGAAGAAATAGCAAGAAACATACGAAGAGATGCTTCTCACCGCTGCGCCATCGCTCTGTCAGAAAGTTTATGTTCAAACTGCACTGATTTTGTTTCTATGGAAACCAGCGAAATTTTTCATTGGTCGAAAGGATGAAGATGTGTACTGACGCCATTTTCAACGAATGAAAACGAGAATTAATTGTCAGGGCGGGACGAATTTGAAGGTGAACCAATAAAAAGTAGTATGTTTAGCTCGTGCTTGTTCTGGCTGAGCGTGATTGGATTTGTTGATCTAACCGCCTTCAAGCCCGTAAACCATGTATCTACTTGTCAATGGGAAACCACGCAGTTCTCTCTATAAATACTGACTGCAATTTTTTAATGACATTATGTCTTTTCTATGCAGTATTACGGTAATGCATAATACCGCGATGTTTGGGGTTTACCGCTGTTTATTTTTCCATAGCTGGTGACCGCAATTAGCATTTTAGCCATGTTGGTAGGTACGCTTTTGAGAAAGAAGTTCTTGTTATTCACATTCTGTGTCCTGGTGTTTTTAATTTCTCATAATGTGAACAAAGATATGTCATATACAAGTTTTTTGAGAGACTAAATTTTGGTTTGATTTATAATTTATTTAATGGTAAATAAAGTTCTTATACAGCCATTTTAGAATTAGTGCAGTCTTTCGTTTAGAATTAGCGCAATATTCTTAAAAACTGCATGTTCAAACCAAACGCCATGCCATAATAACTGCTTTACAGATATTTCATTCAGGAATCTATGGAGGGTATACTGTAGGTAGGCCTGTTTGTGTGTGTGTGTGCGCGCGTTTGGGTGGGTGGTTATGTACATAGTGCTATAAAACATGTTATTTTGACTTTGTAGGGACATGTTTTCGTACCCGAAAGTAAGAAGATACTGAATTTTATTAAATTCTGTGAATGCAGTCTAAGGAATAATTCAAAAAGTCTTGCATTTTGTTTGGTTGCTTACTGTTACTGCTTGGTAACTACTGCAATGTTTAAGGTTGCCATAGTTAGGATTGGGGTTACGCCCATACAAATGAATGGAGAATCCCCACAAAGATTCAAATACCTAATCTGTGTGTGTGTGTGGAGTAGGTGTATATTACATTGTGGGGACCAAATGTCCCCCACAATGTGACAAAAACCTGCTATTTTGATGTTTTGGGGGGGCATTTTCAGGTACTCACAAAGATCTGTAAATACAATCAAAAAACTAAAAATGCCAAAAGTCTTGTATTTGGTTTGGTTACATATGGTTAAGGTTAGGGGTTGGTAGGGGTTAAAGTTGTGATGTTGGGATTACAGTTTTCCCCATAGAAATGAATGGAGAGTCCCCACAAAGATATAATTACACAGCTGTGTGTGTGTGTGTTGTGTGTGGTATCAGATCAGTCCCTGAGAGTTCAGTAGTCAGGCGCCATGTTTCTGAGTCTGGTTGTGGAGGCCTGAATGCTTTTCCAGATGCTAGGAGAGTGAAAAGATTATGTGAGGGGTGGGTGCGGTCATCCACAATGTTGGTGGCTTTGCGGATGGAGCGTGTGATGTGAATGTCCATGATGGAGGGGAGAGAGACTCTAATAATCTTCTCAGCTATCCTCACTATCCGCTGGTCTTGTGATCTGAGGCGAGGCAGTTCCCAAATCAGACCGTGATGCAGCTGCTCAGTTTGCTCTTGTCTAAGGAATCAAAAATGTGGTTCCATGGGGTTCCAGACAGTGACCTTTTTTGAAGACAGTGAGACTAAATTTTATACCTAGGTGCACCAGTGATGACATTGGTCAGGTAGGCTGTGGTCTGTCAGTTGTTGACAAGTGGCTGGTGACCCATGCAACCCAAGCAGAAGTGAGCAGAACTTGTACCAGCCAAATAGACAGGAGAAAGTGGATTTTTCATTGGACTTCAGGACTCCTGAGTAACAGATAAAGACAGAGAAACAGCAAAGTTATGGAGAATCAGGAAGTAAGTGCCAGTCTGCACAGATCTGAGGTCAGTGAGACACACATAAGGCTCCTCTGATGCTCCTCTTCATCCGCTGATGGGCCTCCAGGTGAGAATCACAAATCAAACATAATAACAACTGACACAAAGGCCTGAGGTCAGACCCTCTGTATGCAGCACAAAGTGTGTCTGCAGTCTCACCCTCACATCGTGTATGACGACATTTCTGCTTTTTAGATAAAGTGCCTGTCTGAGAATAACTTCTGCATCATGCTAATGATTTAGCTGTTTTGTGCTCATGTGCAAAAGAAAAATGAGGAAGTTAAATATATCAGAAATAAATTTCTAATGTGACTCAAGGCCACAGTAAAGTGGACCATCACATGAAGTAAGTACAAAACAGCCTTTACTAATAAGCTAAGGATTAAACAACATATATGATGTGCATAATCTGACAGTATATCAGCGTGAGAGCAAGGCTGGCCCTGGAAGTGGTGTGCATGCAACGGCAGAGCAAAGTTAGAGACACCCGCTAAAAACTTTCATTTCATCTCACTTACTTCTTTTTTCTTTTTCCTTCTTTTTTTCTCTCCTAATCTGTCCATCCTCTTCGGCCAGCTCACCCACTGCAATACTTTACGGGTTAAAAATGAAATAAATAAATAAAATTTAAAAAATGAAATCGATCAACATGAGAGGCCTATACAGAGTTTATGGAGCTCCTCATGGTAAAGCAAACATGTTTGGCACAGCAGTGCATTCAGACCATGAATCTGCTAAAGCTGCCCGACAGGACAAAGGGAATAAAAAAAGTATCAATTTATTAATCATGTATTTAAACAAATAATGACCAGTATAAAAGACATATACAAAACTGTACAAAAGCCTTGGTCCGTCAAAGAAAATGATGTTTAAAATGATCTTTATCTTGGTCTAGAATTATAATATTTTGTCCGTAAAAGTGTGGCAGCCCAGTCATTTGCACCAACCATCCAATAGACCCATATATTTTTGACTTGACCATTAACACAACTCCTATGGCTAATCAATGCATCATTAACATTTGTTTAATTAAATTAATTAATTAAGTGAGCTGGTGGCGGAATTTAGCAAATACATGGAATGGCTGGGATGCCCCTGAGGAGAGGTTTAGGATCCAAAGCGTGGTTCATCTAGCGATCCAACAAGGCATCAGTAACTTTATGGAGAAAAGAAGAAATTCTTGTTAGTTTTTATTGTCACTTTTAATTTGCATATATTTTTATGATAATTGTGTTTTTGTTCTGAGCAAATATACACAACCCAGATAAATAGCATTAAACGTTTTCTTTGATGGCCGAAGACTTTTGCATAGTACCATATTTTTTCAGAATCAAGAGACAATTTAATAAAAACCAGTCTTACCTTCACAAGATAACGATTATTAAACATTAACCAGCAGGTGGCAGCAAAGCACTTGTGAATAAGTGGCCAATACGTGGTTGTACAGGTTCCCAGCAGATAATCAACCCCTCTGTGTTTAACTGACTCTCATGCTATGACTGTACAGACTGAGCAGGGCCGAGTGAGAGAGGCCTCACTGCAGTTAGCATAACCGTTTATTTTACAGCTCGTCTGACTCATTCTGCTCCACGAAGGTCATCTCCTCTGCCAGCTTCCTCTGATCCAGGGAGACCCTCTGCTTCTCTCTGATTGGTTCCCGTTTTCTACAGGAGGTCCAGTGCAGCTGAATGCTGATGATGGTGCAAATCAGGTAAAACACACCAGTCCCAACTTTCAGTACAGCATCCAGAACCTGCTCCCATCTGTCAGAGACATAATACACCAGTGTGTCTGTCAGTCACACGTATCACATTGAAACCTGAAGAACAAAACAGTGAATCTATTCTTACTGAAGTAAATCCACCTTGATAATCACCTGGATAGGATGGGATCTCAAGTTTATTATTAAGAAAATAAAATAAAAAATATTTTTTTCGGGGCGGCATGGTGGTGCAGTGGTTAGCACTGTTACCTCACACCTCTTGGACCCGGGTTTGAATCTCCGCCTGGGTGTGGAGTTTGCATGTTCTCCCCATGTCGTCGTGGGGTTTCCTCCGGGTACTCCGGTTTCCCCCCACAGTCCAAAAACATGCTGAGGCTAATTGGACTTGCTAAATTGCCCATAGGAATGCATGTGAGAGTGCATGGTGTGTGAGTGTGCCCTGCGATGGGCTGGCACCCCATCCTGGGTTGTTCCCAGCCTCGTGCCCATTGTTTCCGGGATAGGCTCCGGACCTCCCGCGACCCAGTAGGATAAGAGGTTTGGAAAATGGATGGATGGACGGAAATATTTTTTTCTCTTAAAATTAAAATGACAGTTTCCCATTACTGTGTGATCAGGTAAATGCTGCTAGCTGGACCCCCACACTACTGTAAATGCTGCTGAATGCTTACCTCAGTTTTTCATTATCCCCTCCTTCTTCATCATGTGCAGAGAAAAGGAGAGCAGTGGAAACAGGAGAAAGGATTGTTAATAAAAAGCAGTGTTCTGTTAGTCAATAAAGACTAAGAAAAGGTCACTCTTGAAACTGAAATATAAATTATGAAAGATATTCTACAGAGAAAATGATTAGATGGAGAACAATGAATTAGTGTTCACATCCCAGGGCACTGATAGTGAAGAGGTGAGATAAATGATTTTATTAACATATTTTAATGTATCTATTGTATCAGGGTGGCATGGTGGTGCAGTGGTTTGCACTGTCGCCTCACTCCTCTGGCACGTGTACTCAAGTCTTCGCTGGAGTTCCGTGTGTATGGAGTTTGCATGCTCCCGCTGTGTCATTGTGGGGTTTCCTCCAGGTACTCTGATTTCCCCCCACAGTCCAAAAGCATGCTGAGGCTAATTGGAGTTGTCAAATTGCCGGTAGGTGTGCTTGTGCGAGGGAATGGAGTGTGAGCGTGTCCTGCAATGGGTTGGCACCCTGTCATGGGACGTTCCCTGCCTTGCGCCCATAGGGACCCTGACTTAGACAAGCAGTTTCAGAAAATGGATGGATGCAGCACTGGAACAGATATTACAGAGTACAACTGTAACACTGGCCTACGCTGCAATGAAAAACCACCTACAGACATGTTAGTCAGTCTGCACACCATTAGTAACAATTCATCCTCACAAAGATGAAAAAATGCCTGAATTAAGTTGCAAGCTACATGGATTTGTCTGGATTTGTATACATAACAAGTGATTGGCTGTATGTCTGTGGAAAATGCTGTGATTTTTGTCATATTACAGACTGATCATAAACTAGAAGACACACATTCAATATTAAAGACACCAATTAGCCTGACTGTGCGTTTTTGGATTGTTGGAGGAAACCCACACAGCATGTGGAGAACATGCAAACTCCACACAGACAGAGCAGAAGCCAGATTCAACCCCCTAAACATGGAGGCGTGAAGCAACAGCGCCGCCTACTGGACCAACGTGCCACTATCATTGAAACAATAATCCCAATAAATAACTCTGTTTCACAACAGCTGATAAATAGGGGATTATCCCCACAAAAAAGCACAAACCCCTTCGTGAGTGAAACTGCTGGGTTGATTAGTATGTATCTATTTATATTGAAGCATAAATAATTCACAGGCAGATTTAAATCAATTACTTATGTTTAACAGTAATATGAACTGGAATTTGCAGGTTTACAGCAGCACACCAATACCAGCCAGTGTCCTTCCTCTCCAGCCCACTCATTGTCACAATGAAGGTTTTATTTTCTGTGTCATCCCTGATCAGGACAGGCCTCCCATGCAAACTCACTGATCTCTCTGATGTACAGGAGCCCCCAATCTTACACCACATCCTTTGTCTTTTGTTGTTTCCATAGTAACACTGACACTGTCTCCATCCACACCCGTCACCTCCTGTTTGTCCACTGACAGCCCTGGAGGACTTCAACACACAGGTAAAACACTCAAAGATTTTCACAGCAATAAAATCTTTATGAATATCAGCCCATTACGACATACATACTGTATGTAAATGTTTGCCCAATAAACTGACATTTTTTAACATATTACTTATCATATTTAACCTCATGAAGTCGCCCAATTTAGCTGACACTGTTACTTCTTCCAAGTCTCGTTTATCATATTGAATTAAATTAAAATGCAGATTTTTTAAATATTAAAACATTTTTTCCATCAGTGTTTGTATTAAGGTCCTTCCTTTTTGACTCAGTGACATGTTACATACTGTGCATCTCATTGGCTACAGTCTGCAGTACAGACATCTTACCATCAGTGACTGACAGATTAACCTGACCAAAGAGGCTCCACTGATCTTCACACAACACCAGTACCGGTCGGAGTCCTCAGCTGTCAGATTGTTGATGGTCACAGTGAAGACTCGCTGGTCAGGATCATCTCTGACTGACACTTTACCCTCCTGTGGAGAGTCAGTGTGTACTATGGGAGTACAGGACCTCACATTATACCCTCTGCACCAGTATTTCACATGAGTTTTATATCTGTCACCATAGGAATATGGGATTGTTACAGATCATCCTCTCTGTACACAGACCCATTTCACTGTAGACACACTGTCAGCACCTGTGGGGAAAATAATTAACTGAATAAGGATTTTCCACCTCATGACATCTCTAAGTAATTATGCTTTGTTTGTGTAATACTTAGATTAGGTCATGTGTAATTAACAGAACAGTGATGATGCATAAAAGGCAAAGACCATCATTTTTCTATAAGAACAAGGAAAACAAAAGTAGTGTCTGATCTTGGGAAGGGCTTAAGCAGGATGTGGGATCGGGAATCTGAGCTTGGCAGTGTGTTCTAGGGTCTGAGAGGAAAACAAGGACCTTACATCCCTAGTAAAAGGCCTAGATGAGGTGAATGAATGGGCTTGTCACTGTGTGGGATGACCACACCCCTTCAGTACTATGGCCTTGTAAACATATCCAGTCCTGTGATACAGGCCCTCTCCTATTCCCTCTATTCATGTTACCTTTGGGTTCTATTTGTGAACGTTATTATGTAAAATATCATTGCTATGCCAGTGATACGCTGCTCTATTTGCCATTAAAACCTGGTGACTGCTGCTCACTGATGGCCCTTTCTAACTGTCTGGAGGATATTAAGAACAAGACAGCAATGACTTTCGTCCAAATTAATGAAAACAAGACAGAGGTAATGAGTTTTGGTCAATCAGGGTCTGTCCATGAGAACAATTAGGGCCTCATTCAGAGAACTTCCGGTCACATACTAAAAATCTTGGTGTCATCTTTGATTCATCATTGAGTTTGATAAACAAATAAATGCTGTTGGGGGGAGGCATGGTGGTGCAGTGGTTAGCACTGTTGCCTCACACCCCCAGAACACGGGTTCGAGTCTCCGCCTGGGTCACATTTGTGTGGAGTTTGCATGTTCTCCCCATGTTCTTGTGGGGTTTCCTCCGGGTACTCTGGTTTCCCCCCACAGTCCAAAAACATGCTGAGGCTAATTGGAGTCGCTAAATTGCCCATTGGTGTGTGTGTGTGTGTGTGTGTGTGTGTGTGCCCTGCAATGGGCTGGCCCCCCATCCTGGGTTGTTCCCTGCCTCATGCCCATTGGTTCCGGGATAGGCTCCAGACCCCCCGCGACCCAATAGGATAAGCATTTTGGAAAATGGATGGATGGATAATACCCTTGTATCACAACACCAGACCTGTATCAGAATCAGACATATTGCTAGCAGGTTTGTGGAAAGATAAAAGATAATCGCTACATTGCTTTTTCAACTTCGGCGTTGGTGGTATAGTGGCTAGCATAGCTGCCTTCCAAGCAGTTGACCCGGGTTCGATTCCAGGCCAACGCAGCCTTACTTATGACCTCCTTCTCTGTGAGTGTCTTCAGGTGCTTATAGTCCAGCTGAACAGCATGTCATCAATATCCCGCTGCATTATAGAAACTGAAACAAGCATTACTCCATCAATCTATATATCTGCCTTCCAGATGTGTTAGCACACTGGCAAACAGGGCTGCTTATGTCAGTGAAAGCCTCGTTAGCGCAGTGGGTAGCACGTCAGTCTCATAATCTGAAGGTCGTGAGTTCGACCCTCACACAGGGCAGTTTGTTTATTTGCTGAAACAGTTCCCATGTATAGCTGCACTTTTACAAAATCACTCTCCCACAGATTCTAATAGATGTTTTTATGTCAATCATGTTGCATAAGCCCAGCGTACTTCCATAACTGTGCGAAGAACTTCTTCAGAAGTAGATACCATTACTCGTCTCATAGCGGATCCACAAACCTTCCAATTTCAACGTCTAGCCCAAACTGATCTCAGATGCAAGCATCTGTACAGTCATCCGCATCCCATGGCTGATTACACCTGCAACAGTAGCCAATCGAGCATCAACAAAATTCGGCAACAGCAAAATCTGTGACGAGGGCCATATACTTGTTGACTGTTACACTTGTATCACAACACCAGACCTGGACCAAAACCAGACATACTGCTAGCAGGTTTGTGGAAAGATAAAAGATAATCGCTACAAAGCTGTTTCAACTTTGGCGTTGGTGATATAGTGGCTAGCATAGCTGCCTTCCAAGCAGTTGACCTGGGTTCGATTCCCGGCCAACGCAGCCTTACTTATGACCTCCTTCTCTGTGAGTGTCTTCAGGTGCTTATAGTCCAGCTGAACAGCATGTCATCAATAACCTGCTGCGTTATAGAAACTGAAACAAGCATTACTCCATCAATCTATATATCTGCCTTCCAGATGAGTTAGCACACTGGCAAACAGGGCTGCTTATGTCAGTGAAAGCCTCGTTAGCGCAGTCGGTAGCGCGTCAGTCTCATAATCTGAAAGTCGTGAGTTCGACCCTCACACGGGGCAGTTTGTTTACTTGCTGAAACAGTTCCCATGCATAGCTGCACTTTTACAAAATCACTCTCCCACAGACTCTAATAGATGTTTTTATGTCACTCATGTTGCATGAGCCCAGCGTACTTCCATTACTGTGCAAAGAACTTCTTCAGAAGTAGATACCATTATTCGTCTCATAGCGGATCCACAGACCTTCCAATTTCAACGTCTAGCCCAAACTGATCTCAGATGCAAGCATCTGTACAGTCATCCGCATCCCATGGCTAAGATTTCACCTGCAACAGTAGCCAATCGAGCATCAACAAAATTCGGCAACAGCAAAATCTGTGACGAGGGCCATATACTTGTTGACTGTTACACTTGTATCACAACACCAGACCTGGACCAGAACCAGACATACTGCTAGCAGGTTTGTGGAAAGATAAAAGATAATCGCTACGAAACTTTTTCAACTTCGGCGTTGGTGGTATAGTGGCTAGCATAGCTGCCTTCCAAGCAGTTGACCCGGGTTCGATTCCAGGCCAACGCAGCCTTACTTATGACCTCCTTCTCTGTGAGTGTCTTCAGGTGCTTATAGTCCAGCTGAACAGCATGTCATCAATAACCTGCTGCGTTATAGAAACTGAAACAAGCATTACTCCATCAATCTATATATCTGCCTTCCAGATGAGTTAGCACACTGGCAAAACAGGGCTGCTTATGCCAGTGAAAGCCTCGTTAGCACAGTCGGTAGCGCGTCAGTCTCATAATCTGAAGGTCGTGAGTTCGACCCTCACACGGGGCAGTTTGTTTACTTGCTGAAACAGTTCCCATGCATAGCTGCACTTTTACAAAATCACTCTCCCACAGACTCTAATAGATGTTTTTATGTCACTCATGTTGCATGAGCCCAGCGTACCTCCATTACTGTGCAAAGAACTTCTTCAGAAGTAGATACCATTATTCGTCTCATAGCGGATCCACAGACCTTCCAATTTCAACGTCTAGCCCAAACTGATCTCAGATGCAAGCATCTGTACAGTCATCCGCATCCCATGGCTAAGATTTCACCTGCAACAGTAGCCAATCGAGCATCAACAAAATTCGGCAACAGCAAAATCTGTGACGAGGGCCATATACTTGTTGACTGTTACACTTGTATCACAACACCAGACCTGGACCAGAACCAGACATACTGCTAGCAGGTTTGTGGAAAGATAAAAGATAATCGCTACAAAGCTGTTTCAACTTTGGCGTTGGTGATATAGTGGCTAGCATAGCTGCCTTCCAAGCAGTTGACCTGGGTTCGATTCCTGGCCAACGCAGCCTTACTTATGACCTCCTTCTCTGTGAGTGTCTTCAGGTGCTTATAGTCCAGCAGAACAGCATGCCATCAATATCCCGCTGCATTTTAGAAACTGAAAGAAGCATTACTCCATCGATTTATACATCTGCCTTCCAGATGTGTTAGCACACTTGCAAACAGGGCTGCTTATGTCAGTGAAAGCCTCGTTAGCGCAGTCGGTAGCGCGTCAGTCTCATAATCTGAAGGTCGTGAGTTCGACCCTCACACGGGGCAGTTTGTTTACTTGCTGAAACAGTTCCCATGCATAGCTGCACTTTTACAAAATCACTCTCCCACAGACTCTAATAGATGTTTTTATGTCACTCATGGTGCATGAGCCCAGCGTACTTCCATTACTGTGCAAAGAACTTCTTCAGAAGTAGATACCATTATTCGTCTCATAGCGGATCCACAGACCTTCCAATTTCAACGTCTAGCCCAAACTGATCTCAGATGCAAGCATCTGTACAGTCATCCGCATCCCATGGCTAAGATTTCACCTGCAACAGTAGCCAATCGAGCATCAACAAAATTCGGCAACAGCAAAATCTGTGACGAGGGCCATATACTTGTTGACTGTTACACTTGTATCACAACACCAGACCTGGACCAGAACCAGACATACTGCTAGCAGGTTTGTGGAAAGATAAAAGATAATCGCTACGAAACTTTTTCAACTTCGGCGTTGGTGGTATAGTGGCTAGCATAGCTGCCTTCCAAGCAGTTGACCCGGGTTCGATTCCAGGCCAACGCAGCCTTACTTATGACCTCCTTCTCTGTGAGTGTCTTCAGGTGCTTATAGTCCAGCTGAACAGCATGTCATCAATAACCTGCTGCGTTATAGAAACTGAAACAAGCATTACTCCATCAATCTATATATCTGCCTTCCAGATGAGTTAGCACACTGGCAAAACAGGGCTGCTTATGCCAGTGAAAGCCTCGTTAGCGCAGTCGGTAGCGCGTCAGTCTCATAATCTGAAGGTCGTGAGTTTGACCCTCACACGGGGCAGTTTACTTACTTGCTGAAACAGTTCCCATACATAGCTGCACTTTTATAAAATCACTCTCCCACAGATTCTAATTGATGTTTTTATGTCACTCATGTGGCATCAGCCCAGCATACTTCCATAACTGTGCAAAAGAACTTCTTCAGAAGTAGATACCATTACTCTTCTCATAGCAGATCCACACACCTTCCAATTTCAACGTCTAGCCCAAACTGATCTCAGATGCAAGCATCTGTACAGTCATCCGCATCCCATGGCTAAGATTACACCTGCAACAGTAGCCAATCGAGCATCAACAAAATTCGGCAACAGCAAAATCTGTGACGAGGGCCATATACTTGTTGACTGTTACACTTGTATCACAACACCAGACCTGGACCAGAACCAGACATACTGCTAGCAGGTTTGTGGAAAGATAAAAGATAATCGCTACAAAGCTGTTTCAACTTTGGCGTTGGTGGTATAGTGGCTAGCATAGCTGCCTTCCAAGCAGTTGACCTGGGTTCGATTCCCGGCCAACGCAGCCTTACTTATGACCTCCTTCTCTGTGAGTGTCTTCAGGTGCTTATAGTCCAGCTGAACAGCATGCCATCAATATCTCACTGCGTTATAGAAACTGAAAGAAGCATTACTCCATCAATCTATATATCTGCCTTCCAGATGAGTTAGCACACTGGCAAAACAGGGCTGCTTATGCCAGTGAAAGCCTCGTTAGCGCAGTCGGTAGCGCGTCAGTCTCATAATCTGAAGGTCGTGAGTTCGACCCTCACACGGGGCAGTTTGTTTACTTGCTGAAACAGTTCCCATGCATAGCTGCACTTTTACAAAATCACTCTCCCACAGACTCTAATAGATGTTTTTATGTCACTCATGTTGCATGAGCCCAGCGTACTTCCATTACTGTGCAAAGAACTTCTTCAGAAGTAGATACCATTATTCGTCTCATAGCGGATCCACAGACCTTCCAATTTCAACGTCTAGCCCAAACTGATCTCAGATGCAAGCATCTGTACAGTCATCCGCATCCCATGGCTAAGATTTCACCTGCAACAGTAGCCAATCGAGCATCAACAAAATTCGGCAACAGCAAAATCTGTGACGAGGGCCATATACTTGTTGACTGTTACACTTGTATCACAACACCAGACCTGGACCAGAACCAGACATACTGCTAGCAGGTTTGTGGAAAGATAAAAGATAATCGCTACGAAACTTTTTCAACTTCGGCGTTGGTGGTATAGTGGCTAGCATAGCTGCCTTCCAAGCAGTTGACCCGGGTTCGATTCCAGGCCAACGCAGCCTTACTTATGACCTCCTTCTCTGTGAGTGTCTTCAGGTGCTTATAGTCCAGCTGAACAGCATGTCATCAATATCCCGCTGCATTATAGAAACTGAAACAAGCATTACTCCATCAATCTATATATCTGCCTTCCAGATGTGTTAGCACACTGGCAAACAGGGCTGCTTATGTCAGTGAAAGCCTCGTTAGCGCAGTGGGTAGCACGTCAGTCTCATAATCTGAAGGTCGTGAGTTCGACCCTCACACGGGGCAGTTTGTTTATTTGCTGAAACAGTTCCCATGTATAGCTGCACTTTTACAAAATCACTCTCCCACAGATTCTAATTGATGTTTTTATGTCACTCATGTGGCATCAGCCCAGCATACTTCCATAACTGTGCAAAAGAACTTCTTCAGAAGTAGATACCATTACTCTTCTCATAGCAGATCCACACACCTTCCAATTTCAACGTCTAGCCCAAACTGATCTCAGATGCAAGCATCTGTACAGTCATCCGCATCCCATGGCTAAGATTTCACCTGCAACAGTAGCCAATCGAGCATCAACAAAATTCGGCAACAGCAAAATCTGTGACGAGGGCCATATACTTGTTGACTGTTACACTTGTATCACAACACCAGACCTGGACCAGAACCAGACATACTGCTAGCAGGTTTGTGGAAAGATAAAAGATAATCGCTACAAAGCTGTTTCAACTTTGGCGTTGGTGATATAGTGGCTAGCATAGCTGCCTTCCAAGCAGTTGACCTGGGTTCGATTCCCGGCCAACGCAGCCTTACTTATGACCTCCTTCTCTGTGAGTGTCTTCAGGTGCTTATAGTCCAGCTGAACAGCATGTCATCAATAACCTGCTGCGTTATAGAAACTGAAACAAGCATTACTCCATCAATCTATATATCTGCCTTCCAGATGAGTTAGCACACTGGCAAAACAGGGCTGCTTATGCCAGTGAAAGCCTCGTTAGCGCAGTCGGTAGCGCGTCAGTCTCATAATCTGAAGGTCGTGAGTTCGACCCTCACACGGGGCAGTTTGTTTACTTGCTGAAACAGTTCCCATGCATAGCTGCACTTTTACAAAATCACTCTCCTACAGACTCTAATAGATGTTTTTATGTCACTCATGTTGCATGAGCCCAGCGTACCTCCATTACTGTGCAAAGAACTTCTTCAGAAGTAGATACCATTATTCGTCTCATAGCGGATCCACAGACCTTCCAATTTCAACGTCTAGCCCAAACTGATCTCAGATGCAAGCATCTGTACAGTCATCCGCATCCCATGGCTAAGATTTCACCTGCAACAGTAGCCAATCGAGCATCAACAAAATTCGGCAACAGCAAAATCTGTGACGAGGGCCATATACTTGTTGACTGTTACACTTGTATCACAACACCAGACCTGGACCAGAACCAGACATACTGCTAGCAGGTTTGTGGAAAGATAAAAGATAATCGCTACAAAGCTGTTTCAACTTTGGCGTTGGTGATATAGTGGCTAGCATAGCTGCCTTCCAAGCAGTTGACCTGGGTTCGATTCCTGGCCAACGCAGCCTTACTTATGACCTCCTTCTCTGTGAGTGTCTTCAGGTGCTTATAGTCCAGCTGAACAGCATGTCATCAATAACCTGCTGCGTTATAGAAACTGAAACAAGCATTACTCCATCAATCTATATATCTGCCTTCCAGATGAGTTAGCACACTGGCAAAACAGGGCTGCTTATGCCAGTGAAAGCCTCGTTAGCGCAGTCGGTAGCGCGTCAGTCTCATAATCTGAAGGTCGTGAGTTTGACCCTCACACGGGGCAGTTTACTTACTTGCTGAAACAGTTCCCATACATAGCTGCACTTTTATAAAATCACTCTCCCACAGATTCTAATTGATGTTTTTATGTCACTCATGTGGCATCAGCCCAGCATACTTCCATAACTGTGCAAAAGAACTTCTTCAGAAGTAGATACCATTACTCTTCTCATAGCAGATCCACACACCTTCCAATTTCAACGTCTAGCCCAAACTGATCTCAGATGCAAGCATCTGTACAGTCATCCGCATCCCATGGCTAAGATTACACCTGCAACAGTAGCCAATCGAGCATCAACAAAATTCGGCAACAGCAAAATCTGTGACGAGGGCCATATACTTGTTGACTGTTACACTTGTATCACAACACCAGACCTGGACCAGAACCAGACATACTGCTAGCAGGTTTGTGGAAAGATAAAAGATAATCGCTACAAAGCTGTTTCAACTTTGGCGTTGGTGATATAGTGGCTAGCATAGCTGCCTTCCAAGCAGTTGACCTGGGTTCGATTCCCGGCCAACGCAGCCTTACTTATGACCTCCTTCTCTGTGAGTGTCTTCAGGTGCTTATAGTCCAGCTGAACAGCATGTCATCAATAACCCGCTGCGTTATAGAAACTGAAAGAAGCATTACTCCATCAATCTATATATCTGCCTTCCAGATGAGTTAGCACACTGGCAAAACAGGGCTGCTTATGCCAGTGAAAGCCTCGTTAGCGCAGTCGGTAGCGCGTCAGTCTCATAATCTGAAGGTCGTGAGTTCGACCCTCACACGGGGCAGTTTGTTTACTTGCTGAAACAGTTCCCATGCATAGCTGCACTTTTACAAAATCACTCTCCCACAGACTCTAATAGATGTTTTTATGTCACTCATGTTGCATGAGCCCAGCGTACCTCCATTACTGTGCAAAGAACTTCTTCAGAAGTAGATACCATTATTCGTCTCATAGCGGATCCACAGACCTTCCAATTTCAACGTCTAGCCCAAACTGATCTCAGATGCAAGCATCTGTACAGTCATCCGCATCCCATGGCTAAGATTTCACCTGCAACAGTAGCCAATCGAGCATCAACAAAATTCGGCAACAGCAAAATCTGTGACGAGGGCCATATACTTGTTGACTGTTACACTTGTATCACAACACCAGACCTGGACCAGAACCAGACATACTGCTAGCAGGTTTGTGGAAAGATAAAAGATAATCGCTACGAAACTTTTTCAACTTCGGCGTTGGTGGTATAGTGGCTAGCATAGCTGCCTTCCAAGCAGTTGACCCGGGTTCGATTCCCGGCCAACGCAGCCTTACTTATGACCTCCTTCTCTGTGAGTGTCTTCAGGTGCTTATAGTCCAGCTGAACAGCATGTCATCAATAACCTGCTGCGTTATAGAAACTGAAACAAGCATTACTCCATCGATTTATACATCTGCCTTCCAGATGAGTTAGCACACTGGCAAACAGGGCTGCTTATGTCAGTGAAAGCCTCGTTAGCGCAGTCGGTAGCGCGTCAGTCTCATAATCTGAAGGTCGTGAGTTCGACCCTCACACAGGGCAGTTTGTTTATTTGCTGAAACAGTTCCCATGTATAGCTGCACTTTTACAAAATCACTCTCCCACAGATTCTAATAGATGTTTTTATGTCACTCATGTGGCATCAGCCCAGCATACTTCCATAACTGTGCAAAAGAACTTCTTCAGAAGTAGATACCATTACTCTTCTCATAGCAGATCCACACACCTTCCAATTTCAACGTCTAGCCCAAACTGATCTCAGATGCAAGCATCTGTACAGTCATCCGCATCCCATGGCTAAGATTTCACCTGCAACAGTAGCCAATCGAGCATCAACAAAATTCGGCAACAGCAAAATCTGTGACGAGGGCCATATACTTGTTGACTGTTACACTTGTATCACAACACCAGACCTGGACCAGAACCAGACATACTGCTAGCAGGTTTGTGGAAAGATAAAAGATAATCGCTACAAAGCTGTTTCAACTTTGGCGTTGGTGATATAGTGGCTAGCATAGCTGCCTTCCAAGCAGTTGACCTGGGTTCGATTCCCGGCCAACGCAGCCTTACTTATGACCTCCTTCTCTGTGAGTGTCTTCAGGTGCTTATAGTCCAGCAGAACAGCATGTCATCAATAACCCGCTGCATTTTAGAAACTGAAAGAAGCATTACTCCATCAATCTATATATCTGCCTTCCAGATGTGTTAGCACACTTGCAAACAGGGCTGCTTATGTCAGTGAAAGCCTCGTTAGCGCAGTCGGTAGCGCGTCAGTCTCATAATCTGAAGGTCATGAGTTCGACCCTCCCACGGGGCAGTTTGTTTACTTGCTGAAACAGTTCCCATGCATAGCTGCACTTTTACAAAATCACTCTCCCACAGACTCTAATAGATGTTTTTATGTCACTCATGTTGCATGAGCCCAGCGTACTTCCATTACTGTGCAAAGAACTTCTTCAGAAGTAGATACCATTATTCGTCTCATAGCGGATCCACAGACCTTCCAATTTCAACGTCTAGCCCAAACTGATCTCAGATGCAAACATCTGTACAGTCATCCGCATCCCATGGCTAAGATTACACCTGCAACAGTAGCCAATCGAGCATCAACAAAATTCGGCAACAGCAAAATCTGTGACGAGGGCCATATACTTGTTGACTGTTACACTTGTATCACAACACCAGACCTGGACCAGAACCAGACATACTGCTAGCAGGTTTGTGGAAAGATAAAAGATAATCGCTACAAAGCTGTTTCAACTTTGGCGTTGGTGGTATAGTGGCTAGCATAGCTGCCTTCCAAGCAGTTGACCTGGGTTCGATTCCCGGCCAACGCAGCCTTACTTATGACCTCCTTCTCTGTGAGTGTCTTCAGGTGCTTATAGTCCAGCTGAACAGCATGCCATCAATATCTCACTGCGTTATAGAAACTGAAAGAAGCATTACTCCATCAATCTATATATCTGCCTTCCAGATGAGTTAGCACACTGGCAAAACAGGGCTGCTTATGCCAGTGAAAGCCTCGGTAGCGCGTCAGTCTCATAATCTGAAGGTCGTGAGTTCGACCCTCACACGGGGCAGTTTGTTTACTTGCTGAAACAGTTCCCATGCATAGCTGCACTTTTACAAAATCACTCTCCCACAGACTCTAATAGATGTTTTTATGTCACTCATGTTGCATGAGCCCAGCGTACCTCCATTACTGTGCAAAGAACTTCTTCAGAAGTAGATACCATTATTCGTCTCATAGCGGATCCACAGACCTTCCAATTTCAACGTCTAGCCCAAACTGATCTCAGATGCAAGCATCTGTACAGTCATCCGCATCCCATGGCTAAGATTTCACCTGCAACAGTAGCCAATCGAGCATCAACAAAATTCGGCAACAGCAAAATCTGTGACGAGGGCCATATACTTGTTGACTGTTACACTTGTATCACAACACCAGACCTGGACCAGAACCAGACATACTGCTAGCAGGTTCGTGGAAAGATAAAAGATAATCGCTAGGAAACTTTTTCAACTTCGGCGTTGGTGGTATAGTAGCTAGCATAGCTGCCTTCCAAGCAGTTGACCCGGGTTCGATTCCCGGCCAACGCAGCCTTACTTATGACCTCCTTCTCTGTGAGTGTCTTCAGGTGCTTATAGTCCAGCTGAACAGCATGTCATCAATAACCTGCTGCGTTATAGAAACTGAAACAAGCATTACTCCATCAATCTATATATCTGCCTTCCAGATGAGTTAGCACACTGGCAAAACAGGGCTGCTTATGCCAGTGAAAGCCTCGTTAGCGCAGTCGGTAGCGCGTCAGTCTCATAATCTGAAGGTTGTGAGTTCGACCCTCACACGGGGCAGTTTACTTACTTGCTGAAACAGTTCCCATACATAGCTGCACTTTTATAAAATCACTCTCCCACAGATTCTAATTGATGTTTTTATGTCACTCATGTGGCATCAGCCCAGCATACTTCCATTACTGTGCAAAGAACTTCTTCAGAAGTAGATACCATTATTCATCTCATAGCGGATCCACAGACCTTCCAATTTCAACGTCTAGCCCAAACTGATCTCAGATGCAAGCATCTGTACAGTCATCCGCATCCCATGGCTAAGATTTCACCTGCAACAGTAGCCAATCGAGCATCAACAAAATTCGGCAACAGCAAAATCTGTGACGAGGGCCATATACTTGTTGACTGTTACACTTGTATCACAACACCAGACCTGGACCAGAACCAGACATACTGCTAGCAGGTTCGTGGAAAGATAAAAGATAATCGCTACGAAACTTTTTCAACTTCGGCGTTGGTGGTATAGTGGCTAGCATAGCTGCCTTCCAAGCAGTTGACCCGGGTTCGATTCCCGGCCAACGCAGCCTTACTTATGACCTCCTTCTCTGTGAGTGTCTTCAGGTGCTTATAGTCCAGCTGAACAGCATGTCATCAATAACCTGCTGCGTTATAGAAACTGAAACAAGCATTACTCCATCAATCTATATATCTGCCTTCCAGATGAGTTAGCACACTGGCAAAACAGGGCTGCTTATGCCAGTGAAAGCCTCGTTAGCGCAGTCGGTAGCGCGTCAGTCTCATAATCTGAAGGTCGTGAGTTCGACCCTCACACGGGGCAGTTTACTTACTTGCTGAAACAGTTCCCATACATAGCTGCACTTTTACAAAATCACTCTCCCACAGACTCTAATAGATGTTTTTATGTCACTCATGTTGCATGAGCCCAGCGTACCTCCATTACTGTGCAAAGAACTTCTTCAGAAGTAGATACCATTATTCGTCTCATAGCGGATCCACAGACCTTCCAATTTCAACGTCTAGCCCAAACTGATCTCAGATGCAAACATCTGTACAGTCATCCGCATCCCATGGCTAAGATTACACCTGCAACAGTAGCCAATCGAGCATCAACAAAATTCGGCAACAGCAAAATCTGTGACGAGGGCCATATACTTGTTGACTGTTACACTTGTATCACAACACCAGACCTGGACCAGAACCAGACATACTGCTAGCAGGTTTGTGGAAAGATAAAAGATAATCGCTACAAAGCTGTTTCAACTTTGGCGTTGGTGGTATAGTGGCTAGCATAGCTGCCTTCCAAGCAGTTGACCCGGGTTCGATTCCCGGCCAACGCAGCCTTACTTATGACCTCCTTCTCTGTGAGTGTCTTCAGGTGCTTATAGTCCAGCTGAACAGCATGCCATCAATATCTCACTGCGTTATAGAAACTGAAAGAAGCATTACTCCATCAATCTATATATCTGCCTTCCAGATGAGTTAGCACACTGGCAAAACAGGGCTGCTTATGCCAGTGAAAGCCTCGGTAGCGCGTCAGTCTCATAATCTGAAGGTCGTGAGTTCGACCCTCACACGGGGCAGTTTGTTTACTTGCTGAAACAGTTCCCATGCATAGCTGCACTTTTACAAAATCACTCTCCCACAGACTCTAATAGATGTTTTTATGTCACTCATGTTGCATGAGCCCAGCGTACCTCCATTACTGTGCAAAGAACTTCTTCAGAAGTAGATACCATTATTCGTCTCATAGCGGATCCACAGACCTTCCAATTTCAACGTCTAGCCCAAACTGATCTCAGATGCAAGCATCTGTACAGTCATCCGCATCCCATGGCTAAGATTTCACCTGCAACAGTAGCCAATCGAGCATCAACAAAATTCGGCAACAGCAAAATCTGTGACGAGGGCCATATACTTGTTGACTGTTACACTTGTATCACAACACCAGACCTGGACCAGAACCAGACATACTGCTAGCAGGTTCGTGGAAAGATAAAAGATAATCGCTAGGAAACTTTTTCAACTTCGGCGTTGGTGGTATAGTAGCTAGCATAGCTGCCTTCCAAGCAGTTGACCCGGGTTCGATTCCCGGCCAACGCAGCCTTACTTATGACCTCCTTCTCTGTGAGTGTCTTCAGGTGCTTATAGTCCAGCTGAACAGCATGTCATCAATAACCTGCTGCGTTATAGAAACTGAAACAAGCATTACTCCATCAATCTATATATCTGCCTTCCAGATGAGTTAGCACACTGGCAAAACAGGGCTGCTTATGCCAGTGAAAGCCTCGTTAGCGCAGTCGGTAGCGCGTCAGTCTCATAATCTGAAGGTTGTGAGTTTGACCCTCACACGGGGCAGTTTACTTACTTGCTGAAACAGTTCCCATACATAGCTGCACTTTTATAAAATCACTCTCCCACAGATTCTAATTGATGTTTTTATATCACTCATGTGGCATCAGCCCAGCATACTTCCATTACTGTGCAAAGAACTTCTTCAGAAGTAGATACCATTATTCATCTCATAGCGGATCCACAGACCTTCCAATTTCAACGTCTAGCCCAAACTGATCTCAGATGCAAGCATCTGTACAGTCATCCGCATCCCATGGCTAAGATTTCACCTGCAACAGTAGCCAATCGAGCATCAACAAAATTCGGCAACAGCAAAATCTGTGACGAGGGCCATATACTTGTTGACTGTTACACTTGTATCACAACACCAGACCTGGACCAGAACCAGACATACTGCTAGCAGGTTCGTGGAAAGATAAAAGATAATCGCTACGAAACTTTTTCAACTTCGGCGTTGGTGGTATAGTGGCTAGCATAGCTGCCTTCCAAGCAGTTGACCCGGGTTCGATTCCCGGCCAACGCAGCCTTACTTATGACCTCCTTCTCTGTGAGTGTCTTCAGGTGCTTATAGTCCAGCTGAACAGCATGTCATCAATAACCTGCTGCGTTATAGAAACTGAAACAAGCATTACTCCATCAATCTATATATCTGCCTTCCAGATGAGTTAGCACACTGGCAAAACAGGGCTGCTTATGCCAGTGAAAGCCTCGTTAGCGCAGTCGGTAGCGCGTCAGTCTCATAATCTGAAGGTCGTGAGTTCGACCCTCACACGGGGCAGTTTACTTACTTGCTGAAACAGTTCCCATACATAGCTGCACTTTTATAAAATCACTCTCCCACAGATTCTAATTGATGTTTTTATGTCACTCATGTGGCATCAGCCCAGCATACTTCCATAACTGTGCAAAAGAACTTCTTCAGAAGTAGATACCATTACTCTTCTCATAGCAGATCCACACACCTTCCAATTTCAACGTCTAGCCCAAACTGATCTCAGATGCAAGCATCTGTACAGTCATCCGCATCCCATGGCTAAGATTACACCTGCAACAGTAGCCAATCGAGCATCAACAAAATTCGGCAACAGCAAAATCTGTGACGAGGGCCATATACTTGTTGACTGTTACACTTGTATCACAACACCAGACCTGGACCAGAACCAGACATACTGCTAGCAGGTTTGTGGAAAGATAAAAGATAATCGCTACAAAGCTGTTTCAACTTTGGCGTTGGTGGTATAGTGGCTAGCATAGCTGCCTTCCAAGCAGTTGACCTGGGTTCGATTCCCGGCCAACGCAGCCTTACTTATGACCTCCTTCTCTGTGAGTGTCTTCAGGTGCTTATAGTCCAGCTGAACAGCATGCCATCAATATCTCACTGCGTTATAGAAACTGAAAGAAGCATTACTCCATCAATCTATATATCTGCCTTCCAGATGAGTTAGCACACTGGCAAAACAGGGCTGCTTATGCCAGTGAAAGCCTCGTTAGCGCAGTCGGTAGCGCGTCAGTCTCATAATCTGAAGGTTGTGAGTTCGACCCTCACACGGGGCAGTTTGTTTACTTGCTGAAACAGTTCCCATGCATAGCTGCACTTTTACAAAATCACTCTCCCACAGACTCTAATAGATGTTTTTATGTCACTCATGTTGCATGAGCCCAGCGTACCTCCATTACTGTGCAAAGAACTTCTTCAGAAGTAGATACCATTATTCGTCTCATAGCGGATCCACAGACCTTCCAATTTCAACGTCTAGCCCAAACTGATCTCAGATGCAAGCATCTGTACAGTCATCCGCATCCCATGGCTAAGATTTCACCTGCAACAGTAGCCAATCGAGCATCAACAAAATTCGGCAACAGCAAAATCTGTGACGAGGGCCATATACTTGTTGACTGTTACACTTGTATCACAACACCAGACCTGGACCAGAACCAGACATACTGCTAGCAGGTTCGTGGAAAGATAAAAGATAATCGCTACGAAACTTTTTCAACTTCGGCGTTGGTGGTATAGTGGCTAGCATAGCTGCCTTCCAAGCAGTTGACCCGGGTTCGATTCCCGGCCAACGCAGCCTTACTTATGACCTCCTTCTCTGTGAGTGTCTTCAGGTGCTTATAGTCCAGCTGAACAGCATGTCATCAATAACCTGCTGCGTTATAGAAACTGAAACAAGCATTACTCCATCAATCTATATATCTGCCTTCCAGATGAGTTAGCACACTGGCAAAACAGGGCTGCTTATGCCAGTGAAAGCCTCGTTAGCGCAGTCGGTAGCGCGTCAGTCTCATAATCTGAAGGTTGTGAGTTCGACCCTCACACGGGGCAGTTTACTTACTTGCTGAAACAGTTCCCATACATAGCTGCACTTTTATAAAATCACTCTCCCACAGATTCTAATTGATGTTTTTATGTCACTCATGTGGCATCAGCCCAGCATACTTCCATTACTGTGCAATGAACTTCTTCAGAAGTAGATACCATTATTCATCTCATAGCGGATCCACAGACCTTCCAATTTCAACGTCTAGCCCAAACTGATCTCAGATGCAAGCATCTGTACAGTCATCCGCATCCCATGGCTAAGATTTCACCTGCAACAGTAGCCAATCGAGCATCAACAAAATTCGGCAACAGCAAAATCTGTGACGAGGGCCATATACTTGTTGACTGTTACACTTGTATCACAACACCAGACCTGGACCAGAACCAGACATACTGCTAGCAGGTTCGTGGAAAGATAAAAGATAATCGCTACGAAACTTTTTCAACTTCGGCGTTGGTGGTATAGTGGCTAGCATAGCTGCCTTCCAAGCAGTTGACCCGGGTTCGATTCCCGGCCAACGCAGCCTTACTTATGACCTCCTTCTCTGTGAGTGTCTTCAGGTGCTTATAGTCCAGCTGAACAGCATGTCATCAATAACCTGCTGCGTTATAGAAACTGAAACAAGCATTACTCTATCAATCTATATATCTGCCTTCCAGATGAGTTAGCACACTGGCAAAACAGGGCTGCTTATGCCAGTGAAAGCCTCGTTAGCGCAGTCGGTAGCGCGTCAGTCTCATAATCTGAAGGTTGTGAGTTCGACCCTCACACGGGGCAGTTTATTTACTTGCTGAAACAGTTCCCATACATAGCTGCACTTTTATAAAATCACTCTCCCACAGATTCTAATTGATGTTTTTATGTCACTCATGTGGCATCAGCCCAGCATACTTCCATAACTGTGCAAAAGAACTTCTTCAGAAGTAGATACCATTACTCTTCTCATAGCAGATCCACACACCTTCCAATTTCAACGTCTAGCCCAAACTGATCTCAGATGCAAGCATCTGTACAGTCATCCGCATCCCATGGCTAAGATTACACCTGCAACAGTAGCCAATCGAGCATCAACAAAATTCGGCAACAGCAAAATCTGTGACGAGGGCCATATACTTGTTGACTGTTACACTTGTATCACAACACCAGACCTGGACCAGAACCAGACATACTGCTAGCAGGTTCGTGGAAAGATAAAAGATAATCGCTACGAAACTTTTTCAACTTCGGAGTTGGTGGTATAGTGGCTAGCATAGCTGCCTTCCAAGCAGTTGACCCGGGTTCGATTCCCGGCCAACGCAGCCTTACTTATGACCTCCTTCTCTGTGAGTGTCTTCAGGTGCTTATAGTCCAGCTGAACAGCATGTCATCAATAACCTGCTGCGTTATAGAAACTGAAACAAGCATTACTCCATCAATCTATATATCTGCCTTCCAGATGAGTTAGCACACTGGCAAAACAGGGCTGCTTATGCCAGTGAAAGCCTCGTTAGCGCAGTCGGTAGCGCATCAGTCTCATAATCTGAAGGTTGTGAGTTCGACCCTCACACGGGGCAGTTTACTTACTTGCTGAAACAGTTCCCATACATAGCTGCACTTTTATAAAATCACTCTCCCACAGATTCTAATTGATGTTTTTATGTCACTCATGTGGCATTAGCCCAGCATACTTCCATAACTGTGCAAAAGAACTTCTTCAGAAGTAGATACCATTACTCTTCTCATAGCAGATCCACACACCTTCCAATTTCAACGTCTAGCCCAAACTGATCTCAGATGCAAGCATCTGTACAGTCATCCGCATCCCATGGCTAAGATTTCACCTGCAACAGTAGCCAATCGAGCATCAACAAAATTCGGCAACAGCAAAATCTGTGACGAGGGCCATATACTTGTTGACTGTTACACTTGTATCACAACACCAGACCTGGACCAGAACCAGACATACTGCTAGCAGGTTTGTGGAAAGATAAAAGATAATCGCTACGAAACTTTTTCAACTTCGGCGTTGGTGGTATAGTGGCTAGCATAGCTGCCTTCCAAGCAGTTGACCCGGGTTCGATTCCCGGCCAACGCAGCCTTACTTATGACCTCCTTCTCTGTGAGTGTCTTCAGGTGCTTATAGTCCAGCTGAACAGCATGTCATCAATAACCTGCTGCGTTATAGAAACTGAAACAAGCATTACTCCATCAATCTATATATCTGCCTTCCAGATGAGTTAGCACACTGGCAAAACAGGGCTGCTTATACCAGTGAAAGCCTCGTTAGCGCAGTCGGTAGCGCGTCAGTCTCATAATCTGAAGGTCGTGAGTTCGACCCTCACACGGGGCAGTTTATTTACTTGCTGAAACAGTTCCCATGCATAGCTGCACTTTTACAAAATCACTCTCCCACAGATTCTAATAGATGTTTTTATGTCACTCATGTTGCATGAGCCCAGCGTACTTCCATTACTGTGCAAAGAACTTCTTAAGAAGTAGATACCATTACTCGTCTCATAGCGGATCCACAAACCTTCCAATTTCAACGTCTAGCCCAAACTGATCTCAGATGCAAGCATCTGTACAGTCATCCGCATCCCATGGCTAAGATTTCACCTGCAACAGTAGCCAATCAAGCAACAACAAAATTCGGCAACAGCAAAATCTGTGACGAGGGCCATATACTTGTTCTCTGTTACACTTGTATCACAACACCAGACCTGGACCAGAACCAGACATACTGCTAGCAGGTTTGTGGAAAGACAAAAGATAATCGCTACGAAGATTTCTCAACTTAGGCTTTGGTGGTATAGTGGCTAGCATAGCTGCCTTCCAAGCAGTTGACCCGGGTTCGATTCCCGGCCAATGCAGCCTTACATATGACCTCCTTCTCTGTGAGTGTCTTCAGGTGCTTATAGTAGGGACTTGGAAATCCTGCTTTGGTCGCTCACTCTTATATTCCGTGTGATGACGTCATCATTTTTTCAGCGGTGGCTACGGGGTGTGGGTGCGAATATGCGTTTTTCGCGGCTAGCTCTGCATTCAACTTATGAGATATCCGCCGTTTTGAATAATTTATTTATCCTTGATTTTCTTATTTTTTACTGGATCAAAATCGGTTCAGTATTCGAGGAGCAACAACAATTTGAAAACAAGGTAACTTTCACGCACTAAATAAAAATCGAAAGAATCGTGGGGCATCGATTATTTGTGCACAGGCATATTTATTGCACCCTAAATGTGAATATTGCCATCTATGATGACGATTGATGCATGCCCACACTATACAATCGTGTGCCCACTTCTGGATGATTGAAGATTGAAGGGATTTTATGTGCTGTACGGAGGATGGATCAATGTCACGTGACCACTGATCTGGCTCCTGATTGGTTAGACATCATGCCAGTTAATGGAGATACCCCCAAGTAAATTTTCATTTCAACATTCAACAACAAAAATCACTAAGATTGGTTAGATATTGGCAAAGTTCTGGTTGTTTAAGTGCACCATACCCTATTTACAATTTCTTACATTTATTGAATGAGGGGCAGGCTGCCCTCCGCCTATGCAGAGCGAAGTTGTTCTAAGAAGTCACAGTTTTTTCTGCAGCTCTAATTGTAATTACATTAGAACAAAAATCCGATTTCAGGCATGTTAAATCTTCAATATCTCTGGTTCTATTAAAGATATATTGACAAATGAGGTATGATTTTTTATGATTTTTTAATCTCTTTCCATTAAAATAGGTGTGAAGTTAATCAAGACAATTTGGTGAAAAATTTCCAAGTCCCTACTTATAGTCCCGCTGAACAGCATGTCATCAATAACCCGCTGCATTATAGAAACTGAAAGAAGCATTACTCCATCAATCTATATATCTGCCTTCCAGATGTGTTAGCACACTGGCAAACAGGGCTGCTTACGTCAGTGAAAGCCTCGTTAGCGCAGTCGGTAGCGCGTCAGTCTCATAATCTGAAGGTCGTGAGTTCGACCCTCACACGGGACAGTTTATTTACTTGCTGAAACAGTTCCCATGCATAGCTGCACTTTTACAAAATCACTCTCCCACAGATTCTAATTGATGTTTTTATGTCACTCATGTGGCATCAGCCCAGCATACTTCCATAACTGTGCAAAAGAACTTCTTCAGAAGTAGATACCATTACTCTTCTCATAGCAGATCCACACACCTTCCAATTTCAACGTCTAGCCCAAACTGATCTCAGATGCAAGCATCTGTACAGTCATCCGCATCCCATGGCTAAGATTACACCTGCAACAGTAGCCAATCGAGCATCAACAAAATTCGGCAACAGCAAAATCTGTGACGAGGGCCATATACTTGTTGACTGTTACACTTGTATCACAACACCAGACCTGGACCAGAACCAGACATACTGCTAGCAGGTTTGTGGAAAGATAAAAGATAATCGCTACAAAGCTGTTTCAACTTTGGCGTTGGTGGTATAGTGGCTAGCATAGCTGCCTTCCAAGCAGTTGACCTGGGTTCGATTCCCGGCCAACGCAGCCTTACTTATGACCTCCTTCTCTGTGAGTGTCTTCAGGTGCTTATAGTCCAGCTGAACAGCATGCCATCAATATCTCACTGCGTTATAGAAACTGAAAGAAGCATTAGTCCATCAATTTATACATCTGCCTTCCAGATGTGTTAGCACACTGGCAAACAGGGCTGCTTATGTCAGTGAAAGCCTCGTTAGCGCAGTCGGTAGCGCGTCAGTCTCATAATCTGAAGGTCGTGAGTTCGACCCTCACACGGGGCAGTTTGTTTACTTGCTGAAACAGTTCCCATGCATAGCTGCACTTTTACAAAATCACTCTCCCACAGACTCTAATAGATGTTTTTATGTCACTCATGTTGCATGAGCCCAGCGTACCTCCATTACTGTGCAAAGAACTTCTTCAGAAGTAGATACCATTATTCGTCTCATAGCGGATCCACAGACCTTCCAATTTCAACGTCTAGCCCAAACTGATCTCAGATGCAAGCATCTGTACAGTCATCCGCATCCCATGGCTAAGATTTCACCTGCAACAGTAGCCAATCGAGCATCAACAAAATTCGGCAACAGCAAAATCTGTGACGAGGGCCATATACTTGTTGACTGTTACACTTGTATCACAACACCAGACCTGGACCAGAACCAGACATACTGCTAGCAGGTTTGTGGAAAGATAAAAGATAATCGCTACGAAACTTTTTCAACTTCGGCGTTGGTGGTATAGTGGCTAGCATAGCTGCCTTCCAAGCAGTTGACCCGGGTTCGATTCCCGGCCAACGCAGCCTTACTTATGACCTCCTTCTCTGTGAGTGTCTTCAGGTGCTTATAGTCCAGCTGAACAGCATGTCATCAATAACCTGCTGCGTTATAGAAACTGAAACAAGCATTACTCCATCAATCTATATATCTGCCTTCCAGATGAGTTAGCACACTGGCAAAACAGGGCTGCTTATACCAGTGAAAGCCTCGTTAGCGCAGTCGGTAGCGCGTCAGTCTCATAATCTGAAGGTCGTGAGTTCGACCCTCACACGGGGCAGTTTATTTACTTGCTGAAACAGTTCCCATGCATAGCTGCACTTTTACAAAATCACTCTCCCACAGATTCTAATAGATGTTTTTATGTCACTCATGTTGCATGAGCCCAGCGTACTTCCATTACTGTGCAAAGAACTTCTTAAGAAGTAGATACCATTACTCGTCTCATAGCGGATCCACAAACCTTCCAATTTCAACGTCTAGCCCAAACTGATCTCAGATGCAAGCATCTGTACAGTCATCCGCATCCCATGGCTAAGATTTCACCTGCAACAGTAGCCAATCGAGCAACAACAAAATTCGGCAACAGCAAAATCTGTGACGAGGGCCATATAC
The DNA here is from genome assembly GCF_023856365.1 of Brienomyrus brachyistius. NCBI lineage: Eukaryota > Metazoa > Chordata > Actinopteri > Osteoglossiformes > Mormyridae > Brienomyrus > Brienomyrus brachyistius. The sequence continues at coordinate 41,733,111 of NC_064536.1, forward strand.
TTGTTCTCTGTTACACTTGTATCACAACACCAGACCTGGACCAGAACCAGACATACTGCTAGCAGGTTTGTGGAAAGACAAAAGATAATCGCTACGAAGATTTCTCAACTTAGGCTTTGGTGGTATAGTGGCTAGCATAGCTGCCTTCCAAGCAGTTGACCCGGGTTCGATTCCCGGCCAATGCAGCCTTACATATGACCTCCTTCTCTGTGAGTGTCTTCAGGTGCTTATAGTAGGGACTTGGAAATCCTGCTTTGGTCGCTCACTCTTATATTCCGTGTGATGACGTCATCATTTTTTCAGCGGTGGCTACGGGGTGTGGGTGCGAATATGCGGTTTTCGCGGCTAGCTCTGCATTCAACTTATGAGATATCCGCCGTTTTGAATAATTTATTTATCCTTGATTTTCTTATTTTTTACTGGATCAAAATCGGTTCAGTATTCGAGGAGCAACAACAATTTGAAAACAAGGTAACTTTCACGCACTAAATAAAAATCGAAAGAATCGTGGGGCATCGATTATTTGTGCACAGGCATATTTATTGCACCCTAAATGTGAATATTGCCAACTATGATGACGATTGATGCATGCCCACACTATACAATCGTGTGCCCACTTCTGGATGATTGAAGATTGAAGGGATTTTATGTGCTGTACGGAGGATGGATCAATGTCACGTGACCACTGATCTGGCTCCTGATTGGTTAGACATCATGCCAGTTAATGGAGACACCCCCAAGTAAATTTTCATTTCAACATTCAACAACAAAAATCACTAAGATTGGTTAGATATTGGCAAAGTTCTGGTTGTTTAAGTGCACCATACCCTATTTACAATTTCTTACATTTATTGAATGAGGGGCAGGCTGCCCTCCGCCTATGCAGAGCGAAGTTGTTCTAAGAAGTCACAGTTTTTTCTGCAGCTCTAATTGTAATTACATTAGAACAAAAATCCGATTTCAGGCATGTTAAATCTTCAATATCTCTGGTTCTATTAAAGATATATTGACAAATGAGGTATCATTTTTTATGATTTTTTAATCTCTTTCCATTAAAATAGGTGTGAAGTTAATCAAGACAATTTGGTGAAAAATTTCCAAGTCCCTACTTATAGTCCCGCTGAACAGCATGTCATCAATAACCCGCTGCATTATAGAAACTGAAAGAAGCATTACTCCATCAATCTATATATCTGCCTTCCAGATGTGTTAGCACACTGGCAAACAGGGCTGCTTACGTCAGTGAAAGCCTCGTTAGCGCAGTCGGTAGCGCGTCAGTCTCATAATCTGAAGATCGTGAGTTCGACCCTCACACGGGGCAGTTTATTTACTTGCTGAAACAGTTCCCATGCATAGCTGCACTTTTACAAAATCACTCTCCCACAGATTCTAATTGATGTTTTTATGTCACTCATGTGGCATCAGCCCAGCGTACTTCCATAACTGTGCAAAGAACTTCTTCAGAAGTAGATACCATTATTCGTCTCATAGCGGATCCACAAACCTTCCAATTTCAACGTCTAGCCCAAACTGATCTCAGATGCAAGCATCTGTACAGTCATCCGCATCCCATGGCTAAGATTTCACCTGCAACAGTAGCCAATCGAGCAACAACAAAATTCGGCAACAGCAAACTCTGTGACGAGGGCCATATACTTGTTGACTGTTACACTTGTATCACAACACCAGACCTGGACCAGAACCAGACATACTGCTAGCAGGTTTGTGGAAAGACAAAAGATAATCGCTACAAAGCTGTTTCAACTTCGGCCTAGGTGAAATAGTGGCTAGCATAGCTGCCTTCCAAGCAGTTGACCCGGGTTCGATTCCCGGCCAACGCAGCCTTACTTATGACCTCCTTCTCTGTGAGTGTCTTCAGGTGCTTATAGTCCAGCTGAACAGCATGTCATCAATAACCCGCTGCATTATAGAAACTGAAAAAAGCATTACTCCATCAATCTGTATATCTGCCTTCCAGATGAGTTAGCACACTGGCAAACAGGGCTGCTTACATTAGTGAAAGCCTCGTTAGCGCAGTCGGTAGCGCGTCAGTCTCATAATCTGAAGGTTGCGAGTTCAACCCTCACACCGGGCAGTTTATTTACTTGCTGAAACAGTTCCCATGCATAGCTGCACTTTTACAAAATCACTCTCCCACAGATTCTAATTGATGTTTTTATGTCACTCATGTGGCATCAGCCCAGCATACTTCCATAACTGTGCAAAAGAACTTCTTCAGAAGTAGATACCATTACTCTTCTCATAGCAGATCCACACACCTTCCAATTTCAACGTCTAGCCCAAACTGATCTCAGATGCAAGCATCTGTACAGTCATCCGCATCCCATGGCTAAGATTACACCTGCAACAGTAGCCAATCGAGCATCAACAAAATTCGGCAACAGCAAAATCTGTGACGAGGGCCATATACTTGTTGACTGTTACACTTGTATCACAACACCAGACCTGGACCAGAACCAGACATACTGCTAGCAGGTTTGTGGAAAGACAAAAGATAATCGCTACGAAGATTTCTCAACATAGGCGTTGGTGGTATAGTGGCTAGCATAGCTGCCTTCCAAGCAGTTGACCCGGGTTCGATTCCCGGCCAACGCAGCCTTACTTATGACCTCCTTCTCTGTGAGTGTCTTCAGGTGCTTATAGTCCAGCTGAACAGCATGTCATCAATAACCCGCTGCATTATAGAAACTGAAAAAAGCATTACTACATCAATTTATACATCTGCATTCCAGATGTGTTAGCACACTGGCAAACAGGGCTGCTTATGTCAGTGAAAGCCTCGTTAGCACAGTCGGTAGCGCGTCAGTCTCATAATCTGAAGGTAGTGAGTTCGACCCTCACACGGGGCAGTTTATTTACTTGCTGAAACAGTTCCCATGAATAGCTGCACTTTTACAAAATCACTCTCCCACAGATTCTAATAGATGTTTTTATGTCACTCATGTTGCATGAGCCCAGCGTATTTCCATTACTGTGCAAAGAACTTCTTAAGAAGTAGATACCATTACTCGTCTCATAGCGGATCCACAAACCTTCCAATTTCAACGTCTAGCCCAAACTGATCTCAGATGCAAGCATCTGTACAGTCATCCGCATCCCATGGCTAAGATTTCACCTGCAACAGTAGCCAATCGAGCAACAACAAAATTCGGCAACAGCAAAATCTGTGACGAGGGCCATATACTTGTTGACTGTTACACTTGTATCACAACACCAGAACTGGACCAGAACCAGACATACTGCTACCAGGTTTGTGGAAAGATAAAAGATAATCGCTACGAAGCTTTATCAACTTTGGCGTTGGTGGTATAGTGGCTAGCATAGCTGCCTTCCAAGCAGTTGACCCGGGTTCGATTCCTGGCCAATGCAGCCTTACTGATGACCTCCTTCTCTGTGAGTGTCTTCAGGTGCTTATAGTAGGGACTTGGAAATCCTGCTTTGGTCGCTCACTCTTATATTCCGTGTGATGACGTCATCATTTTTTCAGCGGTGGCTACGGGGTGTGGGTGCGAATATGCGGTTTTCGCGGCTAGCTCTGCATTCAACTTATGAGATATCCGCCGTTTTGAATAATTTATTTATCCTTGATTTTCTTATTTTTTACTGGATCAAAATCGGTTCAGTATTCGAGGAGCAACAACAATTTGAAAACAAGGTAACTTTCACGCACTAAATAAAAATCGAAAGAATCGTGGGGCATCGATTATTTGTGCACAGGCATATTTATTGCACCCTAAATGTGAATATTGCCAACTATGATGACGATTGATGCATGCCCACACTATACAATCGTGTGCCCACTTCTGGATGATTGAAGATTGAAGGGATTTTATGTGCTGTACGGAGGATGGATCAATGTCACGTGACCACTGATCTGGCTCCTGATTGGTTAGACATCATGCCAGTTAATGGAGATACCCCCAAGTAAATTTTCATTTCAACATTCAACAACAAAAATCACTAAGATTGGTTAGATATTGGCAAAGTTCTGGTTGTTTAAGTGCACCATACCCTATTTACAATTTCTTACATTTATTGAATGAGGGGCAGGCTGCCCTCCGCCTATGCAGACCGAAGTTGTTCTAAGAAGTCACAGTTTTTTCTGCAGCTCTAATTGTAATTACATTAGAACAAAAATCCGATTTCAGGCATGTTAAATCTTCAATATCTCTGGTTCTATTAAAGATATATTGACAAATGAGGTATCATTTTTTATGATTTTTTAATCTCTTTCCATTAAAATAGGTGTGAAGTTAATCAAGACAATTTGGTGAAAAATTTCCAAGTCCCTACTTATAGTCCCGCTGAACAGCATGTCATCAATAACCCGCTGCATTATAGAAACTGAAAGAAGCATTACTCCATCAATCTATATATCTGCCTTCCAGATGTGTTAGCACACTGGCAAACAGGGCTGCTTACGTCAGTGAAAGCCTCGTTAGCGCAGTCGGTAGCGCGTCAGTCTCATAATCTGAAGGTCGTGAGTTCGACCCTCACACGGGACAGTTTATTTACTTGCTGAAACAGTTCCCATGCATAGCTGCACTTTTACAAAATCACTCTCCCACAGATTCTAATTGATGTTTTTATGTCACTCATGTGGCATCAGCCCAGCGTACTTCCATAACTGTGCAAAGAACTTCTTAAGAAGTAGATACCATTATTCGTCTCATAGCGGATCCACAAACCTTCCAATTTCAACGTCTAGCCCAAACTGATCTCAGATGCAAGCATCTGTACAGTCATCCGCATCCCATGGCTAAGATTTCACCTGCAACAGTAGCCAATCGAGCAACAACAAAATTCGGCAACAGCAAACTCTGTGACGAGGGCCATATACTTGTTGACTGTTACACTTGTATCACAACACCAGACCTGGACCAGAACCAGACATACTGCTAGCAGGTTTGTGGAAAGACAAAAGATAATCGCTACGAAGCTTTTTCAACTTCGGCCTAGGTGAAATAGTGGCTAGCATAGCTGCCTTCCAAGCAGTTGACCCGGGTTCGATTCCCGGCCAACGCAGCCTTACTTATGACCTCCTTCTCTGTGAGTGTCTTCAGGTGCTTATAGTCCAGCTGAACAGCATGTCATCAATAACCCGCTGCATTATAGAAACTGAAAAAAGCATTACTCCGTCAATCTATACATCTGCCTTCCAGATGTGTTAGCACACTTGCAAACAGGGCTGCTTATGTCAGTGAAAGCCTCGTTAGCGCAGTCGGTAGCGCTTCAGTCTCATAATCTGAAGGTCATGAGTTCAACCCTCACACGGGGCAGTTTATTTACTTACTGAAACAGTTCCCATACATAGCTGCACTTTTACAAAATCACTCTCACACAGATTCTAATTGATGTTTTTATGTCACTCATGTGGCATCAGCCCAGCGTACTTCCATAACTGTGCAAAAGAACTTCTTCAGAAGTAGATACCATTATTCGTCTCATAGCGGATCCACAAACCTTCCAATTTCAATGTCTAGCCCAAACTGATCTCAGATGCAAGCATCTGTACAGTCATCCGCATCCCATGGCTAAGATTTCACCTGCAACAGTAGCCAATCGAGCAACAACAAAATTCGGCAACAGCAAAATCTGTGACGAGGGCCATATACTTGTTCTCTGTTACACTTGTATCACAACACCAAACCTGGACCAGAACCAGACATACTGCTAGCAGGTTTGTGGAAAGACAAAAGATAATCGCCAGGAAGATTTCTCAACTTCGGCGTTGGTGGTATAGTGGCTAGCATAGCTGCCTTCCAAGCAGTTGACCCGGGTTCGATTCCCGGCCAACGCAGCCTTACTTATGACCTCCTTCTCTGTGCGTGTCTTCAGGTGCTTATAGTAGGGACTTGGAAATCCTGCTTTGGTCGCTCACTCTTATATTCCGTGTGATGACGTCATCATTTTTTCAGCGGTGGCTACGGGGTGTGGGTGCGAATATGCGGTTTTCGCGGCTAGCTCTGCATTCAACTTATGAGATATCCGCCGTTTTGAATAATTTATTTATCCTTGATTTTCTTATTTTTTACTGGATCAAAATCGGTTCAGTATTCGAGGAGCAACAACAATTTGAAAACAAGGTAACTTTCACGCACTAAATAAAAATCGAAAGAATCGTGGGGCATCGATTATTTGTGCACAGGCATATTTATTGCACCCTAAATGTGAATATTGCCAACTATGATGACGATTGATGCATGCCCACACTATACAATCGTGTGCCCACTTCTGGATGATTGAAGATTGAAGGGATTTTATGTGCTGTACGGAGGATGGATCAATGTCACGTGACCACTGATCTGGCTCCTGATTGGTTAGACATCATGCCAGTTAATGGAGATACCCCCAAGTAAATTTTCATTTCAACATTCAACAACAAAAATCACTAAGATTGGTTAGATATTGGCAAAGTTCTGGTTGTTTAAGTGCACCATACCCTATTTACAATTTCTTACATTTATTGAATGAGGGGCAGGCTGCCCTCTGCCTATGCAGAGCGAAGTTGTTCTAAGAAGTCACAGTTTTTTCTGCAGCTCTAATTGTAATTACATTAGAACAAAAATCCGATTTCAGGCATGTTAAATCTTCAATATCTCTGGTTCTATTAAAGATATATTGACAAATGAGGTATCATTTTTTATGATTTTTTAATCTCTTTCCATTAAAATAGGTGTGAAGTTAATCAAGACAATTTGGTGAAAAATTTCCAAGTCCCTACTTATAGTCCCGCTGAACAGCATGCCATCAATATCTCACTGCGTTATAGAAACTGAAAGAAGCATTACTCCATCGATTTATTCATCTGCCTTCCAGATGTGTTAGCACACTGGCAAACAGGGCTGCTTACGTCAGTGAAAGCCTCGTTAGCGCAGTCGGTAGCGCGTCAGTCTCATAATCTGAAGGTCGTGAGTTCGACCCTCACACGGGACAGTTTATTTACTTGCTGAAACAGTTCCCATGCATAGCTGCACTTTTACAAAATCACTCTCCCACAGATTCTAATTGATGTTTTTATGTCACTCATGTGGCATCAGCCCAGCGTACTTCCATAACTGTGCAAAGAACTTCTTCAGAAGTAGATACCATTATTCGTCTCATAGCGGATCCACAAACCTTCCAATTTCAACGTCTAGCCCAAACTGATCTCAGATGCAAGCATCTGTACAGTCATCCGCATCCCATGGCTAAGATTTCACCTGCAACAGTAGCCAATCGAGCAACAACAAAATTCGGCAACAGCAAACTCTGTGACGAGGGCCATATACTTGTTGACTGTTACACTTGTATCACAACACCAGACCTGGACCAGAACCAGACATACTGCTAGCAGGTTTGTGGAAAGACAAAAGATAATCGCTACAAAGCTTTTTCAACTTCGGCCTAGGTGAAATAGTGGCTAGCATAGCTGCCTTCCAAGCAGTTGACCCGGGTTCGATTCCCGGCCAACGCAGCCTTACTTATGACCTCCTTCTCTGTGAGTGTCTTCAGGTGCTTATAGTCCAGCTGAACAGCATGTCATCAATAACCCGCTGCATTATAGAAACTGAAAAAAGCATTACTCCATCAATCTGTATATCTGCCTTCCAGATGAGTTAGCACACTGGCAAACAGGGCTGCTTACATTAGCGAAAGCCTCGTTAGCGCAGTCGGTAGCGCGTCAGTCTCATAATCTGAAGGTCACGAGTTCAACCCTCACACCGGGCAGTTTATTTACTTGCTGAAACAGTTCCCATGCATAGCTGCACTTTTACAAAATCACTCTCCCACAGATTCTAATTGATGTTTTTATGTCACTCATGTTGCATGAGCCCAGCGTACTTCCATTACTGTGCAAAGAACTTCTTCAGAAGTAGATACCATTATTCGTCTCATAGCGGATCCACAAACCTTCCAATTTCAACGTCTAGCCCAAACTGATCTCAGATGCAAGCATCTCTACAGTCATCCGCATCCCATGGCTAAGATTTCTCCTGCAACAGTAGCCAATCGAGCAACAACAAAATTCGGCAACAGCAAAATCTGTGACGAGGGCCATATACTTGTTGACTGTTACACTTGTATCACAACACCAGACCTGGACCAGAACCAGACATACTGCTAGCAGGTTTGTGGAAAGACAAAAGATAATCGCTACGAAGATTTCTCAACTTCGGCGTTGGTGGTATAGTGCCTAGCATAGCTGCCTTCCATGCAGTTGACCCGGGTTCGATTCCTGGCCAACGCAGCTTTACTTATGACCTCCTTCTCTGTGAGTGTCTTCAGGTGCTTATAGTCCAGCTGAACAGCATGTCATCAATAATCCGCTGCATTATAGAAACTGAAAAAAGCATTACTCCGTCAATCTATACATCTGCCTTCCAGATGTGTTAGCACACTTGCAAACAGGGCTGCTTATGTCAGTGAAAGCCTCGTTAGCGCAGTCGGTAGCGCATCAGTCTCATAATCTGAAGGTCATGAATTCAACCCTCACACGGGGCAGTTTATTTACTTACTGAAACAGTTCCCATACATAGCTGCACTTTTACAAAATCACTCTCACACAGATTCTAATTGATGTTTTTATGTCACTCATGTGGCATCAGCCCAGCGTACTTCCATAACTGTGCAAAAGAACTTCTTCAGAAGTAGATACCATTATTCGTCTCATAGCGGATCCACAAACCTTCCAATTTCAACGTCTAGCCCAAACTGATCTCAGATGCAAGCATCTGTACAGTCATCCGCATCCCATGGCTAAGATTTCACCTGCAACAGTAGCCAATCGAGCAACAACAAAATTCGGCAACAGCAAAATCTGTGACGAGGGCCATATACTTGTTCTCTGTTACACTTGTATCACAACACCAAACCTGGACCAGAACCAGACATACTGCTAGCAGGTTTGTGGAAAGACAAAAGATAATCGCTACAAAGCTTTTTCAACTTCGGCCTAGGTGAAATAGTGGCTAGCATAGCTGCCTTCCAAGCAGTTGACCCGGGTTCGATTCCCGGCCAACGCAGCCTTACTTATGACCTCCTTCTCTGTGAGTGTCTTCAGGTGCTTATAGTCCAGCTGAACAGCATGTCATCAATAACCCGCTGCATTATAGAAACTGAAAAAAGCATTACTCCATCAATCTGTATATCTGCCTTCCAGATGAGTTAGCACACTGGCAAACAGGGCTGCTTACATTAGCGAAAGCCTCGTTAGCGCAGTCGGTAGCGCGTCAGTCTCATAATCTGAAGGTCACGAGTTCAACCCTCACACCAGGCAGTTTATTTACTTGCTGAAACAGTTCCCATGCATAGCTGCACTTTTACAAAATCACTCTCCCACAGATTCTAATTGATGTTTTTATGTCACTCATGTTGCATGAGCCCAGCGTACTTCCATTACTGTGCAAAGAACTTCTTCAGAAGTAGATACCATTATTCGTCTCATAGCGGATCCACAAACCTTCCAATTTCAACGTCTAGCCCAAACTGATCTCAGATGCAAGCATCTCTACAGTCATCCGCATCCCATGGCTAAGATTTCTCCTGCAACAGTAGCCAATCGAGCAACAACAAAATTCGGCAACAGCAAAATCTGTGACGAGGGCCATATACTTGTTGACTGTTACACTTGTATCACAACACCAGACCTGGACCAGAACCAGACATACTGCTAGCAGGTTTGTGGAAAGACAAAAGATAATCGCTACGAAGATTTCTCAACTTCGGCGTTGGTGGTATAGTGCCTAGCATAGCTGCCTTCCATGCAGTTGACCCGGGTTCGATTCCTGGCCAACGCAGCTTTACTTATGACCTCCTTCTCTGTGAGTGTCTTCAGGTGCTTATAGTCCAGCTGAACAGCATGTCATCAATAATCCGCTGCATTATAGAAACTGAAAAAAGCATTACTCCGTCAATCTATACATCTGCCTTCCAGATGTGTTAGCACACTTGCAAACAGGGCTGCTTATGTCAGTGAAAGCCTCGTTAGCGCAGTCGGTAGCGCATCAGTCTCATAATCTGAAGGTCATGAATTCAACCCTCACACGGGGCAGTTTATTTACTTACTGAAACAGTTCCCATACATAGCTGCACTTTTACAAAATCACTCTCACACAGATTCTAATTGATGTTTTTATGTCACTCATGTGGCATCAGCCCAGCGTACTTCCATAACTGTGCAAAAGAACTTCTTCAGAAGTAGATACCATTATTCGTCTCATAGCGGATCCACAAACCTTCCAATTTCAACGTCTAGCCCAAACTGATCTCAGATGCAAGCATCTGTACAGTCATCCGCATCCCATGGCTAAGATTTCACCTGCAACAGTAGCCAATCGAGCAACAACAAAATTCGGCAACAGCAAAATCTGTGACGAGGGCCATATACTTGTTCTCTGTTACACTTGTATCACAACACCAAACCTGGACCAGAACCAGACATACTGCTAGCAGGTTTGTGGAAAGACAAAAGATAATCGCCAGGAAGGTTTCTCAACTTCGGCGTTGGTGGTATAGTGGCTAGCATAGCTGCCTTCCAAGCAGTTGACCCGGGTTCGATTCCCGGCCAATGCAGCCTTACTTATGACCTCCTTCTCTGTGCGTGTCTTCAGGTGCTTATAGTAGGGACTTGGAAATCCTGCTTTGGTCGCTCACTCTTATATTCCGTGTGATGACGTCATCATTTTTTCAGCGGTGGCTACGGGGTGTGGGTGCGAATATGCGGTTTTCGCGGCTAGCTCTGCATTCAACTTATGAGATATCCGCCGTTTTGAATAATTTATTTATCCTTGATTTTCTTATTTTTTACTGGATCAAAATCGGTTCAGTATTCAAGGAGCAACAACAATTTGAAAACAAGGTAACTTTCACGCACTAAATAAAAATCGAAAGAATCGTGGGGCATCGATTATTTGTGCACAGGCATATTTATTGCACCCTAAATGTGAATATTGCCAACTATGATGACGATTGATGCATGCCCACACTATACAATCGTGTGCCCACTTCTGGATGATTGAAGATTGAAGGGATTTTATGTGCTGTACGGAGGATGGATCAATGTCACGTGACCACTGATCTGGCTCCTGATTGGTTAGACATCATGCCAGTTAATGGAGACACCCCCAAGTAAATTTTCATTTCAACATTCAACAACAAAAATCACTAAGATTGGTTAGATATTGGCAAAGTTCTGGTTGTTTAAGTGCACCATACCCTATTTACAATTTCTTACATTTATTGAATGAGGGGCAGGCTGCCCTCCGCCTATGCAGAGCGAAGTTGTTCTAAGAAGTCACAGTTTTTTCTGCAGCTCTAATTGTAATTACATTAGAACAAAAATCCGATTTCAGGCATGTTAAATCTTCAATATCTCTGGTTCTATTAAAGATATATTGACAAATGAGGTATCATTTTTTATGATTTTTTAATCTCTTTCCATTAAAATAGGTGTGAAGTTAATCAAGACAATTTGGTGAAAAATTTCCAAGTCCCTACTTATAGTCCCGCTGAACAGCATGTCATCAATAACCCGCTGCATTATAGAAACTGAAAGAAGCATTACTCCATCAATCTATATATCTGCCTTCCAGATGAGTTAGCACACTGGCAAACAGGGCTGCTTACGTCAGTGAAAGCCTCGTTAGCGCAGTCAGTAGCGCGTCAGTCTCATAATCTGAAGATCGTGAGTTCGACCCTCACACGGGGCAGTTTATTTACTTGCTGAAACAGTTCCCATGCATAGCTGCACTTTTACAAAATCACTCTCCCACAGATTCTAATTGATGTTTTTATGTCACTCATGTGGCATCAGCCCAGCATACTTCCATAACTGTGCAAAGAACTTCTTCAGAAGTAGATACCATTATTCGTCTCATAGCGGATCCACAAACCTTCCAATTTCAACGTCTAGCCCAAACTGATCTCAGATGCAAGCATCTGTACAGTCATCCGCATCCCATGGCTAAGATTTCACCTGCAACAGTAGCCAATCGAGCAACAACAAAATTCGGCAACAGCAAACTCTGTGACGAGGGCCATATACTTGTTGACTGTTACACTTGTATCACAACACCAGACCTGGACCAGAACCAGACATACTGCTAGCAGGTTTGTGGAAAGACAAAAGATAATCGCTACGAAGCTTTTTCAACTTCGTCCTAGGTGGAATAGTGGATAGCATAGCTGCCTATCAAGCAGTTGACCCAGGTTCGATTCCCGGCCAACGCAGCCTTACTTATGACCTCCTTCTCTGTGAGTGTCTTCAGGTGCTTATAGTCCAGCTGAACAGCATGTCATCAATAACCCGCCGCATTATAGAAACTGAAAAAAGCATTACTCCATCAATCTGTATATCTGCCTTCCAGATGAGTTAGCACACTGGCAAACAGGGCTGCTTACGTCAGTGAAAGCCTCGGTAGCGCGTCAGTCTCATAATCTGAAGGTCGTTAGTTCGACCCTCACACGGGGCAGTTTATTTACTTGCTGAAACAGTTCCCATGCATAGCTGCACTTTTACAAAATCACTCTCCCACAGACTCTAATAGATGTTTTTATGTCACTCATGTTGCATGAGCCCAGCGTACTTCCATAACTGTGCAAAGAACTTCTTCAGAAGTAGATACCATTACTCGTCTCATAGCGGATCCACAAACCTTCCAATTTCAACGTCTAGCCCAAACTGATCTCAGATGCAAGCATCTGTACAGTCATCCGCATCCCATGGCTAAGATTTCACCTGCAACAGTAGCCAATCGAGCAACAACAAAATTCGGCAACAGCAAAATCTGTGACGAGGGCCATATACTTCTTGACTGTTACACTTGTATCACAACACCAGACCTGGACCAGAACCAGACATACTGCTAGCAGGTTTGTGGAAAGATAAAAGATAATCGCTACGACGCTTTTTCAACTTCGGCGTTGGTGGTATAGTGGCTAGCATAGCTGCCTTCCAAGCAGTTGACCCGGGTTCAATTCCCGGCCAACGCAGCCTTACTTATGACCTTATTCTCTGTGAGTGTCTTCAGGTGCTTATAGTCCAGCTGAACAGCATGTCATCAATAACCCGCTGCATTACAGAAATTAAAAGAAGCATTTCTCCATCAATCTATATATCTGCCTTCCAGATGTGTTAGCACACTGGCAAACAGGGCTGCTTACGTCAGTGAAAACCTTGTTAGTACAGTCAGTAGCGCGTCAGTCTCATAATCTGAAGGTCGTAAGTTCGACCCTCACACAGGGCAGTTTACTTACTTGCTGAAACAGTTCCCATGCGTAGCTGCACTTTTACAAAATCACTCTCCCACAGATTCTAATGGATGTTTTTATGTCAATCATGTGGCATCAGTCCAGCGTACTTCCCTAACTGTGCAAAAGAACTTTTTCAGAAGTAGATACCATTATTCGTCTCATAGCGGATCCACAAACCTTCCAATTTCAACGTCTAGCCCAAACTGATCTCAGATGCAAGCATCTGTACAGTAATCCGAATCCCATGGCTAAGATTTCACCTGCAACAGTAGCCAATCGAGCAACAACAAAATTCGGCAACAGCAAAATCTTTGACGAGGGCCATATACTTGTTGACTGTTACACTTGTATCACAACACCAGACCTGGACCAGAACCAGACATACTGCTAGCAGGTTTGTGGACAGATAAAAGATAATCGCTACAAAGCTTTTTCAATTTCGGCATTGGTGGTATAGTTGCTAGCATAGCTGCCTTCCAAGCAGTTGACCCGGGTTCGATTCCCGGCCAACGCAGCCTTACTTATGACCTCCTTCTCTGTGAGTGTCTTCAGGTGCTTATAGTCCAGCTGAACAGCATGTCATCAATAACCCGCTGCGTTATAGAAACTGAAAGAAGCATTACTCCATCAATCTATGTATCTGCCTTCCAGATGTGTTAGCACACTGGCAAACAGGGCTGCTTACATTAGCGAAAGCCTCGTTAGCGCAGTCGGTAGCGCGTCAGTCTCATAATCTGAAGGTCACGAGTTCAACCCTCACACCGGGCAGTTTATTTACTTGCTGAAACAGTTCCCATGCATAGCTGCACTTTTACAAAATCACTCTCCCACAGATTCTAATTGATGTTTTTATGTCACTCATGTTGCATGAGCCCAGCGTACTTCCATTACTGTGCAAAGAACTTCTTCAGAAGTAGATACCATTATTCGTCTCATAGCGGATCCACAAACCTTCCAATTTCAACGTCTAGCCCAAACTGATCTCAGATGCAAGCATCTGTACAGTCATCCGCATCCCATGGCTAAGATTTCACCTGGAACAGTAGCCAATTGAGCAAAAAGTCATGCATGGTGAGGCAGGGGGATATCTTTACATTAATGGGCGATGCATTACTGGGGATCTTTGGTGCCACCTTTTGACCTGTTACAGTCGTCATCAACATTAAAAAAACATTTCAATTTCCACTGCGTGAAAAAACAAATTGCACCCTATTTATAGAGTGGGAGACTACTTTTTCCAAGGATTTATATCTCCTGAAATTGCTTCTTCACAGATAAGCACCAGAATGTTCTTTTCCCAGATGGTAGTAGGGACAAAATCTCCTACCACTGATAATTCTGACCATACACAAGTTTTTATTTTTCTGCGTCTTGCGATTTTACCTTATCAAAAATAACCAGTAAATCCTATTATTATCCTGCTACCCCCACTCTACCAAAATTCATGAAATGATATGATACATTTGGAGGAGGAAGATTTCTAATTGATCCTTTATACCCACCAACCAGACCAGTATAAGCTGTACGATGTAAAGCCTCTTTAAATGGGTACAGACTACTTCCGTTTATTGTAATAAGTATCTCATAAATTTGACTTTACACTTTTGCATGGTATTGATAGATTTTGAAAGTTAATTACTTAACACAATTCTTATTAAAATTGTTCATTATACAACCTGAATGTCTCAAGGTAGCACATTAGTACAAAAAACGCTGTATTGATGTATTATTGTAGCAGTCAGATATTATTTTAACCAATGTCCAGGTTTACCTTTAATTTAATTCTACAAACATCATCAAAATCACTTGTGAAAAAGACATTTAGTCACTTACTAAGGCAGATACAACCTGTGGAAGCACAGCTAAAAGCATACCATCACCCATGATAGAGTGACCCATTGTCTTTGTAACTGAGTAATCACAACTAAGTGCAATTAACTATAATGAAACTGTAAACAGAAACAGTAAAGGCAAAGGTAATTTATTATGACGAAATGCTTCCAAAATGCCCAGTGTACTTCAGCGTTTCTCCTTTTCTCCAGTCGTCGACAGGTCCTGTGTTTATTAGGTGATCTGAGATGTAGGATATCCTGAGAATGGCTGCTGCTCCAAGGATGATTGGCAGGTGGCTTTTCCCAGAAACAGCGGGCTGGAAATGTGTGGGATCTGGAGTGAAGATAGAAACAGAGGAAGAGAACAAGCAGAGGGTGTGGGGGGGGGACAAGACTGCAGGACACGTTAAAGTCTATGGTAACACAGGTGACCTGGACTACATGCCCATCACTCCCCACATGCCCGTTTCCCTCGCCTTCCCTGTGGTGTGGTGCTAATGAGCTACATCTATTTCTCGTTTAATCCTGCCTCCTGTTTCAGCCCTTGTGTGGATGATCCCAGGTCCCTCTCGTCTGCTCCTCATCTGTGCTGCATATAGTGCCTCTTCGTCCTGTGCTCCCCAGTCCAGTCATTGTATTGTTACGTGTGCGATCCTGCTGTATAGGATCAATCCTGCTGATCCTGTGTTTCCCCCCTGCTCTCCCAGCCTGGTTTTGACCCCTCATGGTCTGTTTCCTTTTGCCTTTTGCATTGTGTTTTTATTAGAATAAAATCTCCTTCGTTTTCCCCGACGCCTGCCTTTACCTGCATCCTTCCAGAACCTTGACAATTTCCTTAAGATATGGTGCTTAATAAGTAGACAATACATTAAACACAAATACATAATAAGGCTAATAATTCTTATGTGTGTGTCGTTTAAAAGAAATGAATCAAATTAACTTACCTGGTGACACTGGTAACTCTAAACATAATACTAAAAAGATCATTTTAAAATTGTATTCAATTTTGCTGTGAATAAGCATTAACAATTATTTTTTAAACTGCCCACCACCACCCCCCCTCTTCAGAGGACAACTTTATTTTACATTAAATTAAAGATACAGTGTAAAGAGTGTGGCTGCTCCGAACTCACCTGTCCTAGTACCGTAATTAAAGAAAAAAAAAATGGGGGGGGGAGAGGGGGGCACAGACACAACAATCGTAGTAATAAAGGTGGGATGGAGAAAACAAAGTGTAGGGGAATACAGAGTACAAACAACCATAAGAAACACACGGCCCATGGCCATACGTCCACAAGACAACCACCCGCCCAACCCGAGAGGGAGCCTACGAGGGACTAAGGGGGGCCCAACCCCTGTAAAAGGAGGTCCGCAGAGGGGGGACAGACAGCGAGCCCCCCAGTCCCTCCCGCAAGCCCTCCACCGAGGGAAGCGGGTCCAGGGCCAAAGGGCCCCATCAACCGGGAACACTCCCCTGGCGGACGGTCCCCCCAGCCCGCTCCCCGGCAGGACGGATCACCGCCAACTGTAGCGACCCGGCACGTCCCCCACCTCCCCGACACTGCAGGATGATCTAAGGGAGACCCATACAAACAAAGTGCACCCCCCCCCCCCACCACCCAGGAGCGGACCTGCGTCAACCGGGGAGCGGCAGACCCCCCGCCCAGCCCAGACCGAACCCTACAATTCACCTAGAAGGGCTCAGAGCATCCCTAGATACCCCGGACCGCCTGCCAGGGCCCCACCACGGCGCAGCAGAGCCAAGGACCACCCAGCCCGCAGCCCACAAGAGGAGACGGCCCACACCGGCCAGGGCCGTCTTCTACCTGCCGGGCCACCCCACCCGCACAGGGCCAGAGACAGAGAGTTAGGGGGGGGCCCTCAGCCCTCACTGATTCCCCGTCCCATGTTAATGTGAAGTGTGCATGTACATGTGTGAGAGAGTTGTGTGTTTATGCCTACAATGCATTAAAATTAGTGGGTGCAGTTCGAGTATGAGGGTCCCACCACTGGCAGATGGCAGAGTCCCCCATCCCCCTCCCTGCACCCCAAGGCCCTAATGTAGCATGGACTGTGTATATAACTAAAGTGCAAAAAGCAGGTGAACAGTCGAGGCACGGGCACCCCACCGCTGGCAGATGGCAGAACCCCACCTGCCTATACCCACCTCCTCAGCCCTAGTGTCATGTGCTGTCTAATGTGCAAGTAAAACCTCCCCACTGCCCCTCAAAGCTCTAGTGTTGTATGAAATGTGGTGTCCGGCCCAGGGGAACAATAAGGGCGTGCAGGAGTGGGCCCCCCCGGCACCGGGGCCAGATCCCCGACTGGCCCCGATTAGTCCTCATCCCCGACCCCACACAACCGGCAGGGGCGGCCAACCGAGGGGGTTCAGGGGCGCCACATTAACAATTATTAATAAACATTCCACTATACATCTCAAAATTTATCACACTTAATTCATTATCTTTGATACTGTTTTAAACATTTAATGTTCCCCAAATAGCAGCAGAAGAACCACAACTTCATCTTCCTTGTATTTTGGCTCTTCTCTGTGTCAAGAGCTCTACAAGCTCAACTTTAATATTAATTTTCCACCACTTCTACATCTTCTATCTCTACCTGACCCACATCTATCTCTACACCGCCAGTTTCCTCATTACCTCTTTCTCTATTTATAATATCAACTAGTACATCACTTACTATTATTTCCAATATGGTTACATCTCTCACCATGTCCACACCCTCAATAATTACCTCCCCTACTTCTACCCCCACAATCTCAAAATTTACATCCCCAGAAATTACTTCTGCAAGCCCAAACTCACACACTCGGACTTGCAAAGCCTCCACCTTCACATTTCCTTTCGTATCCTCTGCCTTTAGGGTAATATTCCCCCCCTCCACCTTAACCACCTTCACATTTACCCACACCCCTCCTTGCTTCCCATTGCTTACATTTTGCATTTTATTAATGCCTACATTCTGGTCTGCACCCTCCACCTGTACACCAGAGATCTTACCCACATGTCTTTCCCTCTCTGCCACCTCCACCCTTTCCCCACTAACCTCACCCTTTACCTCACCTACCCCCTGACTGGTCCTATTCTTCCTCACCTTCTTCTTTTTGTGAAGGTAATATGTTGGGGAAAGCGCCCGGCGTTTCCACCCCAACTCCACATTTATGAGACACACACAGGTTACAGTTTTACTTGCAAGGGTACCCACACTCTCTGCAATGCAAACTACAGCAGAATGTGTTACAAAGGGTGGTTCCCCTTGACTCCTTTATTTATAGTCAGTGGGAGGCGCAAGAGTCATGCAGAATAGGGAGGTGAGAGAAAGTTCTGGTTTTGCTAAGGTGGGAATGCTATTATTAATATAATCTAAAGTATGAGGCTAGGGGAAAACAAAATAATGTATATACATATTTACATTCATTGCTGATTATACAGGAGTGATAACAAAATGATTTTGTGATAACAGTTTCTTCAACCTAACAGTCCCTCCTGTTTATCATGACAGTATGATCAGAAACATCAGTATTGTACAAGTTGCAAAAGCATTTCCAGTACAACCGTCATTTAGATCACATCATCATCATCCTAACTGTGGAGTACAGAAAACCATCAGGAGTCGTTCCTCCTGTTTATCATAGAAAAACATCTAATTCCGTTACTTCAGGTCCGAGCCCTGCACGGGTGCTTTCGGCTCAGCCGTCATTATGAATTACATGTCTTCTTCATCGCTATCGCTGGAAACAGGCTCTGTCTCCATATTCTGAGTAAGGGAGAGAAACATTGTACTGTGTGTCCGAAAAGCAGCATTAAGAGCTTGATTAATAAACATTTTCAAACATGGTATAACAGTTATAAAACAACAGAAAAACAAAATAAAAAACAAAACAAAAGGTAGGCACATTTTCATCAGTATGGACCACCATGTTCCTGTAACAAACCAGTCCAGCCAGGAGGACTGCGGTTGACTGTCCATGGTCATCACTTTTTGTAAGTCACGGAGGCGGTCGAGGGCAATTGTCATATTAGGTGAGTGCACGTTGTCAGGAATGTAAGTGCAGCACGTTTGATTCAGGAGGACACATACTCCTCCTTGTGCAGCTGTCAGTAGGTCTAATGCCATACGGTTCTGGATAACCATCTGTCTGGTTATGTCCAATTGTTTGTTTTGTTGTTGATCAATTAGTATCGAACTATTTATGAAAAGACCTAGTCTATAATTTAGAGTTTCTACTCGCAGCATGAGCTTTCCGACTCAGGGGAATAGGGACAGGGGAATAGGGACAGCGCAACTTTACTGCCTGTTCCCCACAGTTAATGTTCAGGGGGTACGTCTGTTCCCCACAAACTGTCATGGGGTTGTATTGATATCGAACGCTTCCTCCTGCTTCTGATGGAAACCTTACTTCCCTGTGCTATCAGGAAGGTGTGATCTGAAACAAAAATAGGAGCGCACACTCCAAACCAGTTCGGTGGTAGGACAAAGTATGCACGAAGTCCGCATAACCAAGCCACTCCGTCCACCCAATAAGTTCCATTACTGGGCCCCAAGAACGAGACAGGAGAGCCGTACATGCTGCTAACGAAGGTCGTGTCAAAATTTGTGGTATTGCCTCCGATCCACCTAGTGCCATTATTCTGTTTGTAGCAGACTGAATGATTATATGTGGTTGGGTCTTGATATATTAGGACAGAAAAGGGGAATGATACATTGGTTTTAGTTACGGTGAAATCCACCCAAAAGTCTTTTTTTTGGCCGTTTTGGAACCCAGGGTCATCTGGGTATATTCCTGTGGCATCTTGCACAACAGTTTTTACGGTTATATTACCTGACCCATTAGTGGTGATATTAACATAGTCTCCATCTACGGAAAATATAAGTGAAACAATACTTTGGTACCCTATACCTGCAAAAGATGCAGCACATTTGGCCTGGGACATATTCATGGGTTTTCCATATACAGTGGGTCCTTCACTATGAGTAGGCATCACAGAACAAACATAGCAATTCGTCACATTTTTTGCTGTTACAGTGTCATGTACATATCGATACCAGTAGTTCTTCATGAACGGGTGTGAGTGGTCAGCAGGCAATGGGCGCAGATGGAAGTCGTCATGGGCCCATCGTCGTAGGTGCTGCAATGGAACTAGTGGGAGCAAGGACAACCATACAAGTCCAACAACAAGAATGACCCCTAGAGTCACCTTACCACATCCCCACCCCGTCAGAGCCATCCTAATAGAGTGCAGCTCAGTTGTTTTCTTCACCGGGTTGAGACAGCAGCACCCTATTGGTTACTGTGCCTTTGTAGCGGACTTCCACTGCTACTCTGTCGCTGAGGCCTCTGATAAGGGCTTGATGGGTTTACAGTGACTTTTGTGTATCCAGGAAGGTCGTTCTGCTATTTTCACAGCTGTTGGTGTTGTGAGGAGGACTTGATAAGGACCGTCCCACCGGGGTGTGCTCCACTCCTTCCGCAACAGGACCTTGACCAGGATCCAATCCCCTGGCTGCAAGTTATCCTGTTGATTAGAAACAGAATTTACTGGCAGACTACTGGGGCTATGTTTTTGTTGTGATGATAGCAACTTTCGCATCCAATTAGCCAATGTATTTTCTCTGTCCGCTTTCCCTATATCACTCATTTCGGTTGCTAGAGGAAACGGCCTTCCGTACACTATCTCAAAAGGTGTTAATCCTGCAGGAATGGGAGTTATTCTCATCCACAATTTTACTAGAGACAAACATTCTGGCCACGGCCTTTTTTCTCTTCCATTGTTTTTCTGAGCCTTGTTTTAATAGTGCCGTTAGTTCTCTCCACTAAGCCTGCACTCTGAGGGTGATACGCACAATGATTCTTAAGCGTAAAACCTAATGCTTGTGAACAAAGGGACATGGTCTGATTTACAAAATGAGTCCCATTGTCTGATCTTACAATATGAGGTATGCCATAAGTAGGGAAATAATGGCCTACCAAACATTTTGCAACAGTCATTGCATCACAGTGCTTTACAGGGTATATTTCTACCCACTTAGAAAAGGTGTCTATAATGACTAGACAGTACTTCTTCCCTTGTGACCAAGATAATTCAATAAAATCCATATGTACAACTTGAAACGGGTACTCAGCTACAGGGAACTGGCCACGTTTTGGTCTCATGTTACCCTGTGCATTATGTTTACAGCAAATTAAGCATGTTCTACAAAATTGCTTTGCATAATCAGAAAAATTTATAGTATAAAAGTATTGTTGAATAATATGTACCATCCCTCCTGTTGAGACATGAGTATTTCCATGGCTCACTAAGGCAGCTGTTTTGTATAAGTTTTTTGGTAGGATGGGCTTGTCATTCATATAGTAAACTTTCCCTTGCTGTATTGCTCCTCTCTTGATCCAACTCTGTATTTCTGTTTTAGGAGCATGAATCTGTGCATCACACAGCACATCACTATCTATGAAAAGAATGTCTGCCACTGATAAGGTGGGCTGTTTCAGGGCCGCTTCTTTGGCAGTTTTATCTGCAAAGTTGTTTCCTTTAGCTATTGTGGAAGCATCGGTTTGGTGTGCTTTACATTTGCACAGTGCAAGGCGAGTCGGTAATTGTACAACATCTAATAATCTAAGTAGTAAGTTTGTGTGAGTTAGAGACGTTCCCTGCGATGTTTTAAAACCTCTATTTTTCCACACTCTTGCATGGTGATGAACAGCTCCAAACACATATTGACTATCAGTGTATATAGTAAGTGACTTATTTTTGAATAGCTCGCATGCCCTAATTACAGCATAGAGTTCAGCCGCTTGTGCTGAACAAGCAGGTGGGAGTGCATTGGCCTCTAACACTTCAGTGGACGTAACTACAGCATACCCGACCTTATTTTTTCCCCATATAATTTTTTGATGCTGATCCATCTACATAAACAACC
Source organism: Brienomyrus brachyistius (assembly GCF_023856365.1). Taxonomy (NCBI): domain Eukaryota; kingdom Metazoa; phylum Chordata; class Actinopteri; order Osteoglossiformes; family Mormyridae; genus Brienomyrus; species Brienomyrus brachyistius. The sequence continues at coordinate 41,755,136 of NC_064536.1, forward strand.
ATTGAATCTGATATTGGGGTCTGTAAAATATCTGCTCTGGGTTTTGTTTGCTCTTCCACAACTGCTTTGCACGAATGTGGCTCTCCATCTTCCGTTGTCAGAAGAAGGGTGCTAGGGTTGAGAGGACCACATCGCTGTATAGTAATGTTTGACTGTGAAAGCAGGAGTGAGACTAAGGTCAGATGTCTAGCATGTGTGAGGAACGGAAGCGGTGTCTGCAGTAAAACTAATGAAACTGAATGTGGCACCTTCAAGGTGAGTGGGTGACACAACACTAATTCTGCTGATAATTTTACTGCTTCTGCAGCAGCTGCACATGCTTGCAAACATTTTGGAAAACCAGCTGCTACTGCATCTAATCGTTTAGAATAGAATGCTAGTGGTCTTTCCTTTGTCCCGAACGGCTGTGTTAATACCGCTTTCATATAACCTTGATTAGCATCAACACATAAGGTAAATGGTTGTTGATAATCTGGTAAGGCAAGTATCACATTTGTTTGTAGCATAATTTTTAAGTTTGTGAATGCCAATTCTCCTTCTTTTGTCCACTGAATTTTATCTTTTAAGGCCATGTCTTTCCCATAAATTAAGGTTTGCAGAGGTTGAACGAGTGCGGCATAATCAGGTAGCCATTCTCTGCAATAATTACAAAGTCCTAAGAAGGACATCATTTGCTGTTTAGTCTTTGGCTTTGGTGCCTCTTGTATTGCCTGTTTTCTAGTTTCTAATAATGATCGACCTTGTTGGGAGAGTTTATGTCCAAGATATATAACTTCCTCCCTGCAATATTGTAATTTTTGTTTTGATGCTTTATGTCCTGTATCATATAAATGCTGTAACACCAACAGTGTGGCTTCCTTACAATGCTGTTTTGTATCTGAAGCAATTAATATATCATCTACATACAGTAGCACTTGACTATGGGATGGTATTTTACAGGTACTCATAGAATATCTAAGGGCCATGGTATATACATGTGGACTTTCTGAAAACCCTTGAGGGAGTCTAGTATATGTGTATTTTTTTCCCTTATAGGTGAAACCAAATAAATGTTGAGAATCAGGGTGCAATGGTACTGAGAAAAATGCATTACTGAGATCCACTACTGAGAAGTAACTTTTATCAGGGGTTAATGAGTTGAGCAATAGGTGTGGGTTGGGCACGTCTGGTGCTGCGTGTTGCACTATGTTATTAACTGGTCTTAAATTATGCACCATGCGCCATTTCCCTGTATGTCCCTTCTGGACGGGGAAGATAGGAGTATTGCAAGTGGCCTCAGGAGCCTCTCGCAATATTCCTGATGCCAACATATCCTGCACTACAGGGGCTATACCTTTCTCTGCCTCAGGTTTTAATGGGTATTGTCTAACTACCGGACGGTGTTCTGATTTCACAATTACTTTGTATGGTGGGAACCCCTTTACCAGTCCTACATCAGTGGGGGAGGACGACCACAACCCTTCCGGGAGGCGATCTAGATCTGGACATGATCCCACCTCCAGAACAGAAAAAATTTGTCAGGTTGGGTCCTGCAAGTGTGTGGTGAGAGTGGTTTGAACTCTCCATCCCAAAGGAAACCGCCACACATTGTGTTTTTTGTCATAGCTCCAACATGAGCCAGGTAGTCATTGGTAGTCATTGTAACTGTGCATGGAATCTTGTAAGAACATCTCTACATCCCTCCACTGCATCTGAGGTGGTTTTGATAGAGATACGTGTGGTGCTTCCCTTCTGAACACAGCCTGTTGTTTATTAGATAAGATGACTGAGGCAGCAGAAAAGCCAGTAGTGGAGTTAACATACAAATGTTGTAAGGTGATACAAGTGTCTTGGAGGGCATGAAACGTTTTGTCATAGGCATAATCTGGTCCTGGGGTGCCTTTGTACCACATAGTGACGTGTAAGGCATCGTCAGGCATGAACTGGGTTTGTTTAGGGGACTGCTTTTCTCTAGTTTTTCGCAACAATTCTCGTGTCTGTGCAGTTCCCCCTAGGTCCAGTGACCAGTAATATTGTGGTGCTCCGGTTCCTTGCACAACATAGGCTTCCTCATTTATGATTGCTTTCATGCCAGAGTTTGTGGCAACTACACTAATGCCCATCTGTACCATAAGGTCACGGCCTAACAGATTGACAGGGCAAGAAGGGCTTATTAACACTTGTGCTTGACATTCAATCCCAGTTTCCTTATCTTTTACTGCAACTGGGTTTGTTAGCTGATGACTGTCTGTTTGGCCTCCTGCTGTTTTTATATTTATGACAGATGAGGAGTATGTGACTTCAGGAGGACTGGAGGTTAGGACAGTCCTACAGGCTCCAGTATCACACAGGCATTCGTATACTTTGCCATTTATGATTAATTTCCGACTTGGCAAAGTTCCCCACTGCCTTTCTGCTAATAGCTGACATACTGCTTGCAAATCTATTTCCTCATCCAGGAGGTCTTGTAAGGTAACCTCCGTTTCTTCCCTTAAAATGACCTCTGTTTCACCTCGGATAGTGTCGGCAACAGGGGTCTCCGAGGAGGGTCATCGGTCATTTTCGGTGGAGTTTGGATTAAATGGTTGCTTCCCTGACCTGCAGTCCCTGCTTAAGTGTCCAGGTTTCCCGCATGTCCAACACTCTGTTTCCTGTGAAAACCCTCCTGTTTGTTTATTTCTAAATCTTCCTTGGCCTCTAAATCTTCCTCTTCCTCTACCTCTGAATCCCCCGCGTCCCCGAGGGTTCGTTTGCACTAGCGCTACCACGTCAGAGGCGCTGAATATTGTATCTGTCTTTTGCTGTTTCTGCACTTTCTGTGCGTGTTGGGCATATTCTAAGGCTTGTTGGACTGAGCCAGTATTCTGATGTACCCAATGTTTGTCGAGATATTTTCGCAATTCAGGCTTTAGGCCTGCGACAAAAGCTCGTTTTAATTGTTGCTGATACACTCCTCCGTCTTCCTCGTCGTGAGGAATTCCTGAATTTCCCCTGAACACCACTCGCATCCTATCCATAAAATCCTCAGGTTCCTCTCCATCTTTTTGTTTGCACTGCGCTATTCGCCCATAATCTGCGCGTCTTACGAAGGCTGTCTCTACCCTGTTTCGCAAGTCTCGTAATGCTTGTATGAGTTCCTGCGAGTCATGTGCTAAGACTTCATCATTATTGGCACCGTGTCCAGTGAAGTCGCCTGCCACACGTCCCCATTTATGGGTAAACAACTGTCTTAGGCATCGGTACATTTCCCTGCCGTTCAAATGAAAACTACTTTGTAATTTTAGGATGGCAGTCCAAAACTCGGGTACCCCTTCTTCAACCGGGGGTATTCCTTTTAAAGCCGCTGTTCTATCCTCAGCGGTCCAGGGTCTATATACTAACATAGTTTCGGGTCCTGCATTATTTGGCCCTCGATTTGGGTTTGCCACTTCTACGAGGGGACACTGCCAATCTACCTCCTCTTGTTCTGTGTTATTTTTTGGATGCCATTGTACTTTAGCTGTGGCCAAATCTTTTACAGGATATAGAGAGGGATCAGACCCTCGAGTTAACATGCGAGATGGTTCCACCCCCCCCCCCCTGCTTCTTGTCTATCTGTGGCTGGAACCAGCGCCGGTGCAGGCACCGGAATTTGTGGGGGCGGTGGAGGAGCTGGAGGGGCAGAAGGTCTTGCTGCCGTTTCTTCGTCTAGTGTGATTAAAGCCACCTGCAGTTTTTTCTCCTTATTTCCCTTTTTCTGTTGTCTCTTATTATCTCTTAGTTTACTCTGTTCTAACCATGCATCAGAGAAAACGTATTCCTTTTTTCTATCTTGGCCTTTTTTATTATTGGTAGTCTGTAACATCTCCAGTTTTAAGTTTCCCTGTAACTTTAATATGTCTGGAGTATGGAGTTTTCCTTCAAACCCATGTTTTTTCCTCCATCTCTGACTACTTATTTGTCCTGATCCTGGTTTATATCCTTCCATTAACTTCTCATCTCCCTCTAATTTGATTTGTTTACTCTGATTTTTTCCCATTGTTACCTTTTATTGAATACACTACAAAAAATAAAAAATCCTAAAAGCAAGTCCCTGGCATGAGACCTCAGGAGGACACCAACACGGCCTTCTACTGTTCACTATTAGAGCAGCGGTGTTAGTTTTCAGGGATGAAACCCGTCCTTTATCCTTCAGTCACCAGTATGTTGTTGCTTTTAGGGTGGATCGTGTAGGTTAATCTAAAACCTATAAAAACACATCCACATACATCAATATATATATTTCCAATAACGCCTACTTTCTCTCCCGGTTAATTTCGGCTAACCTCAACCACATGCATGTCTTGGCCACCTACTTATTTAGGTGCCGTATCTCTCACTTGGCCACCTATTCACTTAGGTGCCGTGTTTCTCACCTGTATAGTGTGCTCTCTGTTCCGTCACCGAGGTCCTTCAGACATCACCAGACGTCGAGCGCAGTTCTAACCACCGGCCTGATGACGAATTCACATCACAGGTCTTTCTTGCACCCGACTTCGAGTGGCTGTCGACAGACTTCGGTGTCGCTTCTCTCGGCGTACTGGAGACGTCTTCGGGATTCCTCGGATCCGGCTCGAAGGACCAAATTCTATGTTGGGGAAAGCGCCCGGCGTTTCCACCCCAACTCCACATTTATGAGACACACACAGGTTACAGTTTTACTTGCAAGGGTACCCACACTCTCTGCAATGCAAACTACAGCAGAATGTGTTACAAAGGGTGGTTCCCCTTGACTCCTTTATTTATAGTCAGTGGGAGGCGCAAGAGTCATGCAGAATAGGGAGGTGAGAGAAAGTTCTGGTTTTGCTAAGGTGGGAATGCTATTATTAATATAATCTAAAGTATGAGGCTAGGGGAAAACAAAATAATGTATATACATATTTACATTCATTGCTGATTATACAGGAGTGATAACAAAATGATTTTGTGATAACAGTTTCTTCAACCTAACATAATACGTCTTATAAATTTCCCACTCTTCAGATGTCAGGCCGTAATTTTCCTGAAGAGTCTCAGAGACAATGCCAGCATTGCCTATCACTCTCACACCCTCCCCTCCCTTACACCAGTCAGTCACACCTCCCAGTCCCCCCATAACCTCCCCAGCCTGGACAGTGGGGGTGTCGCTGGTGAGCACTCCTCCAAACCTTTCCTCTCTCCCCAGTCGATCACCTCGTCCCACAGGTCCCAGGCTTGCCAGTGCTGGTCGTTGGTCCAGGAAACAGCTTTCGGAATTTTCATTCTGGTTAACATAATTAACTAGCCGTCTGTGATACTCTCAAAGCCAAACTAGACACTGTGTATTTTCAACGTACTCCAGACATTTGCTAAATGCTATTCACCAAGAATGCCTATGGAAAGGGATGGAGCCTTCATTAGCTGCTCGTGGCATCGAGGCTACTCCGATAGAAGCGGCCAAATTGCTAAAACTGTTTCACAACCTATACAGTAACGCTGGCGAAATCAGGACGCTGCTTCAGTACGTTATAACATCGCCATGGTAATGAACCCAGCAAACGGTTAATCTTACTTCAACAACATGGGACATTTAAAAAGTAAACGTATAGGGGCTCTTTTCAGAATAACATCTTCAGATGAAACGCATTACGACAGACCGGATGAGTAAAACCAATCATATCAACCATAAGTCTTATTGTTTTTAAGTTTAACACAATTATTTTCTCTTACAATTTAAATATAAACAATCACATTACGAAAAATGGCCACAGCATCTACAGTTTAAGCTACTAATTTTAAATATATTTCAGTTATATTTTGCGGCAATATTTGCATGAACTGTATCACGACATAAAATGAAATATAAAATTAACTATGCTAACAAAACATAATCTGAAGAAATAGCAAGAAACATACGAAGAGATGCTTCTCACCTCTGTGCCAACGCTCTGTCAGAAAGTTTATGTTCAACCTGCACTGATTAAGTTTCTATGGAAACCAGCGAAATTTTTCATTGGTCGAATGGATGAAGATATGTACTGACGCCATTTTCAACGAATGAAAACGAGAATTAATTGTCAGGGCGGGACGAATTTGAAGGTGAACCAATCAAAAGTAGTATGTTTAGCTCGTGCTTGTTCTGGCTGGGCGTGATTGGATTTGTTGATCTAACCGCCTTCAAGCCCGTAAACCATGTATCTACTTGTCAATGGGAAACCACGCCGTTCTGTCTATAAATTCTGACTGTCATTTATTTATGACATTATGTCTTTGCTACGCAGTATTACGGTAATGCGTAATACCGCGATGTTTGGGGTGTACCGCTGTTGTTTTTTCCATAGCTGGTGAACGCAATTAGCATTTCAGCCACGTTGGTTGGTCCGCTTTTGAGAAAGAACACTATAGTTCTTGTTATTCACATTCTGTGTCCTGGTGTTTTTAATTTCTCATAATGTGAACAAAGATATGTCATATACAAGTTTTTTGAGAGACTAAATTTTGGTTTGATTTATAATTCATTTAATGGTAAATAAAGTTCTTATATAGCCATTTTAGAATTAGTGCAGTCTTTCGTTTAGAATTAGCGCAATATTCTTAAAAACTGCATGTTCAAACCCAACGCCATGCCATAATAACTGCTTTACAGATATTTCATTCAGGAATCTATGGAGGGTATACTGTAGGTAGGCCTGTTTGTGTGTGTGTGTGCGCGCGTTTGGGTGGGTGGTTATGTACATAGTGCTATAAAAACATGTTATTTTGACTTTGTAGGGACATGTTTTTGGTCCCGAAAGTAAGAAGATACTGAATTTTATTAAATTCTGTGAATGCAGTCAAATGAATAATTCAAAAAGTCTTGCATTTTGTTTGGTTGCTTACTGTTACTGCTTGGTAACTACTGCAATGTTTAAGGTTGCCATAGTTAGGATTGGGGTTACGCCCATACAAATGAATGGAGAATCCCCACAAAGATTCAAATACCTAATCTGTGTGTGTGTGTGTGTGTGGAGTAGGTGTATATTACATTGTGGGGACCAAATGTCCCCCACAATGTGAGAAAAACCTGTTATTTTGATGTTTTGGGGGGCATTTTCAGGTACTCACAAAGATCTGTAAATACAGTTAAAAAACTAAAAATGCCAAAAGTCTTGTATTTGGTTTGGTTACATATGGTTAAGGTTAGGGGTTGGTAGGGGTTAAAGTTGTCATGTTGGGATTACAGTTTTCCCCATAGAAATGAATGGAGAGTCCCCACGAAGATATAATTACACAGCTGTGTGTGTGTGTGTGTGTGTGTGTGTGTGTGTGTTGTGTGTGGTATCAGATCAGTCCCTGAGAGTTCAGTAGTCAGGCGCCATGTTTCTGAGTCTGGTTGTGGAGGCCTGAATGCTTTTCCAGATGCCAGAGTGAAAAGATTATGTGAGGGGTGGGTGCGGTCATCCACAATGTTGGTGGCTTTGCGGATGGAGCGTGTGATGTGAATGTCCATGATGGAGGGGAGAGAGACTCTAATAATCTTCTCAGCTATCCTCACTATCCGCTGGTCTTATGATCTGAGGCGAGGCAGTTCCCAAATCAGACCGTGATGCAGCTGCTCAGGATGCTCTCAGTAGTTCCCCAGTAAAATGTTGTGAGGATGGGAGATGGACTTTTCTCAGCTTCAGCTGAAAGTAGAGGTGCTGCTGTGCTTTCTTGACTATGGAGCCTGTGTTGAGACAAACTTGTGTGTTGTTTTTGTTTGTCACATAGTGTAAAAATTGCCTAAGGAATCAAAAATGTGGTTCCATGGGGTTCCAGACAGTGACCTTTTTTGGAGACAGTGAGACTAAATTTTATACCTAGGTGCACCAGTTACGACATTGGTCAGGTAGGCTGTGGTCTGTTAGTTGGTGACAAGTGGCTGGTGATCCATGCAACCCAAGCAGAAGTGAGCAGAACCTGTATCAGCCAAGTAGATAGGAGAAAGCGGATTTTTCATTGGACTTCAGGACTCCTGAGTAACAGATAAAGACAGAGAAACAGTAAAGTTATGGAGAATCAGGAAGTAAGTGCCAGTCTGCGCAGATCTGAGGTCAGTGAGACACACATAAGGCTCCTCTGATGCTCCTCTTCATCCGCTGATGGGCCTCCAGGTGAGAATCACAAATCAAACATAATAACAACTGACACAAAGGCCTGAGGTCAGACCATCTGTATGCAGCACACAGTGTATCTGCAGTCTCACCCTCACATCGTGTATGATGACATTTCTGCTTTTTAGATTAAGTGCCTGTCTGAGAATAACTTCTGCATCATGCTAATTATTTAGCTGTTTCGTGCTCATGGGCAAAAGAAAAATGAGGATTAAGTTAAATATATCAGAAATAAATTTCTAATGTGGCTCAAGGCCACAGTAAAGTGGACCATCACATTTTTCCTTCTTTTTTTCCCTCCTAATCTGTCCATCATCTTCAGCCAGCTCACCGACTGCAATACTTCACGGGTTAAAAATGAAATAAATAAATAAAATTTAAAAAATGAAATCGATCAACATGAGAGGCCTATACAGAGTTTATAGAGCCCCTCATGGTAAAGCAAACATGTTTGGCACAGCAGTGCATTCAGACCATGATTCTGCTAAAGCTGCCGGACAGGACAAAGGGAAAAAAAAAGAAGAAGGTGGGGGTCAGTGCAGCAGTGGATAGTTCAGGTCTATCCATCCATCCATTTTCCAAACCGCTTATCCTACTGGGTCGCGGGTGGTCCGGAGCCTATCCCGGAAGCAATGGGCACGGGAACAACCCTGGATGGGGGGCCAGCCCATCGCAGCCAAACCATTTAAGTTTGTAAAATTCGTTTTTAATAATTACCAATTTCAGAAAAATATTAAATGTTTTGTAAAGTATCAATTTATTAATCATGTATTTAAACAAATAATGACCAGTATAAAAGACACATACAAAACTGTACAAAAGTCTTGGGCTGTCGAAGAAAATGATGTTCAAATGATCTTTATCTTGGTCTAGAATTATAATATTTTGTCCGTCAAAGTGTGGCAGCCCAGTCATTTCAAAATCTCTTCTAAAGTTAGTAAAACATTTGCACCAACCATCCAATAGACCCATATATTTTTGACTTGACCATTAACACAACTCCTATGGCTAATTAATGCATCATTAACATTTGTTTAATTAAATTAATTAATTAAGTAAGCTGGTGGCGGAATTTAACAAATACATGGAATGGCTGGGGTGCCCCTGAGGAGAGGTTTAGGATCCAAAGCGTGGTTCATCTAGCGATCCAACAAGGCATCAGTAACTTTATGGAGAAAAGAAGAAATTCTTGTTAGTTTTTATTGTGTCACTTTTAATTTGCATATATTTTTATGATAATTGTGTTTTTGTTCTGAGCAAATATACACAACCCAATTAAATAGCATTAAACATTTTCTTTGATGGCCCAAGACTTTTGCATAGTACCATATTTTTTCAGAATCAAGAGACAATTTAATAAAAACCAGTCTTACCTTCACAAGATAACGATTATTAAACATTAACCAGCAGGTGGAAGCAAAGCACTTGTGAATAAGTGGCCAATACGTGGTTGTACAGGTTGCCAGCAGATAATCATCCCCTCTGTGTTTAACTGACTCTCATGCTATGACTGTACAGACTGAGCAGGGCCGAGTGAGAGAGGCCTCACTGCAGTTAGCATAACCGTTTATTTTACAGCTCGTCTGACTCATTCTGCTCCACGAAGGTCATCTCCTCTGCCAGCTTCCTCTGACCCAGGGAGACCCTCTGCTTCTCTCTGACTGGTTCCCGCTTTCTACAGGAGGTCCAGTGCAGCTGAATGGTGATGATGGTGCAAATCAGGTAAAACACACCAGTCCTAGCTTTCAGTACAGCATCCAGAACCTGCTTCCACCTGTGAGACATATAATACACCAGTGTGTCTGTCAGTCACACATATCACATTTAAACCTGAAGAACAAAACAGTGAATCTATTCTGACTGAAGTAAAACCACCTTGATAATCGACAGCAGCACCGATCAGCTCAGTCCTACATACAGAGCCAGCTAGACCAAAGAGCTGAATAAGAGGGTGGATGTGAACAGTAAAGTCTTACATGCTTTATAGAAACACGGTACAGCCACATCTGTACTATTACACAGGACACATGGGAGGAACAGGAGACATTAACAAAGAGCATGAAAATAGCTAGAGATTATCACACAACATGTTACACTATTTTGTAAAAACAGGCCTGCACTCATTCCCCAGCAGCACAGGGCACAAGGCAAGGGCTCACCCTGGATGGGATGGGATCGCAAGTTTATAGAAAATAAATATAAGAAAATAAAATAAAAAATATTTTTTCCCTTAAAATTAAAATGACAGTTTCCCATTACTGTGTGATCAGGTAAATGCTGCTAGCTGGACCCCCACACTACTGTAAATGCTGCTGAATGCTTACCTCAGTTTTTCATTATCCCCTCCTTCTTCATCATGTGCAGAGAAAATGAGAGCAGTGGAAACAGGAGAAAGGATAGTTAATAAAGAGCAGTGTTGTGTTAGTCAACAAAGACTAAGAAAAGGTCACCCTTGAAACTGAAATATAAATTATGAAAGATATTCTACAGAGAAAATGATTAGATGGACAACAATGAATTAGTGTTCACATCCCAGGGCACTGATAGTGAACAGGTGAGATAAATGATTTTATTAACATATTTTAATGTATCTATTGTATCAGGGTGGCATGGTGGTGCAGTGGTTTGCACTGTCGCCTCACTCTGGCACGTGTACTCAAGTCTTCGCTGGAGTTCCGTGTGTATGGAGTTTGCATGCTCCCACTGTGTCATTGTGGGGTTTCCTCCAGGGACTCTGATTTCCCCCCACAGTCCAAAAACATGCTGAGGCTAATTGGAGTTGTCAAATTGTCGGTAGGTGTGCTTGTGCGAGGGAATGGAGTGTGAGCGTGTCCTGCAATGGGTTGGCACCCTGTCATGGGACATTCCCTGCCTTGCGCCCATAGGGACCCTGAGTTAGACAAGCAGTTTCAGACAATGGATGGATGCAGCACTGGAACAGATATTACAGAGTACAACTGTAACACTGGCCTACGCTGCAATGAAAAACCACCTACAGACATGTTAGTCAGTCTGCACACCATTAGTAACAATTCATCCTCACAAAGATGAAAAAATGCCTGAATTATGTTGCAAGCTACATGGATTTGTCTGGATTTGTATACATAACAAGTGACTGGCTGTATGTCTGTGGAAAATGCTGTGATTTTTGTCATATTACAGACTGATCATAAACTAGAAGACACACATTCAATATTAAAGACACCAATTAGCCTGACTGTGCGTTTTTGGATTGTTGGAGGAAACCCACACAGCATGTGGAGAACATGCAAACTCCACACAGACAGAGCAGAAGCCAGATTCAAACCCCTAAACATGGAGGCGTGAAGCAACAGCGCCGCCTACTGGACCACCGTGCCACTATCATTGAAACAATAATCCCAATAAATAACTCTGTTTCACAACAGCTAATAAATAGGGGATTATCCCCACAAAGAAGCACAAACCCCTTCATGAGTGAAACTGCTGGGTTGATTAGTATGTATCTATTTATATTCAAGCATAAATAATTCACAGGCAGATTTAAATCAATTACTTATGTTTAACAGTAATATGAACTGGAATCTGCAGGATTCCAGCAGCACACCAATACCAGCCAGTGTCCTTCCTCTCCAGCCCACTCATTGTCACAATGAAGGTTTTATTTTCTGTGTCATCCCAGATCAGGACAGGCCTCCCATGCAAACTCACTGATCTCTCTGATGCACAGGAGCCCCCAATATTACACCACATCCTTTGTCTTTTGTTGTTTCCATAGTAACACTGACACTGTCTCCATCCACACCCGTCACCTCCTGTTTGTCCACTGACAGCCCTGGAGGACTTCAACACACAGGTAAAACACTCAAAGATTTGCACAGCAATGAAATGTTTATGAATATCAGCCCATTACAACATACATACTGTATGTAAATGTTTGGCCAATAAACTGACATTTTTTAACATATTGCTTATCATATTTAACCTCATGAAGTCGCCCGATTTAGCTGACACTGTTACTTCTTCCAAGTCTCGTTTATCATATTGAATTAAATTAAAATGCAGATTTTTAAAATATTAAAACATTTTTTCCATCAGTGTTTGTGTTAAGGTCCTTCCTTTTTGACTCAGTGACATGTTACATACTGTGCATCTCATTGGCTACAGTCTGCAGTAGTTGCTCCCAAGAGCAACTTCAACTTCGATTTCGTTTTGTTTTTAGTTCATACTTGGTTCAGGCAGAAGTTCTTTTGGTAAGTAGTAGTAAATGTATCAGATTTAAAATTTTAAATAAAAATAATAATTAAGTTCCGTTTCAACCCAAGTAACTTATTTTAGTGTACTCGGCACTTTATTGCATTTAACGTTACGCTAATTAATCTTTAAAGTTAAATTCGCTATATAAATTTACTGGGCTGGGCGTAGGGGGTCATAGTGAGTTAGTTCATTATGGGGCCGGCTCAGTGTTGCGTTTGCAACATGTTTGCCCTTCTGGACGTTAGTGTCCAGTCGGACTTCATTTGCGAGCGATGTAAGCTAGTGGACTCGCTCATGGTCAAGGTTCGCGGCCTTGAGGAGCAACTGGCTCTCATCCAATGCAACAGTGAGTTAGAGGAGCAAGTTAATACGCCTTTTAGGGAGAAGGTGTGTACGCCACTAGCGGGGAGGGAGGAGAATGAAGAGCAGAGAGGTCGAGAGAGCTGGGTGACCGTAGGTCGTAGACGCAGGAAAGGGCGTACACACGTTGCAGAGGCGGCATCACCTGAGGTGACTGTGTCGAACAGGTTTCAGGTTCTTCCAGCTTTAGAGCCGGAACGGACTGGGGAGGCAGGTGGGCCCTTGGGCACTGAGGAGCCCCCTCCCCCCAGGAAGAGGGAGGTTGTGGTAGTGGGGGATTCCATTATTAGGGGAGTAGACAGTTATGTGTGCATGCGTGATAGAGGGTCCCGTACGGTGTCTTGCCTGCCTGGTGCCCAGGTAGGAGACCTTCCAGATCGTGTGGATAAGCTTTTGGCCCCAGCTGGGGTGGATCCAGTTGTCGTGGTGCATGTTGGCACCAACGACATAGGCAAGGGTAGAAGGGCTGTTCTGCAGGATAAATTTATAGAAGTCGCCAATAAGCTTAGAAGCAGAACGTCCACGGTGGTATTCTCTGAAATACTCCCCGTGCCACGTGCAAGTCAGGCTAAGTTAGCTGAGATAAGGAAATTAAATGCGTGGCTAAAAGGATGGTGTAGGAAAGAGGGGTTTCGGTTTATGGGGCATTGGAGGACCTTCTGGAACAGGTGGGACCTGTTCAAGCCGGATGGGTTGCACCTGAACCAGAGGGGAACCAGTGTATTGGGGAGGCGTATGTGTAGAGTAGTTGAGGAATGTTTAAACTAGGGACTGGGGGGGCAGGGAGGTTAGTTAACTATGTCAGTGGAGGGAAACGGAAAGCCCCAAAAAATCATATTGTAAGTGGGCACCGTAATAGGCCTACCCTTTGTTGTCTGTATTTAAATGCCAGGAGTATTAGGAATAAAATTCATGATTTAGAGGCTTTTATCTCATCAGACTCTTATGATATTATAGGAATAACTGAAACGTGGTTGAGTGAAAAGGATGGACAAAAATATAATATGGATGGTTACACGTTGTTCCGTAAGGATCGTATAGGAATAAAGGGAGGTGGTGTTGCAGTATATGTAAAGGAAAACTTGCAGGCAAGGGAACTTACTGATATAAATAAAATTACGGAAGCAATATGGGTAAAATTAGATGCTAAAAACTCAAATAGCCTAATTGTCGGTGTTTGTTACAGAACACCTAATATATCTGCTGAGGAAAGCAGATTGTTATACAGTGATATTAGGACTATGAGCAATAAAAATGATGTGGTAGTTATGGGTGATTTTAATCTACCAGGAATGCAGTAGGACATTGTCACTGGCTCTTCAGAAAATGAACTGGAGATGGTGGAATTAGTACTGTTTAAAAAACAGGATTGTTTTTTTACTCAGTTTGTTAACACCCCTACCAGGGGAGATGCCATTCTTGATCTTGTTCTCTCTAATAACCAGGACAGGATTGGTAAATTTGACGTTTTAGAACCACTTGACAGTAGCGATCATAACATGGTCAAATTTGAGGTTAAGTTTAGTGTTCGAAGAGCTAAGTCCAAATCAAAAATATATAATGTTAGGAAGGCTGACTTTAAGTGTATGAGACTAAAACTAGAAACTGTGAACTGGATGGAGTTAAATAACAAAACTGTTGAAGAGGCCTGGGAATTTTTTAAAAGCACATTATTGCAAGTGCAAGTGGACTTCATACCTGTTTCCAGCAAGAACAAATCTAGGAAATTGCAACCTAGGTGGTTTACTATGGAAATAAAGTATAAAGTAAGGAGGAAAAGGGCTTTGTTCCAGCAATGGAAAATAACTGATGATGACAGAATTAAGCAGGAATATCTAAGTCTACAGGCTGAGTTAAAAAATGATATTAGACGAGCTAAAAGAAATGTCGAAAGGATGGTTGCATTGGAAGCTAAGGATGAAGTTTCTTCCAGTATTTTAACTATAAAAGAGCTCTAAAACCTAAAATTACTAATCTGCAGGATAGTAAGGGTCTTATAATAGTAAACGACATTGATATAGTAAATGAGTTCAATGATAGTTTTGCACGGGTATTCACTGTTGAGGACCTTAGTAATTTACCAGTTATTACCTATCCAGCATCGTCTATAGCTAATATATATATAACTGAAGCAGATGTTTTGCAAAGCCTAGCTAAGCTCAAAATAAATAAATCACAGGGCCCTGATGGCATCTTACCTATAGTGTTAAAAGAGATGAGGGATATTATTTGCCGACCCTTAACTTTACTGTTTCAAAAATCCTTATCTGAAGGTGTGGTACCTTCTGATTGGAAGCATGCCTTCATAACGCCCATTTTCAAAAAAGGGGATAGAAGTAATTTGTCTAACTATAGGCCAATCAGTCTAACTTGTATGGAGTTATGGAGGCTATAATCAAAGAGAAAATGGTAGATTACCTGGACTCCAATAACATTTTGCGGGATAGCCAGCATGGATTTAGGAGAGGTAGATCCTGTTTAACAAATCTGTTGGAGTTTTTTGAGGAAGCTACTCAGTAAGTTGATGATAAGAAGGCCTATGATGTCATCTACTTAGATTTCCAAAAGGCTTTTGATGTTGTCCCCCACAAAAGGCTCCTACTTAAACTCAAAGCGACAGGTATTTTAGGTACCGTAGCGACCTGGATTGATAACTGGTTAACAGATAGGAAACAGCGAGTAGTTATAAGAGGCACAATGTCACAGTGGGCCTGCGTTCATAGTGGGGTACCGCAGGGTTCGATTTTAGGACCACTATTGTTCCTAATTTACATAAATGATATGGATACCAATATATACAGTAAACTGGTGAAATTTGCAGATGACAGCAAGATGGGTGGTGTAGCAGATACTGAATTAGCGGCTCAGCAGCTACAGCGGGATCTTGATTTAATTAGTGACTGGGCGGATACCTGGCAGATGAAATTTAACGTCGATAAATGTAAGGTACTCCATCTAGGGAGCAGAAATATAAAGTACAGGTATTTCATGGGTGTCATTGAAATAAAGGTAGCTGATCATGAGAAAGACCTTGGTGTGTATGTTGATGCTTCCATGTCCCACTCTCGCCAGTGTGGGGAAGCAATAAAAAAGGCCAATAGGATGTTGGGGTATATCTCCAGGTGTGTGGAGTTTAAGTCAAGGGAGGTAATGCTAAGATTATACAATTCCTTGGTGAGACCTCACCTTGAATATTGTGTGCAGGTTTGGTCACCATATCTTAAAAAGGACATTGTGGCCTTAGAAAAGGTGCAGCGTAGGGCCACAAAAATGATTCCTGGTCTTAGAGGAATGTCATACGAGTTACGGTTACTTGAGCTAAATCTGTTCAGTCTCAAGCAAAGGAGACTGAGGGGGGACATGATCCAGGTATGTAAGATTCTAACAGGTTTGGATGCTGTTCAACCAAATAGTTACTTCAGCATTAGTTTAAATACACGAACTCGTGGCCATAGGTGGAAATTAGCGGGAGAACATTTCAAGCTGGATTTAAGGAAGCACTTCTTGACACAGCGTGTAGTCAGAGTATGGAATAGCCTTCCTGATAATGTAGTGCAAGCTGAATCCTTGGGTTCCTTTAAATCAGAGCTAGATAAGATTTTAACGACTCTGAGCTATTAGTTTAGTTCTCCCCAAGCAAGCTTGATGGGCCGAATGGCCTCCTCTCGTTTGTATAGTTCTTATGTTCTTATGTTCTTATTAACAGAACAGTGATGATGTATAAAAGTCAAAGACCATCATTTTACTATAAGAACAAGGAAAACAAAACTAGTGTCTGATCTTGGGAAGGGCTTCAGCAGGATGTGGGATCGGGAATCTGAGCCTGGCAGTGTGTTCTAGGGTCTGAGAGGAAAACCAGGACCTTAAATCCCTAGTAAAAGGCCTAGATGAGGTGAATGAATGGGCTTGTCACTGTGTGGGATGGCCACACCCCTTCAGTACTATGGCCTTACTTGTAAACATATCCAGTCCTGTGATACAGGCCCTCTCCTATTGCCTCTATACATGCTTCCTTTGGGCTCTATTTGTGAATGTTATTATGTAAAATATCATTGCTATGCTGGTGATACGCTGCTCTATTTGCCATTAAAACCTGGTGACTGCTGCTCTCTGGTGGCCCTTTCTAACTGTCTGGAGGATATTAAGAACAGGACAGCAATGACTTTCGTCCAGATTAATGAAAACAAGATAGAGGTAATGAGTTTTGGTCACTGTTCATGAACTCAGAGAACAATTAGGGCCTCATTCAGAAAACTTCCAGTCACATACTAAAAATCTTGGTGTTATCTTTGATTCATCACTGAGTTTGATAAACAAATAAATGCTGTTGTGAAGGGGTGTTTCTGTCAGCTGAGTGCAATAGCCTGGCTTAAACCACACCTTTCAGCCAAAGACCTGGAGAGTTACTCCTGCTTTTATCCTGATTGGGTTACTGCCGTTCTCTGTACCCAGGTTTACCAGAAGCATCTTTATTCTGACTACACCTTGTTCAAAATGGTGCTACCAGGCTCTCAACAAAATATAGACACCAAATTTCCCCTGTGTTGGCTGCATTGCATTGGCTACTTGATAAGTTTTGAGAATTTCTGAGAATACAGTTTAAAGATTTCTTATTTCTTTCTAAGGCGATACATGGCATAGGTCCCCAGTCCGTCTCCGAGCTAATTCAGCCTTACACCGCTTCTTATTAGATGCATCTCTGTACTGACCCTGCACACACAGGAACACATTTTATTTATCTATTTAATCTGACTATTCTGCTTTGCACATCATGTATTTAACATTTATAGTGATTTTATATTTATTACTAGATTATTGTATAACTTTTGCACTGTTTTTTGAACTTGGTTGTTGCTTAGACTTGTTTTTCCATGGAGCACCATTATACCAAAAAGAATTCCTCAGGGTTGTCACACATGTTTTTGTGAGGTGTACACTGCTGGTTGCTTGAGACCCTGGATGAGACACTGGTCCGTACCCTGCAGAATCGCTGTGGGCAGTGTGAGGACTTCTGCCCTCTCAGTTAAACAATAGGCGCAGGGACTGAGTCAAATGAGTCTCTCTGCATCCTGCTTAAAGATATCAAGGGGTTGTGTAGGCGTGTCTCTGCTCACATGGCTCTATCAGTACAGAGTGAACTGGCCAGGGATCAGTTTATCTAGACACTTAACCCCAGATAGCTCACATTCAGACACAGTCAACCCCTCTGCGTCCCTAGATGAGGCCCTGGAACTGGCTTTGGAGAGAGAAATTGTGGGCAGCGAGGTGGCGGGGAACGAGGCGGGAGAAATCAACCAAGCTGTGAGGAAACGCCAAAGGGCTTGGAGGACCCAGGCCCTCAGGTTTGCTTCCTGGATGCAGACTGCCTGTAGGCTGACAGGCAGCAGCACCCCCCCACCCCTCAGTCCTCAGACAGTGTCCCAAGTTCACCGCCACCCAGGGTTCCGCCAAGGGCACGCATAGCCGGGAAGATGTGGGCCAACAAGGTTAATTTCCTGAACTTTCTTGTTGACACCGGGGAGGTGGCCCTGCTGCCACCTGCTGCAGAGGTTGTGACTATGGATTGGACTCACAGAGGCGACTTCTGTCACATACCCACCATAGTGATGTGAGTCGCATGTACTGCCCTAGTCCATACAGGTTCCACTGCAACCCTGGTGAGACCAGACACTGTCTAGAACTGACATTGGTGCAGGTGAGAACAATGACTGGTGACCTGGCCCCTTTAAGAGGGATGGGGTTGTTCCCTTTTGACATGGGGGGTTTAGTTGTGAATAGTAACTATGTGGATGGCTGACATGCTCGATCCCTCCATCCTGGGCCTGAATTTCCCCCGGAGCACGGCATGTGTGCTGGACAACATGCTGAGATTCCCTGCGGTCCATGTGTACAGTGGGGCCGCTGGCCCTGCAGCCTCTGCAGCTGACTGCCCACCCCTTACTGGCATTGGGCCTGTACCTCCACATGAGCTAGAGATCCCTTCCTCTGCTACAGTCACGTGGGCCCCTGAGCCCACATGTGTCCCCTCCAGTGTAGCGCTGCAGCCTCACTCACTTCACTGGAGTCTAACGGGGTTTACCAGAGAGACTTACCTGAAGCTGCCATTGGAGGACCCCATGATGACCACACGGTTGCCCTTCTGCCACTGCAATCCCACTGCCCTGGTCCTCTACCTCACACCATTGATCCCCTGCCCCACCCATACGGTTGTGTGCCTCTTCAGGTTTGCAGCCTCCTCCTGCACTGAGCCTCTTGCCACCAGCACAGAACCAGTCAAGGCTGACCAGTGAAGCTCAGTGGTGGGTGCTGAGCGGCCATTTCAGAAGTTTAATTATTTAATTATACAGTAATACACACGTTTCCAACCATTAAAAACATTATCCAGACTTAAAGTCACTTGAATAAAAATATTTAAAAACTTGTTAGCATTTCAATATAGTATCTGGTTGGACTGTGTACTTCCTCTTTGTTTACATGGATAACATAACACTCACAGCACAAAGTATGCTGTCCTCAGCATTCGCATCTCCGCAACATTCCAAAGATCCATCATAGGCCTTTAGTCTAAAAACAAGCTAAAATGGTCACTGAGAACCTTTGCGTCCATTGATTTCCATCAGCTGTGTGTGGAAAGTTCGAAAGAATTTCTGAAGCTACTGAACAGAGCCAGGGTTGCCAGCTCTCACCCATCTGGTGTGACACTCACACCTTCAGACTCTCACGCTCACGCAAGAAATCTTATTAAATCTTAGGGCAAATCTATATTATTTCATTATAAACCTAAAATTCGCTATATCAAATGCACTGGGGTACTTTGAAAACCCTGCAAACTATTTACAAGGTAATAAAACTTTTACGTACATGTAAATCTGTGTGCATACTTGTTTCAAACTGAAAATCTTATGCCAGCCAGCTAAACAAATTAGACAACCCTGCTACAGGGCTCTCTGTTCAGTTTTCGCTGAATGCTAAGGCTTCCCAGGCAAGCTACTGACCCTCCAAATTTCACAGACCTCTCGGCCACCCAGTAATCTGTAACTTTAGTGCTGAAAGCCTGACAGTGAGTGTATCATGTGAGGCAGCTGTGGAAATACAGACTCTCCTCTGTGCCACAAAAAACCTTCTACAGCGGCAATGTGGGATCTGTGCTCTCCGGGAGCATAACTGCTCGGTACGGCAGCTCCAGCTCTGAGGGCCGCCGAGTCCCGCTGAGGGTGATACGATGCGCCCAGAGAATAACCAGGACAGAACTACCGCCCTGCATAAGTCCCCGGGGCCTTACGGCCGGGACTGAGAGGCCGAGAAGAAGCTTCTACCCCCGGCCAGTAGGATCATTAACATCACAGATTAAAAGCTAAAATATGCTATAACTACAATCTGTACTATAAACATTTCTACATATTTTTTATACATTTTCATCTTTACTTTTTATATACCTTTTATTGTTATATTTTCTTATTATCTTTCTGTAGTTTCAGTACTTCTTTTGTTAATTCACGTTGTTTAATTTTGATGTCCTTTTACTAGTGTGTTTATTACACCGACTGGAGTAACGACAATTTCATTTCACTGCCAGTGTACCACTACATTTGTATGACAAATAAAAATCTTGAATTTATTGTGTTACCCCCACCACATTATTTAATGTGTTCCTCATGAATTTCATTGTTTTTCTCAAAATAAACACGTATTCCAATTTTGGTTCTTGCAACACATTTCCAAAAAAGTCGGGACAGGAGCAATTTAGGGCCAGTAGTGAGGTAAATTGGTTAAATAATTTGATTTGAAACAAGTGATGTCAACAGGTGATTGTAATTATGATTTGGTACAAAAGCAGCACAAATACGTGGGAAAATTATTGAAATGTTTAAAAACAATGTTCCTCAAAGAACGACAGGAAGAGATTTGGATATTTTACCTTCAACAGTGCATAACATAATTAAAAGATTGAAAGAATCTGAAGGAATTTCAGTGCGTAAAGGACAAGGAGGTGTAGGAATTATTAGCTCAGGTAAATTTTAATATCTCCACCAATATGTTTTGAAATTAATTAACTTTTAATTAATTATTATTTAATGCTGATTATTAACCAATTGTTATGCCGAATGGTCGGCTCCTCCAAACTCAATTGCGAATCCCCGATATCTGTTAATGTGAGACTTAAATGGTACTCATTAATAACCAGTATCGCTTAATAACCTGGGTTAGTAGGCTCGTCCAGCGAGCTGCGTCACCAGGTAATGTAAACGGTCGGTAGCGAAGCTCCCCTCACGGCCAATGAGAGAGAGTCTCGCGATATTTCAGGCGAGTTTGAGGTTTCAGAGCGTAGTAGCCAGATCGCACAGAGGCAGGGACTATTGTGAGCACTCAATGACGGAGACTGAAGTTGTGTAAAAGACATGCATTTATTCCTACAACTAACATAAGACAGACATTACACCTAACAAAGAATAAACATGAAATAACGGAATAGACACAAACAATGTAATCATGAAAATGCAATGACCAGATTTAAAAGGATTAACCTAAAAAGGGAAAAACTGTTCTGCAAAGCAAACAGTTTGTGGAAATATGAACCTAAAGGAATATAGCAGGTGAATAGGACAGTTTAGGTTATTAGAAATGAAAGGAAGTTGGTTTACTTGGATGCAGGAAAGGGGGGGTCTTGGCAGTTGGTTGCAGAGGCTAATGAGCTGATGGGTGATGGCACTCAGGGAGGCGCGGTGTTTACAGCGGTTGTTGGAGTGGAGCCCTCTGATTCTCTCTCCTGGTGAAGCTTGGACTGAGTTTCAGTTCTTTGTCCAGTTGGGTCTAAACTGATAGGCTTCAGGAGGGCTGCTTGTGGGCTTCTCTTCTCCTGGGCTAATGGTCTTTGTTTCCTCTGCTCCGCTCTCCTCCGCTCCGCTGATGTTCTACACCTTTCTCTCTCCTTTTCTTCCCTCTCCCCCGCTTTGTTCTGAGGTGCCAGGTTTTATAGTGTAAAGTTCGTGAATAGGAGTGACCAGGAATTCGAGTCCTGGGCCAATGGCTGACCATCCATTTGACGGGCTTTCGGAAGGGGGTCGGTATCAGTCCTTTTGGGATTTATGACCAGACTGACTTCTCTGGTAATGGTGATTTTCATTAGGCTGGTGTAACTTTTGATATATCCACTTTTGTGGTAACCATTGACCAGATTTGGAAACTGGAGTGATTTCCCGTCGGTTTGATACCAAACATGCCATACCAGCCTAGCGGTTCACACCAAATCCCATCTGTGATGATTAATTAATGATTACTTATATTATGCTATTATGTTATGTTCTATTACTCACACCAGTATGTGGTATATATGGTAGACAGTATAGGTTACACTTCAACAGATGTATACCCTTTATACAGACATTATATGACATTGTCTTGTCATCAGCACATCTTACCCTTGGATAGGTATGGTGAAATACAAAGATCAGATAAGGGTTGCCGAGGAATGTGGCAAAGCAAAAAGGGGGGGGGAAGGTTTGTCAGACAAAGGAAAAGAATCTTCGAAAGTTAGGGCAGACTAAGATCCCTGGTTAGACTATTCAATTTCCAAGATTATTCTGGTTTAACATATATGCAGTGGTAGCTATACCTATTTATTTATTCAAATTTATACAAGTGTTTAGGTGTGAGGGGTAAAATAATAGACACGCTGTGAACATGGTTATAAGGGTGGCACACAAACCTAAGACTGTCTAAGGACACTCACATAAACATGACTTGCATATTGAGACATAAGCAACATACTATACAGGGTATACAAAAACCAAACTTAAAGGAAACTTTCTGTGGGGTGTTGGGAGAGTGGTATGCAAGGCAGGATGTCGGGTGATGGGGTTGTGGGCCAAGTCGAGGGGCCCCTGTCCCTGGGGATCCACTCTGCTATCTGTAGGTCGTTAAAGCTTTGGGCAATAAAAGTTGGAGTGCTGGCCTCCCTGGTTATCTATGTGTGTGGGGTCACGAACCCCCCTTTTGAGGCCTAGGTCGATGTGTGCCTTCTCGTACCAGGGTAGGCCTTGTCTCAGGTCACCTGGAATTTAAGCTTTGTGATATGTGCATGTGTGATCCTACAACTGTGAGGCTGAGTCTCCCCCCCTTTGCAGCAGTCTCTGGCTCTGTCTCAGCGGCAGGGCTCCTGCTCCCCCCACTGTGTCATCTTCCTCCTTCTTCTCTGAGGGAGGGGCGGTGGCCTCCACAGACGCTGGTGCTGCTGCAGCTGCTCCTAGCTGAGGATGATAAGCAGGGGGAGGGGGCACATTCGGCAGAGGAGGGTACAGATGTATCTCTTCCTTTTTCTTCTTAGTATTCTGTAACACCATGCTGAGGGATTGGGCCTGAGCCTCATTTTTAGCCCTTTCAGCGTTTAACTCCGCTGTCTCCCTGGCCAGTTTGTCCCGCAGTCCCTTATTATTTGCCTTTTCCTTCTCTAACTCTTTCAATTTAGCCACATATATCCGCTTTTCAAACTTATCAATATCCCCATATTTTCCACAACATCCCTTTTTGCTTTGTATTACACGCTTTGTATGTTGCATTATTGTTGGATCGAACGTGCCGTCCACGGGCCAGCGCCCGCTTGCCATTTTACTCCATTTGGCACATTCTTTGCTAAAACTCTCTCCCATCTCAGTCTCGACCACATCGCGACACATACGTTTCTTGCCTGGCTTTCGACAACTGCGTTTTCTCATTTGTTTTTCAAATTTTGTCATACCCTCTGGGTCATATGCAGTATCTGGAGCCCATTTGTTTTCTTTGCTATTTGAACTGCCCATGACTTTTCCTATCTGTTCACCAGTTACCCTCAACAATGCACTTCAGGAAATTAAGCAGTTTACTTCGTTGCGAAAGCAGAAGCAAGTTTCTTCGTTGCAATAGAATTTGCGAGAAAGCAAAAGCAAATTCCTTCCTTGCGAGAAAACAAAAGCAAATTCCTTCCTTGCGATAGAGCAAGCTATTTATTATAAACACAAAGCCCTAGCGCTCCTTCGCTAGAGAGCATAAGCAAATATTTTGTTTTTAGCAGGATTGGAGGATAATATAATTAATATTTTATTATGCGCACCAGATACACATTCCAGCAATATAAATTTTGACTTGTGTCTCTGTCCTCATAAATGAGACAAATTTAGTTTGGGCACGGCCAGGATATTTACACGCTCCACACATTCACACAATTTCCTCCGGCAGGACACGAATCACTGCGCGGCAGCTACTATCCATTCACTTCCCTGGCAGGACTCAGTCCGCTACCAGGCTGCCCCCGGCAGAGCCGTGTTAGCTGCCCGACGGGACAGTTTCCACACACACAACCTTATTCATACTCCCTCCCTGTCAAAGACCTGTGTCTCTACAGACACCCGTATTTGCTTCCTTGCAAATACCTGTATTCACCTTCCTGTGAATACAAGGATCCTCCTGTGGATCACAATCCACTAGCGCTTTTCCCAAAGTTTGTCAAACAGCACATATAGATACTATATAGACTTAAACATCGACTTGCGATTAAATAAATCAACTTAAAATTTTTCCCTTTAATTTTGGTCCGTTGATCGGATTGGGACGTCCAGGCGTTTGTCCGACGAGGATGGGATGCTGAGCCGGATCGAGTAACTTTTTTCCTCGCTCCTTGGCTGACGGTAGCGCTTCACCGCTCCCTTCTAACAGGACACCTCGTTCCTCGCCGTCCGTGCGCTCTGGCTGTTCCCTTTCTCCGATCCCGGACGAGCCCCCAAATCTGTGGAAGAAATTTCTCGAAGTCCGATGTTTAAGTGTTTGACAGAACTTTATTATTGGATGAGCTCAAAGGGAACAGACACTCAGCAATCATGCGTCTCATGTTCTGCTCCCCGAACAACAAGTGCATACATTTCTTATAGCCAAAAATGCCGTCATCAGATAGTTCAAAGAAAAGGATCAGGTGTCTGTAGACACCCGGCACTTCTGCTTATTGAGGCTTGCTTATCAGCACAGAAATTCCTCTGCAGTTTCATACTGAGTCGAGTTAAATTTATCCAATTACCCAATTACTTTTATCTCACTTCCAGGTCATGCTGACCCGGGCCCTTGCTGAGCAAGCTACATTATGGCAAACGTTACTTCCTCCATAGAAAATAGAAATCCCTTTACTTACAGTAAGCAAGCTTGCATTAGTACATTGTGCTTGATACATCAGACTGATTCAAGTGAGGTTATATTGTTTCAATCATTATAGGTAAATCAACAACACATTATAAACTCAATTGTTAATTACTGATTAGGTAATGCATTTTGCATAATCGTCTATATTCCATTATTGATTACTGATTAGCATAATCAAGAATTTTCTACCACACAGCCAAAAAGAAAACACCAAGAATACGAGAGATTTTGCTCAAATTTAGCAGTTTTTCGGCCATAAATGTGTGCATTGTCTAGGATGCTGGATGCGAAGCCAAAACCGTCACCGATGCGAAGGGAATGTCCGTGCTGCAACACCAGCGTGTCAGAGGGGCGGGCGGGGTCCTTGTTTCACTGGCCAACCACACGGGGCCAGTCGCCTCGCTTGGCCAATCGGTCGAGACCGTTGTAAAACATTTAGTTGAAACACTTCTTCAACTGGCCAATAGGGGGCTGAAACATTTGTTGCACTAAAGCCGAAAGGAAGCTGGCAAAAGGAACATAGATGACAGACAGATGTGGGAAGCATTCTGGATTTTCAGACTGTAGCATTTACTTTTAGTTGATTTTCCATCCGTCATTCTCATAAGCATTATTGCTACTTAAAAAGATGAAATTTCTTGTGACATTATTTGATACTGAGAGGAAGAATCTGTTTTTAAGAAATACTTGAAAGTCATCTGAAGTGTGAAATCGACACAAGAAAGATCTGGATGCAAATGCATTAAATCCTTTTCTCTTTGTGTTACTTGTTTGTCCTTCCATGCTGTGGGCCAGTGGCGCAATGGATAACGCGTCTGACTACGGATCAGAAGATTCTAGGTTCGACTCCTGGCTGGCTCGGCCATTTCTTTCCTTTACTCTAATGCCTTCTGCTTTAGCCGCTCCATGCTACCAACGTCTTGGCTTCCTCGCATCAGCTGCAGACAGGGAGCTCACAAGAGGCAGGCTGCATGGTGTCCCACATGGTCTAGCGGTTAGGATTCCTGGTTTTCACCCAGGCGGCCTGGGTTCAACTCCCGGTATGGGAATTGTACTTATCGTTGACTGCACCCTAGCAACTGATCGTGTCCCTGTACTAAGGCAGCAAAAATGTTCTTCCTGGGAAGTCTAACAATCTTGCTGGAAATACTGACCAGTCATTACATACAACTCAGGTGGAGCTGTCACCTTGCACGTGATTTTGCCATACTTTGGTGTCACAATATTTATTACATTTTTAGTATTTTTAAGCCAAGCTAAAGAATAATCTCAGCGCCGATTTCCACCAGTCGTAGGTTGTGGTGCCGTGCCAGGTTACCCCTGAAAAACACTGTCCCCGACAATTCAGATCAGACACACAAAATGAAATGAATTACTTGAGAAAATGAACATTTACCATAAAATAACTTTTGTTGGTTACGAAATGCAATTTGTACAGAAAAAAATATCTTACCCGTGGTGAAACAGCCAAAAAGAAAACACCAAGAATACGAGAGATTTTGCTCAAATTTAGCAGTTTTTCGGCCATAAATGTGTGCATTGTCTAGGATGCTGGATGCGAAGCCAAAAACGTCACCGATGCGAAGGGAATGTCCGTGCTGCAACACCAGCGTGTCAGCTGGGCGGGCGGGTCCTTGTTTCACTGGCCAACCACACGGGGCCAGTCGCCTCGCTTGGCCAATCGGTCGAGACCGTTGTAAAACATTTAGTTGAAACACTTCTTCAACTGGCCAATAGAGGGCTGAAACATTTGTTGCACTAAAGCCGAAAGGAGGCTGGCAAAAGGAACATAGATGACAGACAGATTTGGGAAGCATTCCGTATTTTCAGACTGTAGCATTTACTTTTAGTTGATTTTCCATCCGTCATTCTCATAAGCATTATTGCTACTTAAAAAGATGAAATTTCTTGTGACATTATTTGATACTGAGAGGAAGAATTTGTTTTTAAGAAATACTTGAAAGTCATCTGAAGTGTGAAATCGACAAAAGAAAGATCTGGATGCAAATGCATTAAATCCTTTTCTCTTTGTGTTATTTTTTTGTCCTTCCATGCTGTGGGCCAGTGGCGCAATGGATAACGTGTCTGACTACGGATCAGAAGATTCTAGGTTCGACTCCTGGCTGCCTCGGCCATTTCTTTCCTTTACTCTAATGCCTTCTGCTTTAGCCGCTCCATGCTACCAACGTCTTGGCTTCCTCGCATCAGCTGCAGACAGGGAGCTCACAAGAGGCAGGCTGCATGGTGTCCCATATGGTCTAGCGGTTAGGATTCCTGGTTTTCACCCAGGCGGCCTGGGTTCGACTCCCGGTATGGGAATTGTACTTATCGTTGACTGCACCCTAGCAACTGATCGTGTCCCTGTGCTTAGGCAGCAAAAATGTTCTTCCTGGGAAGTCTAACAATCTTGCTGGAAATACTGACCAGTCATTACATACAACTCAGGTGGAGCTGTCACCTTGCACGTGATTTTGCCATACTTTTGTGTCACAATATTTATTACATTTTTAGTATTTTTAAGCCAAGCTAAAGAATAATCTCAGCGCCTATTTCCTCCAGTCGTAGGTTGTGGTGCCGTGCCAGGTTACCCCTGAAAAACACTGTCCCCGACAATTCAGATCAGACACACAAAATGAAATGAATTACTTGAGAAAATGAACTTTTACCATAAAATAACTTTTGTTGGTTACGAAATGCAATTCGTACAGAAAAAAAATATCTTACCCGTGGTGAAACAGCCAAAAAGAAAACACAAAAAATACGAGAGATTTTGCTCAAATTTAGCAGTTTTTCGGCCTTAAATGTGTGCATTGTCTAGGATGGTGGATGCGACGCCAAAAACGTCACCGATTTGAAGAGAATGTCCGTGCTGCAACACCAGCGCGTCAGCGGGGCGGGCGGGGTCCTTGTTTCACTGGCCAACCACACGGGGCCAGTCGCCTCGCTTGGCCAATCGGTCGAGACCGTTGTAAAACATTTAGTTGAAACACTTCTTCAACTGGCCAACAGAGGGCTGAAACATTTGTTGCACTAAAGCCGAAAGGAGGCTGGAAAAAGGAACATAGATGACAGACAGATTTGGGAAGCATTCCGTATTTTCAGACTGTAGCATTTACTTTTAGTTGATTTTCCATCTGTCATTCTCATAAGCATTATTGCTACTTCAAAAGATTAAATTTCTTGTGACATTATTTGATACTGAGAGGAAGAATCTGTTTTTAAGAAATACTTGAAAGTCATCTGAAGTGTGAAATCGACAAAAGAAAGATCTGGATGCAAATGCATTTAATCCTTTTCTCTTTGTGTTACTTGTTTGTCCTTCTTTGCTGTGGGCCAGTGGCGCAATGGATAACGTGTCTGACTACGGATCAGAAGATTCTAGGTTCGACTCCTGGCTGGCTCGGCCATTTCTTTCCTTTACTCTAATGCCTTCTGCTTTAGCCGCTCCATGCTACCAACATTTTGGCTTCCTCGCATCAGCTGCAGACAGGGAGCTCACAAGAGGCAGGCTGCATGGTGTCCCATATGGTCTAGCGGTTAGGATTCCTGGTTTTCACCCAGGCGGCCTGGGTTCGACTCCCGGTATGGGAATTATACTTATCGTTGTCTGCAGCATTGCAACTAATCGTGTCCTTGTGCCAAGGCAGCAAAAATGCTCTTCCTGGGAAGTCCAACAATCTTGCTGGAAATACTGACCAGCCATTACATACAACTCAGGTGGAGCTGTCACCTTGCACGTGATTTTGCCATACTTTGGTGTCACAATATTTATTACATTTTTAGTATTTTTAAGCCAAGCTAAAGAATAATCTCAGCGCCGATTTCCACCAGTCGTAGGTTGTGGTGCCGTGCCAGGTTACCCCTGAAAAACACTGTCCCCGACAATTCAGATCAGACACACAAAATGAAATGAATTACTTGAGAAAATGAACATTTACCATAAAATAACTTTTGTTGGTTACGAAATGCAATTCGTACAGAAAAAAAATATCTTACCCGTGGTGAAACAGCCAAAAAGAAAACACAAAAAATACGAGAGATTTTGCTCAAATTTAGCAGTTTTTCGGCCTTAAATGTGTGCATTGTCTAGGATGGTGGATGCGAAGCCAAAAACGTCACCGATGCGAAGGGAATGTCCGTGCTGCAACACCAGCGCGTCAGCGGGGCGGGCGGGGTCCTTGTTTCACTGGCCAACCACACGGGGCCAGTCGCCTCGCTTGGCCAATCGGTGGAGACCGTTGTAAAACATTTAGTTGAAACACTTCTTCAACTGGCCAATAGAGGGCTGAAACATTTGTTGCACTAAAGCCGAAAGGAGGCTGGAAAAAGGAACATAGATGACAGACAGATGTGGGGAGCATTCCGTATTTTCAGACTGTAGCATTTACTTTTAGTTGATTTTCCATCTGTCATTCTCATAAGCATTATTGCTACTTAAAAAGATGAAATTTCTTGTGACATTATTTGATACTGAGAGGAAGAATCTGTTTTTAAGAAATACTTGAAAGTCATCTGAAGTGTGAAATCGACACAAGAAAGATCTGGATGCAAATGCATTTAATCCTTTTCTCTTTGCGTTACTTGTTTGTCCTTCTCTGCTGTGGGCCAGTGGCGCAATGGATAACGCGTCTGACTACGGATCAGAAGATTCTGGGTTCGACTCCTGGCTGGCTTGGCCATTTCTTTCCTTTACTCTAATGCCTTCTGCTTTAGCCGCTCCATGCTACCAACGTCTTGGCTTCCTCACATCAGCTGCAGACAGGGAGCTCACAAGAGGCAGGCTGCATGGTCTCCCATATGGTCTAGCGGTTAGGATTCCTGGTTTTCACCCAGGCGGCCCGGGTTCGACTCCCGGTATGGGAATTATACTTATCGTTGTCTGCAGCATTGCAACTAATCGTGTCCTTGTGCCAAGGCAGCAAAAATGCTCTTCCTGGGAAGTCCAACAATCTTGCTGGAAATACTGACCAGCCATTACATACAACTCAGGTGGAGCTGTCACCTTGCACGTGATTTTGCCATACTTTGGTGTCACAATATTTATTACATTTTTAGTATTTTTAAGCCAAGCTAAAGAATAATCTCAGCGCCGATTTCCACCAGTCGTAGGTTGTGGTGCCGTGCCAGGTTACCCCTGAAAAACACTGTCCCCGACAATTCAGATCAGACACAAAAAATGAAATGAATTACTTGAGAAAATGAGCATTTACCATAAAATAACTTTTGTTGGTTACGAAATGCAATTCGTACAGAAAAAAAATGTCTTACCCGTGGTGAAACAGCCAAAAAGAAAACACAAAAAATACGAGAGATTTTGCTCAAATTTAGCAGTTTTTCGGCCTTAAATGTGTGCATTGTCTAGGATGGTGGATGCGAAGCCAAAAACGTCACCGATGCGAAGAGAATGTCCGTGCTGCAACACCAGCGCGTCAGCGGGGCGGGCGGGTCCTTGTTTCACTGGCCAACCACACGGGGCCAGTCGCCTCGCTTGGCCAATCGGTCGAGACCGTTGTAAAACATTTAGTTGAAACACTTCTTCAACTGGCCAACAGAGGGCTGAAACATTTGTTGCACTAAAGCCGAAAGGAGGCTGGAAAAAGGAACATAGATGACAGACAGATTTGGGAAGCATTCCGTATTTTCAGACTGTAGCATTTACTTTTAGTTGATTTTCCATCTGTCATTCTCATAAGCATTATTGCTACTTCAAAAGATTAAATTTCTTGTGACATTATTTGATACTGAGAGGAAGAATCTGTTTTTAAGAAATACTTGAAAGTCATCTGAAGTGTGAAATCGACAAAAGAAAGATCTGGATGCAAATGCATTTAATCCTTTTCTCTTTGTGTTACTTGTTTGTCCTTCTCTGCTGTGGGCCAGTGGCGCAATGGATAACGTGTCTGACTACGGATCAGAAGATTCTAGGTTCGACTCCTGGCTGGCTCGGCCATTTCTTTCCTTTACTCTAATGCCTTCTGCTTTAGCCGCTCCATGCTACCAACATTTTGGCTTCCTCGCATCAGCTGCAGACAGGGAGCTCACAAGAGGCAGACTGCATGGTGTCCCATATGGTCTAGCGGTTAGGATTCCTGGTTTTCACCCAGGCGGCCCGGGTTCGACTCCCGGTATGGGAATTATACTTATCGTTGTCTGCAGCATTGCAACTAATCGTGTCCTTGTGCCAAGGCAGCAAAAATGCTCTTCCTGGGAAGTCCAACAATCTTGCTGGAAATACTGACCAGCCATTACATACAACTCAGGTGGAGCTGTCACCTTGCACGTGATTTTGCCATACTTTGGTGTCACAATATTTATTACATTTTTAGTATTTTTAAGCCAAGCTAAAGAATAATCTCAGCGCCGATTTCCACCAGTCGTAGGTTGTGGTGCCATGCCAGGTTACCCCTGAAAAACACTGTCCCCGACAATTCAGATCAGACACAAAAAATGAAATGAATTACTTGAGAAAATGAGCATTTACCATAAAATAACTTTTGTTGGTTACGAAATGCAATTTGTACAGAAAAAAATATCTTACCCGTGGTGAAACAGCCAAAAAGAAAACACCAAGAATACGAGAGATTTTGCTCAAATTTAGCAGTTTTTCGGCCATAAATGTGTGCATTGTCTAGGATGCTGGATGCGAAGCCAAAAACGTCACCGATGCGAAGGGAATGTCCGTGCTGCAACACCAGCGTGTCAGCTGGGCGGGCGGGTCCTTGTTTCACTGGCCAACCACACGGGGCCAGTCGCCTCGCTTGGCCAATCGGTCGAGACCGTTGTAAAACATTTAGTTGAAACACTTCTTCAACTGGCCAATAGAGGGCTGAAACATTTGTTGCACTAAAGCCGAAAGGAGGCTGGCAAAAGGAACATAGATGACAGACAGATTTGGGAAGCATTCCGTATTTTCAGACTGTAGCATTTACTTTTAGTTGATTTTCCATCCGTCATTCTCATAAGCATTATTGCTACTTAAAAAGATGAAATTTCTTGTGACATTATTTGATACTGAGAGGAAGAATCTGTTTTTAAGAAATACTTGAAAGTCATCTGAAGTGTGAAATCGACAAAAGAAAGATCTGGATGCAAATGCATTTAATCCTTTTCTCTTTGTGTTATTTGTTTGTCCTTCTTTGCTGTGGGCCAGTGGCGCAATGGATAACGTGTCTGACTACGGATCAGAAGATTCTAGGTTCGACTCCTGGCTGCCTCGGCCATTTCTTTCCTTTACTCTAATGCCTTCTGCTTTAGCCGCTCCATGCTACCAACGTCTTGGCTTCCTCGCATCAGCTGCAGACAGGGAGCTCACAAGAGGCAGGCTGCATGGTGTCCCATATGGTCTAGCGGTTAGGATTCCTGGTTTTCACCCAGGCGGCCTGGGTTCGACTCCCGGTATGGGAATTGTACTTATTGTTGACTGCACCCTAGCAACTGATCGTGTCCCTGTGCTAAGGCAGCAAAAATGTTCTTCCTGGGAAGTCTAACAATCTTGCTGGAAATACTGACCAGTCATTACATACAACTCAGGTGGAGCTGTCACCTTGCACGTGATTTTGCCATACTTTTGTGTCACAATATTTATTACATTTTTAGTATTTTTAAGCCAAGCTAAAGAATAATCTCAGCGCCTATTTCCTCCAGTCGTAGGTTGTGGTGCCGTGCCAGGTTACCCCTGAAAAACACTGTCCCCGACAATTCAGATCAGACACACAAAATGAAATGAATTACTTGAGAAAATGAACTTTTACCATAAAATAACTTTTGTTGGTTACGAAATGCAATTCGTACAGAAAAAAAATGTCTTACCCGTGGTGAAACAGCCAAAAAGAAAACACAAAAAATACGAGAGATTTTGCTCAAATTTAGCAGTTTTTCGGCCTTAAATGTGTGCATTGTCTAGGATGGTGGATGCGAAGCCAAAAACGTCACCGATGCGAAGAGAATGTCCGTGCTGCAACACCAGCGCGTCAGCGGGGCGGGCGGGTCCTTGTTTCACTGGCCAACCACACGGGGCCAGTCGCCTCGCTTGGCCAATCGGTCGAGACCGTTGTAAAACATTTAGTTGAAACACTTCTTCAACTGGCCAACAGAGGGCTGAAACATTTGTTGCACTAAAGCCGAAAGGAGGCTGGAAAAAGGAACATAGATGACAGACAGATTTGGGAAGCATTCCGTATTTTCAGACTGTAGCATTTACTTTTAGTTGATTTTCCATCTGTCATTCTCATAAGCATTATTGCTACTTCAAAAGATTAAATTTCTTGTGACATTATTTGATACTGAGAGGAAGAATCTGTTTTTAAGAAATACTTGAAAGTCATCTGAAGTGTGAAATCGACAAAAGAAAGATCTGGATGCAAATGCATTTAATCCTTTTCTCTTTGTGTTACTTGTTTGTCCTTCTCTGCTGTGGGCCAGTGGCGCAATGGATAACGTGTCTGACTACGGATCAGAAGATTCTAGGTTCGACTCCTGGCTGGCTCGGCCATTTCTTTCCTTTACTCTAATGCCTTCTGCTTTAGCCGCTCCATGCTACCAACATTTTGGCTTCCTCGCATCAGCTGCAGACAGGGAGCTCACAAGAGGCAGGCTGCATGGTGTCCCATATGGTCTAGCGGTTAGGATTCCTGGTTTTCACCCAGGCGGCCCGGGTTCGACTCCCGGTATGGGAATTATACTTATCGTTGTCTGCAGCATTGCAACTAATCGTGTCCTTGTGCCAAGGCAGCAAAAATGCTCTTCCTGGGAAGTCCAACAATCTTGCTGGAAATACTGACCAGCCATTACATACAACTCAGGTGGAGCTGTCACCTTGCACGTGATTTTGCCATACTTTGGTGTCACAATATTTATTACATTTTTAGTATTTTTAAGCCAAGCTAAAGAATAATCTCAGCGCCGATTTCCACCAGTCGTAGGTTGTGGTGCCGTGCCAGGTTACCCCTGAAAAACACTGTCCCCGACAATTCAGATCAGACACACAAAATGAAATGAATTACTTGAGAAAATGAACATTTACCATAAAATAACTTTTGTTGGTTACGAAATGCAATTTGTACAGAAAAAAATATCTTACCCGTGGTGAAACAGCCAAAAAGAAAACACCAAGAATACGAGAGATTTTGCTCAAATTTAGCAGTTTTTCGGCCATAAATGTGTGCATTGTCTAGGATGCTGGATGCGAAGCCAAAAACGTCACCGATGCGAAGGGAATGTCCGTGCTGCAACACCAGCGTGTCAGCTGGGCGGGCGGGTCCTTGTTTCACTGGCCAACCACACGGGGCCAGTCGCCTCGCTTGGCCAATCGGTCGAGACCGTTGTAAAACATTTAGTTGAAACACTTCTTCAACTGGCCAATAGGGGGCTGAAACATTTGTTGCACTAAAGCCGAAAGGAGGCTGGCAAAAGGAACATAGATGACAGACAGATTTGGGAAGCATTCCGTATTTTCAGACTGTAGCATTTACTTTTAGTTGATTTTCCATCCGTCATTCTCATAAGCATTATTGCTACTTAAAAAGATGAAATTTCTTGTGACATTATTTGATACTGAGAGGAAGAATCTGTTTTTAAGAAATACTTGAAAGTCATCTGAAGTGTGAAATCGACAAAAGAAAGATCTGGATGCAAATGCATTTAATCCTTTTCTCTTTGTGTTATTTGTTTGTCCTTCTATGCTGTGGGCCAGTGGCGCAATGGATAACGTGTCTGACTACGGATCAGAAGATTCTAGGTTCGACTCCTGGCTGGCTCGGATATTTCTTTCCTTTCCAGAATGCCTTCTGCTTTAGCAGCTCCATGCTACCAACTTCCTTGCATCAGCTGCAGACAGGGAGCTCACAAGAGGCAGGCTGCATGGTGTCCCACATGGTCTAGCGGTTAGGATTCCTGGTTTTCACCCAGGCGGCCTGGGTTCAACTCCCGGTATGGGAATTGTACTTATCGTTGACTGCACCCCTGCAACTGATCTTTATAACTTTTGTTGGTTACGAAATGCAATTTATACGGAAAAAAAATATCTTACCCGTGTTGAAACAGCCAAATGCAAATGCGTTTAATCCTTTTCTCTTTGTGTCACTTGTTGAGCCCCGCACTGGACAGAACCGGGACAGTGCAGAGATTATGATAAGGCATATTTGCAAAGTGTTTTCAATTTTCCAAGTCCTTCACAGATTTGTGTTAGTTGACTTTCTATTGATTGTTTTTATATTAATGATTTCGGTTATACCTTGAAGATAAGTCTTACTCCTAGTACGGTTTCCTTCTGTTTCAGTGATGTGTGCATCATAATTATGACAGGGATAGGACATGAGTCTAATTTTTCCTGAACAGGTCAGGAATTATCAATATATTGCAAAGCATTTTTAGAGAAATCACTGCTAAATATGGTCTTTGAGGAAATCAAGCATTTGTAGTCAATTATGTAATAAGAGAGACAGGGGAAGTAGGGGGGGACTCAATGAAGCAGGTGCTCTCAGTTAGTTGGATTTACTTAATATGTGCATGTGTACAGCAGAGGGACATGCGTGTGTGCAGCAGAGGGACATGCGTGTGTGCAGCACAGGGACATGCGTGTGTGCAGCACAGGGACATGCGTGTGTGTGCAGCACAGGGACATGCGTGTGTGCAGAACAGGGACATGCGTGTGTGCAGCACAGGGACATGCGTGTGTGTGCAGCACAGGGACATGTGTGTGTGCAGAACAGGGACATGCATGTGTGCAGCACAGGGACATGCGTGTGTGCCGAACAGGGACATGTGTGTGTGCAGCACAGGGACATGCGTGTGTATAGCACAGGGACATGTGTGTGTACAGCACAGGGACATGTGTGTGTGCAGAACAGGGACATGTGTGTGTGCAGCACAGGGACATGCGTGTGTGCCGAACAGGGACATGTGTGTGTGCAGCACAGGGACATGCGTGTGTATAGCACAGGGACATGTGTGTGTGCAGAACAGGGACATGCGTGTGTGCAGCACAGGGACATGCGTGTGTGTGCAGCACAGGGACATGCGTGTGTGCAGAACAGGGACATGCGTGTGTGCAGCACAGGGACATGCGTGTGTGCCGAACAGGGACATGTGTGTGTGCAGCACAGGGACATGCGTGTGTACAGCACAGGGACATGTGTGTGTGCAGAACAGGGACATGTGTGTGTGCAGCACAGGGACATGCGTGTGTGCCGAACAGGGACATGTGTGTGTGCAGCACAGGGACATGCGTGTGTATAGCACAGGGACATGTGTGTGTACAGCACAGGGACATGTGTGTGTGCAGAACAGGGACATGTGTGTGTGCAGAACAGGGACATGCGTTTGTACAGCACAGGGACATGCGTGTGTGCCGAACAGGGACATGTGTGTGTGCAGCACAGGGACATGCGTGTGTATAGCACAGGGACATGTGTGTGTACAGCACAGGGACATGTGTGTGTGCAGAACAGGGACATGTGTGTGTGCAGCACAGGGACATGCGTGTGTGCCGAACAGGGACATGTGTGTGTGCAGCACAGGGACATGCGTGTGTATAGCACAGGGACATGTGTGTGTACAGCACAGGGACATGTGTGTGTGCAGAACAGGGACATGTGTGTGTGCAGAACAGGGACATGCGTTTGTACAGCACAGGGACATGCGTGTGTGCCGAACAGGGACATGTGTGTGTGCAGCACAGGGACATGCGTGTGTATAGCACAGGGACATGTGTGTGTACAGCACAGGGACATGTGTGTGTGCAGAACAGGGACATGTGTGTGTGCAGAACAGGGACATGTGTGTGTGCAGCACAGGGACATGCGTGTGTGCCGAACAGGGACATGTGTGTGTGCAGCACAGGGACATGCGTGTGTATAGCACAGGGACATGTGTGTGTACAGCACAGGGACATGTGTGTGTGCAGAACAGGGACATGTGTGTGTGCAGAACAGGGACATGCGTTTGTACAGCACAGGGACATGTGTGTGTACAGCACAGGGACATGCGTGTGTATAGCACAGGGACATGTGTGTGTGCAGCACAGGGACATGCGTGTGTATAGCACAGGGACATGTGTGTGTACAGCACAGGGTCATGTGTGTGTGCCGAACAGGGACATGTGTGTGTGCAGCACAGGGACATGCGTGTGTATAGCACAGGGACATGTGTGTGTACAGCACAGGGACATGTGTGTGTGCAGAACAGGGACATGTGTGTGTGCAGCACAGGGACATGCGTGTGTGCCGAACAGGGACATGTGTGTGTGCAGCACAGGGACATGCGTGTGTATAGCACAGGGACATGTGTGTGTACAGCACAGGGACATGTGTGTGTGCAGAACAGGGACATGTGTGTGTGCAGAACAGGGAAATGCGTGTGTACAGCACAGGAGTATCTTCATGTTGTTCAAATTTTATATTCGTTACTAGAACAGCCAGAAACAGAGAGAAAAAATACATTTCTATTCGCCACATGCTGTATTAGTGTTACTGCACTAGCTAGGATCTTAATCATTCAGGAGTTGGATTAAACCATTACAGGCCTGTTACATCAGTAAAAAAATACAAATTTATGTTTTCATAGGTATTCAAGATAATTTCATTAATCGTCTCGCTTGTGATAAGCAACAAAATGCCGACTACAGGTCACTCAGTTATTCAAAATGATCTAAGTTACAGGTTATTTAGTTATAGGCCCACCTCACCTCCGATGGATCAGCCAACGATAGGGTTTCAGCACGTGCAATGCTCGTCCATGCGAATCAACTCGGGGCCGGAATAAAATAAGGTGGTGTGGGGACAGTATGATCGGCGCACCCTGAATGGCAAGGCTTTTTCAGCTAACCATCTTCTAAACACGGGGACCAGCAGCTCCTTAAACAAGAAAACAAACGTTAACAGCGAGGTATAAGAGGCCCCAACTTGTTTTAAACTTTTGCTGCACAACATCTTCATGGCGCCAGGGAGGATAAGTGGCTGCTCAGCGGGGGGGTATGCGGGGAATTACTTTTAACACTTCGGATACAAAGCCAGGGATGGAATTAATTGGAAAAACTACTATTAAAACAAGGTAAGCCAGCTTACAAAACAGCGGATTTTACTTTTTATTCCAAATAAAACGTGGGGTTACCAACTTCAGCCAGGTGGCTGGAGTGAGATTTTCAGTTCCAGTTGTCTGCACACAAATGTAACAGTTCTTACCTTGTAAATAGTCTGTATTTAACCGTGGAAATTCCCATTTGACGTAGCAAATTTTTGGTTTATAATGGAACATTACCAGTTGACCGTAAGATTTCCTGCGTGAATCTGAATGCGTGAGTGTAATGCCAGATGCTTGAGATTTGGCAACCCTGAAAACGTACATTTTTTTATTTCACCTGAGTTGATTTATATAACAAATAACATCACTTTATACAGTTGTTAAAAAGCAGAAACTTCAACGAACATGAAAGCACCAATAAACTACGTCTTCAAATATCCATCCATTTTCCAAACCGCTTATCTTACTGGGTCGCGGGGGGTCCGGAGCCTATCCCGGAAGCAATGGACACGAGGCAGAGAACAACCCTGGATAGGGGGCCAGCCCATCGCAGGGCACACTCACACACCATTCACACACATGCATGCGCACCCACGGGCAATTTAGAAACTCCAATTAGCCACGGAAACCCCAAGACGACATGGGGAGAACATGCAAATTCCACACACATGCGACCCAGGAGGACACGAACCCGGGTCCCAGAGGTGTGAGGCAACAGTGCTAACCACCATGCCGCCTCCATCTTCAAATATTTATTTAAATATTTCTGTTTTAATATTCAGAGAGAACAGGCCTGGTGGCATTATAGCCTACGCATTTTGAAGTGATTTAATTTTGCACTAATGGCACTAGAGATTTTACAGTTCTCAGTTTCTGGGGTAAACAAACACAAGTTTGTGTTTCAAATAGGAGAGAAATCTGTGTATTTGTTTACTGCACAGTCAGACCTTAATACCATCCGTTAACATTGCTTTCATTTCATCTTGGTGAATATAGTGCAACCACCCATCCATTTTCCAAACCGCTTATCCTAATGGGTCGCGGGGGGTCCGGAGCCTATGGTGAATATAGTGACTTTCAGAAATCGAAGGGGAACTTTAAACATTATACTTAGCACTTTTAATTTTAGACGACTAAATCAACTGAAGTTTTAGTTCACTGTAATTATGATATTTAGTCAACTAAAACTAAAATTATGATTGACACTAAATGAGAAAATTAGCAAAACTTTTCAGGAAGAGTTTTATGTTTTCTCATTTAAGGCATATTGGAAACTACCAGGCTGCAGACGTGAAAACCTGCCTTTGCCATACCGGGAGCGGAACCCGGCCCGCCAGGCTACAGGGATGTCTACTTTCGTCAGCTGGCTGACATGCCATTTTCATTGCAGATAAATCTGCACAATGCTTTACATGCATGTAAGAGTTTTATTACCTTGTAAACAGTCCGTTGGGTTTGAATACTGCCCCAGTGCTTTTGCTGTAGCTAATTTGGGGCTTAAAGTGGAAGAATATATATTTACCATAACACTACTTGCAACAGCATGAAAGTCGGAAAGCGTGAGTGTCACGCCAAATGCGTGCAAGGTCGCCACCCTGTGGATGAATCAGGAATCGCTGGACCGTATGGAAGCTCCGCGCCTCTAAACACGTGACCCAAAGAGGAAA
This sequence comes from Brienomyrus brachyistius, assembly GCF_023856365.1. Lineage (NCBI taxonomy): Eukaryota > Metazoa > Chordata > Actinopteri > Osteoglossiformes > Mormyridae > Brienomyrus > Brienomyrus brachyistius. Next base: position 41,794,665 of record NC_064536.1, read on the forward strand.
CAATAGAAACGCCTTATCGCGCCTCCGGTCGGACGATCTTCGGCTTTAAGTCAAACAATCGTTTCACCTGTAACGGCTCACCATTGGCCTGCACCGCTGAAATGTTTCAGGACTGTCCCGCGCGTGATAGGGGTGATAGGCACAATAATGCTTCAAATCAATTTGCATCCAATTTAGCCAGGGTCTCTGCGATGAACGCAGGACCGTTGTCTGTGGTGATTTTAGATGGAATGCCCCATCGCAGAATCACCTCCTTTAGCAGACATTTAGCCACGCTCAGAGCATCAGGGCGACGGCAAGAGAATGCCTCCACCCATCTGGAAAACAGATCTACAATCACCAAGCAATACTTATATCCCCTGCACGGCGTTAGCTCATTGTAATCTATCTGCAGGTGATCGAATGGGCTTTGGGGACTCGGGGTCACTGCAGGGTCGGTTGGAGTGCCCTTTCCCACACTGAATTTCATGCACACCATACACTTCCCGGAGAATTGGGCAGCAGCTGCGGCAAACCCAGGGGCATGCCACACCCGAGTCAGCTGCCACCATCCCGACACGAGACACATGATCCAGGCTGTGAGGGACCAAGCAGTAACGTAATTAAAGAAACAGAGCTTTATTGACCCCCGAAATGCAAACAATAACAAACTCAAAACCTTAATAACTGGGCCCATAAAAGAGGCCAACAAAAACAAACATGGCATAATTTTACAAAGCAAAACAGTAACTGAAGCAAACTGACCTTTCTAATATGGTAACATGAGGGAACATATATAGCGGTTTGGCCAAACCAATTAACACACAAAAGGGATAAAACAAATAAGCACTACATATAACTAAACAAAGCAAAACACAGCTAAACCCCAACTCCCCCCTCTTGCCATGGCAGCACATGGTTCGCTCCTACTCCAGGGGTTGTCTTTTGAGACACCTCCGCCCTCAGCCACACCTTTACGCTGAATAAAAGACCATCCCCTACAAACAAAGTAACTACAAACCAAAGAGATTAAACAATCACTGCACACAACCCTACAATATCAAAATATATATACACACACACACTACACCTAACACCAAAGACAAAACACAACTAAAACCTATGAATTACTACTGTAAAGCAATTTAATTAGAAAATGCATACAAATACTGAACTAAGTTCTTACTGTGTGGCTGTAGCCATCACAAGGCCATGAACGGCTTTCTCCATCCCTGGATACACAGATCTCTTCATCCGCGTAGCTCACCCTCCGTTGCACCTGTTTGAATCAAAAGGAAGGTGGGCGGAGTCAGGGAAGAGGCGTTCATCCTGGCCAGGAGTCATGGCAACGAGGAGGGTAGGCGGAGTCATGACAGAGGTGCTCACCCTGGCCAGGAGCCATGGCAACGAGGAGGGTAGGCGGAGTCATGACAGAGGCGCTCATCCTGGCCAGGAGTCATGGCAACGAGGAGGGTAGGCGGAGTCATGACAGAGGCGCTCATCCTGGCCAGGAGTCATGGCAACGAGGAGGGTAGGCGGAGTCATGACAGAGGCGCTCATCCTGGCCAGGAGTCATGGCAATGAGGAGGGTAGGCGGAGTCATGACAGAGGCGCTCACCCTGGCCAGGAGCCATGGCAACGAGGAGGGTAGGTGGAGTCATGACAGAGGTGCTCACCCTGGCCAGGAGCCATGGCAACGAGGAGGGTAGGCGGAGTCATGACAGAGGCGCTCACCCTGGCCAGGAGCCATGGCAATGAGGAGGGTAGGCGGAGTCATGACAGAGGCGCTCACCCTGGCCAGGAGCCATGGCAACGAGGAGGGTAGGCGGAGTCATGACAGAGGCGCTCACCCTGGCCAGGAGCCATGGCAACGAGGAGGGTAGGCGGAGTCATGACAGAGGCGCTCACCCTGGCCAGGAGCCATAGCAGCAGGGGAGTTGGGTGGATCTGTGACACTCACCCTCACATCCTGTAGGACGGCATTTCTGCTTTTCAGAATGAGTGTCTGTCTGAAATTATCTTCTACATCATGCTAATGATTTAGCTGCTCTATGCTCATCTGCAAGAGAAAAATGAGGATATAGCAGTTCAGAAAAAAACTAGACTTATTTGCTTCATTTGCTTGTATTTTAAACTCTGTGAGCAGGAATGATTCACCATGAAGACCAACAATCAATTATTTTACTATGAAATTATGTTTCTAAAATTATAAGATTCCAAATATTTATTCCTGGTAACAGCAGGACAAAAACTTTGATGCTCAAACTGTTTTCTTTTTTACAGACAACAAATACACAGAAAATGTATCACTGCACAAACAAGCTCTCTCAAAGATGATATCCTTTGATAGAATGTACAGGGGCTCACAGTTCTTCATTTCATGCTTTAACTTTTGATGTTACCAAAAATACCAGTGACTCACATGTATGACAGGAAACCAAGCAAGATAAAGAATTTTTAAAAATCCGCTTTGGCTGCACCTGCAGTTCATTTAAGAACAATGAGACATCGACAGTAAACAGTGACGGATTTGGATGCCTTACTGTCAGAAGCCCGTCTTCTGTTGGTCTTGCTGTGGTTCATCAATGTCCCTCTGTGTCTTTGATGTATGCTGGAATTAGATATCTGACTCATACATCTGCCATCCCAGCACTGCTGAGTGCTGGTTTTGAATGTGGCCATAACTGTGTCTGTGTGCAGTTTGCAGGCTTCCTCTGTTCACATGGCATTTCTCCACCTTCCAGTGCCCTGCAATGGACTGACGTGCTGTTGAAGGTTTACCTCACTTTACACTGTGTGCTTCCTGCATTAGGGTCTAGAATCTGTCTTGATCCGATCTAGATTCTACATAATTATTCTAATGATGAAAACAGACGAATCTTCGACGCAACAGGGGGATCAAACAAATATACTTTTCATATAAGCAAAAACATAGTATAAGTACACATCAACACTAATTCATGCATCATCTGTATTCATGCTGATATTTTAATTTCATTAATAAAGGAGTCTATCTTCCAATAGTTTATTTTCTGCTCAATAGACAAATAATAATAGAATGACATGCTGAAGTGATAAACTTTCAGCCTTGTGGTTTTGTCACTTCCTGTTTAAAGTGTCCACTCCCCCTTCACTCTGCCTGCTGTGTGTGAGAATAGAAACGACAGACAGTGAAGGTACAGAGGATGAGGAAGTGAGTGTCAGTCTCCACAGATCTGGGCTCAGTGACACACACACATATGGATCCTCTGATGCTCCTGTTTCTTCTCATTGCTGGGCGCACAGGTGAGTGTCTCTCATTACAGTGGTACTGAGTAGAGATCTCTCTCCTGCTCCTCCACACACTGTCAGCTACAGGTTGGAGATGATGATGGAGATCTGTTGCTAGTTACATGATGATGCAATTGATGTGTTCTTGGAAATAATGAATACTTTTTCAATTTTAACAAATTTCACATTTTTGCATACAGTGGTTATCACGATGAATCACTTATATGGATCAAATACTTGGGACAGATTAATTCTTGTACAAATATTGTTTTGATAATTTGTCTGTCGTAATCAAGTAGTCAGCTTTCACTGTTCATTTTGGGTCTTTTTTACTGCAGTAGTTATTTTCTTTGTTTACTTTACTTTGATCATCCTACTTTGCCCTGCGGTAACCCATCTGCTTCTGGCTAGCTACTTGAGGCTAGCACAGAAAACAAGACTGGAAAAAGAAAGTCATTTTCTTTCAATAACAAATATAGAATAATCAAAACTTATGATAAACCACCAAAAACAAGGCCACGGAGATGCAGCAGCAAAACTACAGTGAGCGGTTTGAAACAATGTAACATTCTGAAATTTGTGCTGTGTGTTGCGTCGGGGCAGGCAAGCAGGCAATGGAAGCCTTATTGACGAGAGACAGACTCAGGACAGGGAGCATGAGAACGTCAATGACAGACCTAGGGGAGACAGCCTAGCACACAGACTAAATACACAGAACTAAAGGGACGGAAACGCAGAACGGCTGAGAACAATCAGGAATTCACACGAGGATGATAAGGGGGTGTGGCATACAGGAGTATCGTACGAGCAGGTCATGACACTGTGTAAAAAAATTCTATTGAATTGAATATTTACGAGGGGCGGCATGGTGGTGCAATGGTTAGCACTGTTGCCTCGCACCTCTGGGACCCGGGTTTGAGTCTCCGCCTGGGTCACATGTGTGTGGAGTTTGCATGTTCTCCCCATGTCATCGTGGGGTTTCCTCCGGGTACTCCGGTTTCCCCCCACAGTCCAAAAACATGCTGAGGCTAATTGGAGTCGCTAAATTGCCCATAGGTGTGCATGTGTGAGTGAATGGTGTGTGAGTGTGCCCTGCGATGGGCTGGCCCCCCATCCTGGGTTGTTCCCTGCCTCGTGCCCATTGCTTCCGGGATAGGCTCCGGACCCCCCGCGACCCAATAGGATAAGCGGTTTGGAAAATGGATGGATGGATAGATGGATGGCTGAATATTTATGTACAGTATTATAGCATATTCGAATTATGCACAGATCAGTAATTTAATTTGTACGGTACAGTAATTCGAAAAGCGTTTGAAAGAGCTGTACTGTATTTTGACATCGTCAATAAAATTCAGTGAATAGTGACTGTATAGCGTCAGTTTTATTACCTTATATTCATGTAAAAATATACAAATCTCAATTAGATGATAATCTTCTTAAGACATAAAGAGAAAACATGTGTTATAATGATAATCCGCTTACAGTATAGTGATTAATTTCGCCCAGAGAGACGTGATCACTATAGGCGTCTTCCACTATAATTCCAAAAGAAATTATCTTTGTGAAGTGTTTGCAAACTATTTATGGAACAGTGATATTTAAGACATGACCAATTTATCATGAATCGATTTATTGATATTGTTTAGTATAACATTTAAATATTCTGTGTGATGTTGTCATGTCTTCCTTTTAGTGATCAAGCAGTATAAATACTCTGTTAGTGCTCATAAAATGCCCTTGTCTTTTGTACCCTGTGATTTTCTGTGAGGGTGACAACTGATCTGACTGGGGTCATTTCAGTTTGCATGGTCTCCCTGTGGTTACATTGGTTTCCTCTCAGTTCTCTGGTTTCCTCCCACAGTACAAAGACACGTGGTTCAGGTGAATTGGTGCCTCTAAAAGTGCCCACAGTGACTGTGTGTAAGTGTTTGCTCTGTGACAGACTGGCATCCTGTCCTGGGTGTTCCCCTGCCTTGTGTCCTGTGCTGCCTCAGATCAGCTCCACGCTCCCTGTACTGTATTGACCCTTTACTGGGTAAGCATGTGGAAGATGGATGGCTGAACTAAAATATTGAACATTTTTTACATATCATTCACAAGTCAAATATCACAGAACTAGGTGTATTTATAAATACAGTCTGTGTGGTCATCACACAAAATGATGAGCCCATTCATTCACCTCCCCTGTGCCTTATTACTAGTGATTTAAGGTTCTGGTTTTCCTCTCAGGCCTTCCCACACACTCCCAAACTCAGATTCCCCATGGTTCTGATAAACAAATGTGACCCTAATCCAAGTATTACACAATCAAAAAAACAGGGTTGGGCCCGTTGGGCATCAGGGCTGGTGTGGTGCTGAGGCGCCGCCCGCCACATTGTGACACTTGGGTCCCAACTTGAGCTGACCCATCCGGGTAGGCCTGTGGAATGTCTTGTCTCTCTGACAAGATGACCATCTTCCTCTGCTGTCGGGGAAGCTTTAGAAACTCTGCATTTCAGTGGTGACATTCTCTAGGGTAGCCAAATCTCTGTAGCTGGATATAACTACTTTTGGTCTGGTCGCTCTGACAGCTGCCATACTCGGAGTAGCTATTGCTGTGGCGGATCGGCTCCTCCCGATGGTGTATGATATCACCCCTTTCAACGACCATATTATGACTCAGGCTAAGGCAGTCCTTTGGTGTTTTGTCTGTTGTCTTAGTGTATGCTCTGACCGTGCTGAGAGATGTTATTTTATTTTCTTAATAATAAACTTGAGATCCCATCCCATCCAGGGTGAGCCCTTGCCCTGTGTCCTGTGTAATAGTACAGATGTGACTGTACCGTGTTTCTATAAAGCATGTAAAACTTTACTGTTCATATCCAACCTCTTATTCAGCTCTTTGGTCCAGATGGCTCTGTATGTAGGACTGAGCTGATCGGTGCTGCTGTTGATTATCAAGGTGGTTTTACTTCAGTCAGAATAGATTCACTGTTTTGTTCTTCAGGTTTAAATGTGATATGTGTGACTGACAGACACACTGGTGTATTATATGTCTGACAGGTGGGAGCAGGTTCTGGATGCTGTACTGAAAGCTGGGACTGGTGTGTTTTATCTGACTTGCACCATCATCGCCATTCAGCTGCACTGGACCTCCTGTAAAAAGAGGGAACCAATCAGAGAGAAGCAGAGGGTCTCCCTGGATCAGAGGAAGCTGGCAGAGGAGATGACCTTCATAGAGCAGAATGAGTCAGAGGAGCTGTAAAATAAATGGTTATGTTAACTGCAGTGAGGCCTCTCTCACTCGGCCCTGCTCAGTCTGTACAGTCATAGCATGAGAGTCAGTTAAACACAGAGGGGTTGATTATTTGCTGGGAACCTGTACAACCACGTATTGGCCACTTATTCACAAGTGCTTTGCTGCCACCTGCTGGTTAATGTTTCATAATAGTTATCTAGTGAAGGTAAGACTGGATTTTATTAAATTGTCTCTTAATTCTGAAAAAATACAGTACTATGCAAACGTCTTGGGCCATCAAAGAAAATGTTTAATGCTATTTATCTGGGTTGTATATATTTGCTCAGAACAAAAACACAATTATCATAAAAATATATGCAAATTAAAAGTAACAATAAAAACTAACAAGAATTTCTTCTTTTCTCCAAAAAGTTACTGATGCCTTCTTGGATCGCTAGATGAACCACGCTTTGGTTCCTAAACCTCTCCTCAGGGGCACCTCAGCAATTCCATGTATTTGTAAAATTTCACCACCAGCTCAATTAATTAATTTAATTATTAAACAAATGTTAATGATGCATTGATTAGCCATAGGAGGTGTGTTAATGGTCAAGTCAAAAATATATGGGTCTATTGGATGGTTGGTGAAAAATACTGTAGTGACTTTAGAAGAGATTTTGAAATGACTGGGCTGCCACACTTTGATGGACAAAATATTATAATTCTAGACGAAGATGAAGATCATTTGAACATCATTTTCTTTGACAGCCCAAGACTTTTGCACAGTTTTGTATATGTCTTTTATACTGGTCATTATTTGCTTTAATACATGATTAATAAATTGCTACTTTACAAAACATTTAGTATTTTTCTGAAATTGGTAATTATTAAAAACGAATTTCACAAACTTAAATGGTTTGGGGTTTTTAGGTCACGCCTCCTCGTCAGAGCCCAGCAATCAGGGACTCTTTTAGAGAGTGATGTAATCAGGACCACCCACTTTTCAATCTGCTGTACAAATACACCAGCTTGTGTCTGCTAACAACAGCCTGTACATATCAGATAAGGAGGAAACAGTATCACATATATATTGGCCAACATCAAATGAAAATGTAACACACGAAAACAGGACCGCCCACTTATCACTCTGCGTAAAATCACACCAGCTTGTCTCAGCTGACAGCAGCCTCACATATCAGCTAAGGAGGAAGACGGCATATCAAAAGTATAAAGAAAGACACCATCAAATGAAAATATCCCTGTGTGATCTATTGGTTTCTGCTTTCACTCCCATTAAATGACAGTAAGTCTAGTTGCTGTCCGTGGTGCTGAAAACCTGGATCAGTAAATTCCAAATGAAACTTCTTTACCTGATTTAACTGTAACTCACTTATTTTGTTGGCAATGATGCTTTGTTGAGTCTAGAAAGGCGCAAAGAGGGTTACAGATAATTTAATTTAAGTAGTTTTACTTAAAAACCAAAAAGATTTGAACAATCAGTTCAACTTTGGACTATAGTGCTTCACAAAAGTAAAATCCATCCAGTTAAATCTCTTTACCCCCAAGTCAAGAAGGAATCAAATGCAGAAGCACATTGTGGGAGATACAAGGTGCAGACACATTAAAAGCACTTTTTTGTGTGAACATTATAAAACAGATTGATACACATTAAGCAGTTTGTAACTTTACATCCAGACCTACATCAGTCAGAAAAAGCAGGCGATGACCATCCCATCCAGCAGCTTCATCTCTGATTGTACAGAATCCCTTGTCAGGGTAACTTCTGAAGTCATGACTAAACTAATTTCCAGCTCTGCCTTCAGCTTCATCGGTTAGATTAAATTAGGAACTAAACTAAACTAGGAGGGAAATACAGTCAAGCTACTTAAGTAGCTGAATTTTGTGTATCCACTAGAGGGCAGCCACACATAGATTCCCTTATGAATGGTTCTGATGCTTCAGGAAAGCACTGTACAGAGACCCAGGTATGCCAGTGAGGAACGGATAAAGAGCAGACGGATCCACCAACTAGCTGTAATATGTAGTATTTCAATTGAATTTAAACAAATAAATATAACAGTGTCAGAGTGTCAGATCCATGTGAGTTTTTATGATTGATGAACTTTGAAAGCCTGAATATAACTGAGGAGGCCCACGGACCCCATTATGTGTGAAACACTATTGTGGTGCTGAGAGAAACACAAACAGCTCTCAGTCTGATAGGACTGCTGATAAGACCCACATGAAGTGAATCACCTGACTTTGCCCCCCCAGGACACCCTCACCCCTGTCATACAGACACCTTCCTAACGGACCTCTTGATTTGTACTGATCCACAGGTATTAAAAGGACCTACTGCAGTGACATTTTAAAACTGTATAAAACATAATAAAGACTGAAACAAAGGCCTGAGGTCAGACCCTCTGCATGTAGCACACAGTGTTTCTGCAGAGTCTCACACTCACATCCTGTATAACGACATTTCTGCTTTTCAGAATAAGTCTGATTTCACTGCTCTTTGCTCATTTGCAATATGAGGAAGTAACAGTTTAGAAAAGAACTAGACTTATTTGATTAATTTGTTTGTAGCTCTGTGAGCATGAATGATTCACTGTGAAGACCAGCTATCAATAATTTTGCTATAAAATCATGTTTCTAAAATGATAAGGTTCCAGATGTAATTAATATATTTATTCCTGGTAAGAGCAGGACAAAAGCCGCATCAAACTGTTTTCCTTTTTACAGACAAGAAATAGACAGAAAATGCATCAGTGGACAAACAGTTTATGAAAATCAAAGATAGATGGATGATTTTTAAACATTTAAAACACACTAAAAAGGGAGGCAGTGATGTTAAGGAGAGTCAGGAAGTGAGTGTCAGTCTTCACAGATCTGAGGGCAGTGAGACACACATAAGGCTCCTCTGATGCTCCTCTTCATCCTCTTCTTCACTGATGGGCCTCCAGGTGAGGATCACTTACTCTGGGACTCCACCATTCAGCGTAGTTAAGATGAAGATAAATTTTGCACAATATACTTACTACATCTGTATGTTCATATTCATATTGTTCCATGAAGTTTGATCACTTCCCAATTATAGTCTGTGGTGGTAGCATGTTGACCGACTGATTTTAGAATTGACTGCAGTCTTCTTTGTGTCCACTATGTGGCAGCAGTATAAAGGAAATATCTCATTCTGTCACAGCTGCTGGTGTGTGTAAAAATTCACATACTCTGATAACAAGTAATTCTGCCTCCAACTGTTTGTCAGGGACCTGGGCAGGAATGAATTACATGCCGACTGTACATACAACAGAGATAGGCTCCTGGGAGAACTTTGCCAGAAGTTGAAACACGACTTTAAGAATGACACTGATCCAGAAGTGGATAGTTTAGGTCCAGAGAGTAAAAATCCAGTTTTAGATGTTGTTTCAAACAACTAGTTGTGTAAAGTGCCACAGACACAGAGTACTCAGCTGTTTGGTTGAAACTAAATCTTGGTCTGGACTTTTACTTTCTGGACCTGAACTATCTGCTGCACTGACCCCCACCTTCTTGGGGGAGGGAGTCAGTCCAGACCAGGTCCCGCCCCCCAGCTAATAGGCTCCCTGGAAGCTGAAGGGTGTTCCAGCTAGACAGTGCTAAGTGATCTGAGTAATGGGGGGAGCACGGACACAACAGAGGGGGAAGTACCCCCCCCCCCCCCCAGGAAGTAGAAGCGGAGGGTGAGGACAGCTCACTTAATTATCAATCACTGTTTCTCAGTGGTGCTATACTTTGTCTCTCTCGCTGACAGTTTCTTGCTGATGTAGAGCCCTGGGCACTGCTCTTCCTCCTGCTCTTCCTCCCCCCCTGCCCCCAGACACCCTCCCTCCCCCAGTGGCACACACCCCATGGCAGTGCTGCTGACCTCCTCAGCACATGCAGGGCTGCCCTTATAGGGCCACACATGCCACAGCCAGTCACTGCTGTAAAGGACCACGTTGGTCAGGTGGGCTGTGGTCTGTCAGTAGGTGACACAGAAGACAGCAGAACTCGTATCAGCCAATCAGAGAGGAGAAAGTGGGTTTTTCATTGGACCCCTAATCACAGATAGAGACAGATAAACAATGCAGTTTTGGAGAATCAGGAAGTGAGTGTCAGTCTCCACAGATCTGAGGTCAGTGAGACACACATAAGGCTCCTCTGATGCTCCTCTTCATCCTCTGATGGGCCTCCAGGTGAGAATCACTTACTTCAGGATGGTTATTTCTTCACTTCGTGTTTATAATGACTAACAGCAGATATCCCAGGAAAATGTATAAATTAACTATAACTTGACAGCATGTAGTTCAACCCTTAACTGTGTATGAGCCCTTCAATGGACGGACATCATATGGATTAATGTCGGGTAGGAGGTTATATTCAGAGTACAGGCAGTCGTCAGGTTACAAACCAGATCCGTTTCCAAAGTTAGTCTTTAAGGTGAATTTGTAGGAAAGTCAGAAAAGTAAATGCAGTACATGATAATTATCATTATTATTACTGCTATACAGTAAAAAACAAAAATACAGTACTGAACATCCAGCCAGCAAGCCGCTGAAGCCGTGCAATGATTTCAGGAGCGTCACTAATGGCGCGTCTGTTTGTTATTACAAACCATTGTATTTAGCCCAAATTTTTTATATAAAAGGCTTCATGGCAGTCCGATCGTAAGTATGAGCTGTCCGTAAGTTGGCCTCCTTAACTCGGGGACTGCCTGTAAAGACTTCTGGGCTGACTGACTGATTTTAGAATTGATTGCAATCTTTTATTTGTCCACTATCTGGTAGCAGTACACAGAAATGTTCTAATTCTATCATTACACCTGCATGATGGACTGACAAAGTCTGCAGATATACTGACATATTGCAGTACCACCATATCTGTACCCGTAATAAAAACAGTGACAGTGAGAAAATCATTTGTGTTTTTATACACTGACACACATTTTTACAATGTGGTCTTATGGACAACATTGACTGCCATATATTACTAATAAGGGGCGGCATGGTGGTGCAGTGGTTAGCATTGTTGCCTCATGCCTCTGGGACCCGGGTTCGAGTCTCCACCTGGGTCACGTGTGTGGAGTTTGCATGTTCTCACCATGTCGTCGTGGGGCTTCCTCTGGGTACTCCGGTTTCCCCCATGGTACAAAAACATGCTAAGGCTAATTGGCGTTGCTAAATTGACCATGCGTGTGTGTGCGAGTGAATGGTGTGTGAGTGTGCCCTGCAATAGGCTGGCCCCCCATCCTGGGTTGTTCCCTGCCTTGTGCCCATGGCTTCTGGTATAGGCTCCCTGCAACCCAGTAGGATAAGCAGTTTGGAAAATGGATGGATGGATTATTAATACCCCTATGACTGTGTGAACTTTTATATGTAATACAACTTACAAATGTCATGATGTACCAAACAGGACTTAAAGATGGATGAGAAAAAGCAACAAAGAACCTCAAATAATTTTTCAAATGTTTATTGTTTTACACAAGTAGCAAAGGGGTTCATAATAAAATAAAATATGTTGGCCTATAAAAAAACAAAAATTCACAAGAGACAAAATGAAAAGCAAACAAACAGCAGGACATGACAAACTTTCTGTGGTCAATCATTTCTTTAAGAAATCGGTATGGGCACAGAACCTGCTCAGTATTTGGAGGGGAGCGTCTGTAAAAGCACAAAAAAGGAACACGTTCAGCAACGGTCTCTGCAAGGGGATTCAAACCCACACGCTTTAGCGTTCGGACACCTACAAATTGTACAAATTAGAAACTTTAAAAATTACAAGCTAACGTTAGCTGGCTCACTGGAGAAGCTCTGCAATAAGGGGAAACGTGTCTAATTTACGCCGTATAAGCTACCATTAGCTAACTAGGTAACAGCTACCATAACTCCAAAGTTTAACTGAGATGTCAAGAAAATCAGTTACTAGCATACTTGACATTGCAACATTTAGTCCGAGCCATTACAAATGTAAACCACATAATAAAATTTGAAATATACACGCCAATACGGTAAATAATAACCTTAACAACACCATATTCGCTGCAGCCTCCCGGATCCTCGTCTTCCGGGTCGTTTGCAGGGTGCGCGTGACGTCAGAGGCAGAGCGTGCAAATGACAGAGAATGCGCGTGCTGCAGCTCGTACTGACAAGTAGCGACAAACGTAACAAATATTGCGGCAAATGAAATACTTTGGTGTACGGCAGAGGTGCAGAGTTTGCTGGAAATTTTGACGGACTACAGTATCCAGGAACAACTAGATGCAAAATACAAGAAGTCCGAGATATCTGTTAAAATACGGGGCTACCTTCTTATATGTGCAGCACGATTCAATTGTATTCGCTTAGTTGCTTACTGGATAAATCTATGAGGGCTGTGTGTCAATGCACGCAAGACAACCCCAGATAAATCGCAAAATAAGGACAATCATGAGCTCCGATATTCTGTGCAGTAGTGCTGTTCTTCAACACAAAAGACAACGCAGGAAACAGAAAAGCACAACACAGAAAGTAGCACGGTGATAACGAAAGCGTGTTCAGGCCTGAAACTTTAAGTGCAATGTGTGCGCTGATCTGAGAGGCAGTCATACTAAGTCACAGTGAGTACACCCACAGAGGCGATCCTACTGGGCCTCTTGTTTTCGTATTGATCCACAGAAATTAAAAGGACCTAATGCAGTGGCACTTTAAAAACTGTATAATAAATAATAAGGACTGAAACAAAGGCCTGAGGATAGACCCTCTGTATGCAGCACAGTCTCACCTCAAGTAACTGAAAATATGTCAGCTACTTTATACTCGTGCATAAGAGAAATATGCAGGGCTGCCAATTCTAACGTATGTGGTGTGACACACGCTCTCTGACTCTCGCACTCATGCCAGAGATCTTTCTTTTTATTATTTTTTTACTTTTTTTAATTATGCATGCAAGAGATCTTAAGACAAGTCTATATTATTCCATTATGAACCTAAAATTTGCGGCATAAAAAGTGCTGTGGTAGTTTCAAACCATACTGACTACAACTAATGAAGCTACCCTGTGAGCTAAAATGATATTTTGTAAAGACCAACTATCAGTTGTTTTATGTTGCTAAAATAAGATTTCAAATATTCTTAAAATATCTGTTGCTGTAAACAACAGAACAAAGACAACATCAACAATGTTTTCCTTTTAACTGATAAGAAATACACAGAAAATGCATCAGTGGACAAACACACATCGTAAAGATTATAACCTCTGACAGTATGTACTGGCCCTCACTGTTTTCTGCAGTGTCTCTCCCTCTCAGCTCTTCATTTCACATTTTATTTTTGTTTCTGCAGAAAATAGCTGTGAGTTACATGAATGACACAGGAAACCAAGCAAACTGACTTAAATTTTTTAAATATTTCCCCTGCACTTGCATGTTCGCCCCATGTCGGTATGGGGTTTCCTCTGGGTTCTCCTGTTTCACCCCACAGTCCAAAAACATGCTGAGGTGAGTTGGAGTTACCATATTGTCTGTAGGTGTGCATGTGTGTGAATGGTGTGTTTGCCCTGCAATGGGTTGGTGCCCCATCCTGGGTTATTCCCTGCCTTATGGCCATAGCTTCCCAGATAGGCTGTGGACCCTCATGACCCTGCACAGGACAAGTGGGTATAGAAGATGGATGCATGGATGGATAATATTAATGGATATTAACTGGATACTGTCGTTCATGAAGTCTTCTTTACTCCGGCTGAAATTTTAATTTTATTACTGAAGGAGTCTATGCATTGATAGTTTATGTTCTTGAGTAACAGAAATGTTATGACTTGATGAAGCACTAGACATTCAGCCTTATGATTTTATCACTTCCTGTGTAAAGTGTCCACTCCCCCTTCACTCTGCCTGCTGTGTGTGAGACTAGAAACGACAGAGACAGTGAAGGTACAGAGGATGAGGAAGTGAGTGTCAGTCTCCACAGATCTGGGCTCAGTGACACACACACGTATGGATCCTCTGATGCTCCTGTTTCTTCTCATTGCTGGGCTCACAGGTGAGTGTCACTCATTACAGTGGAACTGAGTAGAGATCTCTCTCCTGCTCCTCCCCACACTCTCAGCTGCACTTTGGAGATCATGATGGAGATCTGCTGCTAGTTACAATAATGTGGTCCTGGATATTTTGAATACTTTTTGATGTTTAACAAATGACACATTCTTGCATACAGTGGAAGCCACTTATTGTGATCACGGTAATATGGATCAAATGCTTGGCACAGAGCCATTCCTGTACAAATACTGTTTAGATAATTCAGTTATAGTAATCAAGCAGTCTGCTAACACTGATCATTTTGGGTCCTTTTCGACATGACGACCTATAGAAAAAATGAAAACTGAGGTAGTAATTCTTTTTTTATATATAATGTAATTTCACTTTGATCGTCCTGTAACTTTGCCTTGCGGTAACCTGCCTGCTTCCATGGACTTACATGGAAAGCTAATTGGAAATTAAAACTTTGTGATTTAGAACTGAGATGCTTCAGGAAACTAGCCATAATACCCAGCCCTAATTACTATAAATTACAAATACAAAAAGTGCAAAATGTTGAATGGTACATTTTGAAGACCAACTGCATAACATTACAAAGTACTTTTGCAAAACTGTACTGAAAACAGTCTCTTTAAAGCAGGTTGTCATCAGCATGAACAAAAATACAATAAAAAAGACATAAAAATTCTACCCTGCATATAAATGTCACTAAAGAAAAAACTACATATGCAAATCTTGCATAAAATGTTGCCAGAGAAAAGGTTTAAATTAACCAGTAGAACCTGCAACAAAAAATATAGTCTCATCTGTAGTGCATTTGTTACATTCATAAAGAAAAAAAGGTCAGATAAGGATAAGTGAACTCACCATTCACTATGTAAAGTTCCTGACAAAAATTATAAAATAATGAAACTCAGTGATACAGGATGTTAAATACAGAAATAGTAGATGACAGGGTTATGTATTTATATTGTAGATTTTTTTGTCGCTGGCAGTGTTGCTGACTTGTTCATTCTAGAAGCCCGTTTTTCAAAGCAAGTGCTTTGTTGGAAAGTGTGTTTCCATCCAGTTCCATGAAAATGTTCTGGATTACCTCAAAGGTGTAGCGGAGCTCAGCAGGGTAGCTTAGGTTCAGGGCATATATCAGCCCAAACAGCATAGCGACAGCTAATGCTACATTATCAAGATCCTTCAAAACCTTGATCCCCTCAAGGATAATGCCAATATCATCTGTTTCCTCATTTGAAACATGTTCTTTTATAACATAAATACCAATAGTAGTGTCCTCAATGGTCTCGTCCATGGCTCCTCCATCCATGCACTTTAGAAGAGACAAAATATGTGATTAAGACCTAATATCAAATCCTTGGTGATTTATTTAACATTTCTTGTATTGAGAAATTCCCACCAGAAAAGTTAGAATTTTGAACATTTCATTACAAGCAAAAACCAAGGAACATTTTAATAAGAAAATGTAATATGAGAAAAAAAAATCCCCTTGTACATACCACATATTCTCGCACAAGGCTTTCAGGATCTTCACCCATATAGATACAGACCCCTTTAATGATGCACTCTCGTCCAGCATCTACATCATCACACTGAAAGGAAAGAATTTGCTTTTAAGTAGAATCATATAACAAAGACAGTTGACAACAGTCACACATATACAGTGTTTCCGCTTTTAAGTGTTTGTGTTGTCACTGATTTATTAGCTGAAATCATGTTAAAGCAGAAGCACAACCTTTTGGGTTTGAAGAATTATATTTTGAGAAGCACGTCATATGACCAAGCTTAATTTTTAATTTGTGTTTTTGTAGTTGTCAGTTTTGTACTTGAAATGTCTAATCTGACTGAAGTGGTTCATTTACATGCACTTCTAAAGGTATTCACAAGCAGTTTTAATGTAACGATTGAGTTCTGTAAACAAAACTAGACTAAACCTGAAACAAAAAGATGCTAATAATATCCAATAGAAAGTCAAAATATAGATTTCTTTTCCCAGTATTCTCAACAACTTACCTTAGCCAATTGTTCAACAACCATTTTGAGCTGAACACCTAGCTTGCCACCTCTCTTTTGGAAGAGCCTCATCAGCTTCTCGGAATACATGTCAAGCTGGGAAAGAAATTTTGACTGAAGTGGGACAGTAGTAATTCGCCTGAATTCTGCATTGACCTGAAAACAAAAAAAGTATACATAATTTAAAATGAATAGAAAATGTAGTAAATAAAAGTGAAGTTTGAAGTTTATTGACAGTTGTAAAACTATTTAAATTTTTAACTTGTTAAAAACATTCTAAAAATCATAAATTGATAGGTATGACATTAATCTGACCTCATTGACTTCAAACAGAGCAGGCCACCTTTCCATGAAATCTCCCACCATTGGTGCATCTCGAACAACTTCGTGTCTTCTGTGAGCGAATGTCCTTTCCATCTTGACTTTCACAACCTCTCGGTTATTCTTCTTCTTAACATCCAAGAGAAGAGCTTTTTGCATGGCCTCCAGACTTTCCACAGTTTCTGTCCATGGGTATGCAGGACAAAAATTCACCTCTGCTCTCTTGGCCTTTTTCACACCAAAGGCTGCACTGCGATTTCCTGCAGGTTTGTTTTTTAAAGAGTTAACTGTGACCTCTGGGCAGCCCAGCTTTCTCAGGTGTGTGCGGTAGTTTGAGAGTTTATATTTCAAACTAGTTTTCCATCCCCCGTATCCAGTGCAAGACCCCTTCTCAGTTAAACAGGGGTGTTTCTGGATAAGACTCTGAGCTACCTGTTCCATTTCCTTATCTCTCACATAGACTTTATACTGTACAATTTCCTGCACCAAAGAATCAAGGATGGTTGATTTCAACTTGGGGTCTGGAATAAGTGTTGTGCCGTTTTTAATGTAAGCCACATTTGCCTGCTGAAGTTTAATTTCAGCATCAAAGGAGAATTTTGGTACATAAAAAACATCGGGCCAAGAGGATCGAGAGCTTGTAGAGTCACTGGATGACAGTACATCTGTATCCACAGTTCCACTTGATAGTGATGAAGAGTCATGCACAGAAGGAGGACTGAGAACTTTGGGTGTTTGGCCTGGATTGAAAACAGCAGGTGTATCTTCCTGCTGTGTGGAAGTGGGCCTTGACATATCAATGACTTTAAGAGTACCTCTGTCTTCTACTTCTGAAACAGATGTAAGATTAAGGAACTCATTTCCAAACAAGTTATCCATGAACTGAAGTCTGAAACGGCCCTCAAGTCCACACTGTGTCTTCACTTCAACTATAAGGTCATCAATAGACGCAGGAAGTCCACATGGAAGAGTCAACCTCTGAGAGCTGCCATCAGACAAGATGATCTTGAGTATCACAGGGGTCCCCATCTTCAGAGCAGTTTACTCTGCACACAGACATGAAAAGGAGCAAATAGGAAGACACCCAGTGATTTGGCACATTTCAATTATTTATAGATAAGCATTTCTAAAAACAATTGTATTATCTATTATGAAACCAAAAGTTAATCAAGTTGTTCATACAATGTTTGCACTACAATTACAAAAGCTATTCCAAATAACTAATGTGAGTGAAAATCAAAAGATGAATGAATTCTGAGTAAACACTGTGTAGCAGGTGAGGTTCATCATGCTGCTTCCTCCTATAATAATTTTTTTAAATGAGCAAAATCAAAAGCAAAATACAACATCAAATTGTTCACTACTATCCCACCTTTTATAATAATATGCCTTTTCAAAGTCACCATGCGAGATGATCCAATCTTGTAGTCATTTAGTGGATAAATGTCCTTAAGTTCACTCAGTGTCACAAGGTTGAATGTTCTTGTGGGTGCTGGGCTGAGGTCAAAGGCTCTATAATGCTCTCGATACCAACCACATAACTTTTTCACAATGTAGAATACATTGTCATGTACAATGCAGATTTGACAAATTTCACTAAATTCAGTCAATCCACACATTGCTCCATGAGCCAGTATCATTCCCTTCCTATAGGTAATGCCCTTGTATGTCACACACTGTGTAAGGTGAACCTCTGGTTTGTCAGAGAACTTTTGCCTGATGATCTGTGCAATCTCCTCATTTAGCAAGTCTACAGGTGAAGTGGATACAGCAGAGACCTCTAGATTAGACTTGTTCAGACATGGTGCACTCAGATGGTAAGCAATCATCATCTGATGCTTTGTGGCTAATGAGAGGGGCACATTCTTAAAGCAACTTGTGTGTTTGACAACTTTCTTGAAAAAGCTGTGTTTGCCCTCAAATCGCATTGTCCACTGACTGACAAGTGGACCAAACAGCCTTATCATTTGTGGATAGTGCTCCAAAAAATGGTGTTTCGGGAGCAGCTTGATGTCTGGGAACAGCTCTTGGTATCGCATCCTATGCTCTGTGATTTTACACTCTAAAAATGCCAAAGAGTCATCATCATGTACAGGGGCCACAATAAGCTCTGTGATGTCCTTCAGATCCATAAGAACAAGCCAAGCAGGCTCACCATCAGGTACATGTGATCCAACCAAAAAGGGCAAGAATCGGAGCAAGCTCCAGTTTTCATGAGCATTCCCTCCCACTGTTTTTGTACTAGAGAAACTTTGCGAGATGACATGAGGTTTATTTGTCTTAGCCCATTTGTATGTAAACTTCAGTAAGGCATTATTCAGATCAGCTAGTGTGAAAAGCTTTTTAGATATCAACACTGTTAAGCAGTGAGCGAGCTCTACTGGAATAATACCCTCAAAAACATCATGGGCAAGATCAGGTGGATAGCCAAAAATGGCATGAAAATGAGAGAGATTTTTTGTGAACACATTCCTTTTTCACTCCACAAAAACTTGTGCCTGACTCTTGGGCTTGAGTAAGATGGGTTTGATAAAGTTCCTTTGTTCTTAGACTGAAAGTACCGGATGCAACAGAATATAACTGAATATCAGATCTGTTTCCCGTGCAAAATCTGCAGTAATACTCTACAGAAAAACTCTGCAAAAACCCTGCAACACTATGTGCTCCCAGGTTGTCAGCCACAACACTGAATACTGTCCCTTGGACTGACTCACCCAACAGTGGGACAAAAATACCTTGCTCCTCCAGAATTTTTAGATCATGAAGAAGAGGCTCAAATACTTTTTCATAACCATAAGTTTTAACATCATCACTTTTGCACAAAACTGCCAAATAGATAGATGATAGTGAAGAGTGAGACCCCGGAGGCAAGTTAGCCAACACCCAATAAACAGCACAAAGCTTATGTTTTTTTCTCGAGGTACCAAGGGGATTGCAGGTTTCAAAGTCATCTACATATAAATTTACAATGATCCGTGGTTTTTCACAGGCAAGAAAACCATTTTCTTTAAATATGGAACCATCTCTTGAGGACTGAAAAACTCCAGAATGTGTTTCCTGCTGCTTTTGATAATTCTTAACATTATCAACAATATCCCTTTTGCTTAAAAGCTGCTCCAAGGTTTTCAAAATTGGGACATACTGAAAACTACGTTTGTTTTTTGCATTAAGACAATATTCGACAGGCTCTACAATGCTGAAGTTCTGCTTGTAATACTGCTTACGCAGGTAGGCCGTACTTAAAGGAACTCCTTTCTGAATAGAGCTTTGTACAGGGCCGTCAGTAGAAATTGCCTTTACAATCTCATTAATAATACTTTCGTTAACAGGGAGGTCTCTCTCATCAAAGATGCGACTCACTATGTCAGAAGATAAAGGAGCAGTTGCAAAACAAATCAAATGATGAAGTTCCCCCAAGAATTCATCAACAGCTTTGCTTGGAACATGAACCAAATGCTCTAACTTTAGTAAAGCAGCAGCAAATGTCTGCTCTATGATCTTCTGCAAATCTTTGGTGGGACAGTGGTGGATTGAATTAGCAGCAATATCTGGCTCTGGACCTACACACTCTTTACTATAATCTTCCAATGCAGGAGGACATTCTACAGTTGCAACTACTTTAGGTTTAAAATCAGCTAAAGTGTGGTGGCAGTGTTTTCTGTTTTTGTGCGATTTAAATGTACAATAGATATTTGTTTTAAAGTCACAGCCTAAAAACATGCAGGTGACGGTCTCATTTCTTTTAAGATGTGCATTAATATGAGAAAAATAATCTCTCTCCGATGTTAAATTGCTACAAGCACAAAGGTGGCAACTTAATATTCCCTTCTCTTTGTGAGTGACCCCTGTAGAGTGGATTTTACTTTGGTGGACAATAAGGGCATTCCAAGACTTAAATGTGCATGGACAGTTCTGATATGTACATGGAAAACGAGAACTATGTCCAAAATGTGGATGTTTCAACTTGTAGTTACTCAAAAGCTCTAATCTACTTAACACAGTTTGTGTGCACCCCTTACATCTCCACACAGGAGGTGCCAAAGTCTGTAAGAGATAAAGTTCTGATGTGAGATGAAGATATTCATTAAGCATACTAGATTAGTACAAATTAAACCAAAAAGAATTGATACTTACCATTACTGAGCCTTTGAATATGATGAAAAATATAATGGGGCCTAGGGAAAAAAAAAATCAAAATAAAAAATTTGACATAAATTAATTCTGAGACCACATACAAATAAAGTCAGTGCAGTTGTAACACATTCTGAGTGACAATGCGTTTAATAAATGCAAATGGCATATTTATTATGTAGATGTATGAAGAAATTCAATGTGGCGCCGCCCTTCTGGCATTCATACATTTCATTCAGAATAGTCAAAGCAAGCATTCCCCAAATTCTATTGCATGTAATCAACCTGAAGCATACAAACACACAGCAAACACCATTTATGCTTCCTCCAGCTGTTTTTTTTCTGGCTAAGTACAGTTATTTATGCTACTATTTACCCACTATTCTCACTAAACCGACTTCAACTCAGCTGTTTTAGTGCATTACAAACATTGTCACTTTACTCCAGCCATACAGAATTATTGTTATTCTGTTCAGATATAGATTTTTCTGCTCATTTGTTAATCTGACTGCTCATTAGACATTACCGTCAATTTTAAGATCTCTGATAAATTTTTACAAAAATGGCTTTATCAATATTTGCAGGTCATTATATAGGTCTCTTAGTGATAGCGATCTTTTTTTATGATGAAAATGTAATAAATAATAATTACGTCATCGTGAATCAGTAATTGTGGATTTACCACAGTCTCTATGAATAAACACTATATTTTGAGGCTGAATTTTAAAGCTCTTGGACTGGATATGAATTAGGGCTACACGATATATCGTTTTAGCATCGTCATCGCGATGTACACACGTTCAATAGTCATATCGCAGGAGGCGCGATGTCAAGTAACGCAAATTAAATTAAGCAGCGCGCCAGCGCTTTTGATATTTTTGCTAAACTAGCAAATGCCACGAAGTGCTTATTCTTAAACAATCCACAAAGGTTTGTCAATACAGGGGTCACCAACCTTTTCGAAACTGACAGCTACTTCACGGGTACTGAGCCATACCAAGGGCGACCGCGAGCGGGGGCTGGGGGGGAGAGTGTTAGAGGTATTTCGACTAGCACGAGAAGGGGGAAGGGGTATTTAAACTTGCGCGAATGGGCAGAAAACCTAAGCTCTATGGTGATTTGTACTATTATTAGAAATGCCTTGCTGGTGACCCACTTCCGGGTTCCAAGTCGTTCGCGGGTGACCCCTGGTCTAATATAATTTAGACTAATATAAGATGACATGTGTCACGATTGTATCCCAGGAAGTTCCGCTGGGTTATCTGATATTTTTCCAGAAAAGAATGCGAAGCAGTGAAAGCTGGTTTTCAGTTAATTTACTTGGTAAATAAAAAGTGAATAATACAATAAAATACCACGAAAAACGCCAACGCTGCGAGATCGGCCACCGCAGGCAGATCTCGCGCACTACAAGAATAGAAGTAAATGTCCGATTTGACTGCAATCTGGAGTTTATTCTCTGCCCCTGCCCTCTGTTTTAATCCCTAATTTTAGATACAAGTATAATTTTAAAAAGGGCAATGATTAAGTTATTATAATTGGCATTAATTTGGAGCAAAATCATCTTAATCTTTGTAGAATGATTAATTATTCAAATACAGCTATTCAACTAATTAGATTTCATGAAATCATGAATTTTAATATCGCGATATATATTGCAGAAAGAATAAACATCGCGATGTGATTTATACCAATATCGTGCAGCCTTAATATGAATGCTTGGAAAACTTAGCTAGATCATCTAAAGGGTAAGCTATCCATCTCAACTGGCATATTACACTCTACCATTCACGAGAAGCAATAGCAGGAGGGGCGCCAGTCTAAGTATTTCCTCGTCTCGTCACTCCCAACCAGCTCGTGTGAAAAACCAGCACTTCGTCTCCCAACATCTTATTTACAAAGAAAACTTAATTAAAACTTTCGAAATATCTGTTTATTGACAGCTGGCGGCTACTTTACAAACTCTTACAAAAATACAGAAAACTTTTTTAACGGTTTTCAGACCGGGTTCTCACTAGCTAGCTCGGTACAGCACATGAATGAAATGTTGAAAATGTAAAATAAATGTGCTGAACATATCACCCACCTAGCAAACAAGAGATTAGTTTGGTTTGCTTACTTGTTTCGTAAAACAATCTCGAAGGACCTTTTCGTAATTGAACGTCCTGAGGTTTTGGCGGCTTCTAGCTCAAAAAAGGCGCAATATTTCTTCTTCTTCTGTGTTTTTGAATGGCGCAATCAGGTCTATGTCCGCCAGCTGCATCATCGCCACCTGTCGTTAACCAAGTAGTAGGGCTTTCTGGCGCCTTTTTACAAACATTCAACTTCCGGTGGTGAACAAACTTAATTATTAGTTTTTCCATTAAGACATTTTCAGTCAACGTGATGAAATCTAGCACCATCATTATTCTAAACATGTAAAATAAACTTGATTAATTTATGTTCACAGAGTGGACATGAACTTATTGGGCAGAATGAATTAAATTTATTATAGTAAATCCAAAGACCCCTGATTTCCCTTTTTTTCAGTGTAGTGACTGTGTGTGAGTGTTTGCCCTGTGACAGACTGGCATCCTGTCCTGGGTGTTCCCCTGTCTTGTGCTCTGTGCTGCCTCAGATCAGCTCCACACTCGCTGTACTGTACTGACCCTGTACTGGATAAGCATGTGGAAGATGGATGGCTGAACTAAAATACATTTAAATACTTTCTGTATCTCATTCTTAAGTCAAATACCACAGAATTAAGTTTACAAATGAAGCCTTAGTGTCACAGGGGTGTGGTCGTCCCACAGTGACAAGCCCATTCATTCACCTCCCCTGTGCCTTATTACCAGTGATTTAAGGTCCTGGTTTTCCTCTCAGACCCTAGAACACACTCCCAGACTCAGATTCCCGATCCCACATCCCGCTGTAGCCCTTCCCAAGATCCGACACCTGTTTTGTTTTCCTGTGTCTCTCCCTTGTTCTTGTGACAAAATGACAGTCTTTGTCTTTTAAACATCCCCGTGGTTCTAATAAACGAATGTGACCCTAATCCAAGCATTATACAAACATTATACAGTTACTTAGAGATACTGCGATGTGGAAAATGTGAATTCAGTTGGTTGTTCTCCCTGCAGGTGCTGACAGTGTGTCCACAGTTGGATGGGTGACTGTACAGAGAGGAGGATCTGTCACCATCCCATGTTTCTATGATGACAGATATAAGGCACATGTGAAATCCTGGTGTAAAGGGAGTTATTGGAAGTCATGTACTCCCATAGTACACACTGACTCTCGACAGGAGGGTAACGTGTCAATCAGAGATGATCCTGACCAGCGAGTCTTCACTGTGACCATGAACAATCTGACAGCTGGGGACTCTGGTTGGTACTCATGCTTTGTAAATATTAGTGGAGCTTCAGATGTTGGAGATCGGGTTTACCTGTCAGTCACTGAAGGTAAGATGTCTGTACAAAATATCTGATCAGACCCTTTTCGTACATATATTTCTATATAAGTATGAATGCAAATGTTCATTGTTTGAGCTGAAAATGACTGTAAAGTTTTTATTTGTAAATAAGGATGGAATTAAAATAAATACAAGGAATGAATCAGCCAATGATAAGCTGCATTTTTGTACATTAGGGTCCAAATATGCACATTTATCATTTATGTGATAAATACAATCAGAGAGAAGTAACAGTATCAGTTTAAATGGGCTACATCAGGGGTCCTGCAACTTTCAGGGGGAAATTTGGGGTTTGGTGGCAGGATTGACTCTCCAGCCACCGGAGAAAACTTCACACTGTTCCATTCCATCCGAACTAGTGTGGGGCTGAGGTATCACCTGCCGTACGGCTGCTCTCAGGTTCTCATCCCTGAGGAGGGTCATTGTGTGGTGGGTGTGGCAACACGCTGTATCAGGACACACTTCTTACCTCCCTTCAGGGGTGTAACTTTCTATCCATCCATACATCCATCCATACATCCATCCATCAATCCATACATCCATGCAAGGAACAACCTAGGATGGGACACCAACCTGTCGCAGGGCATGCACACACAGACACACACACACACACACACACACACAGACCTGTACTCATATCTTTGTGGGGAGTCTCCATTCATTTCTATGGGCACAACCCTAATCCCGACAATGACACCCTTAACCCCTACCCAGCCCTAACCTTAACCATAAGTAATCAATCAAAATACAAGACTCTTGGCATTTTTAGTTTTTTTTATTGCAGTCACATATTTTTAGAGAACTCAATTTCTCCTTATGGGGACTGAAAAAATGGTCCCCACAACGTCAAAATGACAGGTTTTTATTACATTGTGGGGACATTTGCAGATGTGTGAGGCAACAGCACTAAGCACTACATCACCGTGCCATTAGCAAAGCAGATTTTAATATTCTTTGTTTAATATTCTACCTTTTTATTAATTTGTGCATAAATGGTGTAATAGGGAGAGAGAGTTAATCAGCCTGGTAATTTTCATACTGTTCCTGCAAGTGTGTCCACACTGAGACGGGTGTCTGTACAGAGAGGAGGATCTGTCACCATCCCATGTTTATATGGTGACAGATATAAAACTCATGTGAAATACTGGTGCAGAGGGTATAATGTGAGGTCATGTACTCCCATAGTACACACTGACTCTCCACAGGAGGGTAAAGTGTCAGTCAGAGATGATCCTGACCAGCGAGTCTTCACTGTGACCATCAACAATCTCACAGCTGAGGACTCCGATCGGTACTGGTGTGGTGTGAAGCATAGTGGAGCCTCAGATGTTGGAGATCGGGTTAACCTGTCAGTCATTGATGGTAATGAAATGCACAGTATGTAACATGTCATTTAGCCAGAAAGGAAGGACATTAACAGAAATATTAAAGGAAAAGATGCTTTAATATTATAAAAATCTGCATTTTATTTTCATTCAATGTGATAAACGAGACTTGGAAGAAATAACAAGTGACAGTTTAAATGGACGACTACATGGGGTTAAATATGATAAGTAATATGTTAAGAAATGTCAGTTTATTTGACAAACATTTACATATGCATGTTGTAATGGGCTGATATTCATAAACATTTCATTGCTATGCAAATCTTTGAGTGTTTTATCTGTGTGTTCAGGTCCTCCAGGGCTGTCAGTGGAGAAACAGGAGGTGACGGGTGTGGATGGAGACAGTGTCAGTGTTCAGTGTTACTATGGAAACAACAGAAGACATAGGATGTGGTGTAAGATTGGGGGCTCCTGTGCATCAGAGAGATCTGGGAGTTTGGATGGGAGGCCTGTCCTGATCAGGGATGACACAGAAAATAAAACCTTCATTGTGACAATGAGTGGGCTGAAGAGGAAGGACACTGGCTGGTATTGGTGTGCTGCTGGAATCCTGCAGATTCCAGTTCATATTACTGTTAAACGTAAGTAATTGATTTAAATCTGCATGTGAATCATCCATCCATCCATTTTCCAAACCACTTATCCTACTGGGTCGCGGGGGGTCCGGAGCCTATCCCGGGAGCAATGGGCACGAGGCAGGGAACAACCTAGGATGGGTGGCGAGCCCATCGTAGGGCACACTCACACACCATTCACTCACGCATGCACACCTACGGGCAATTTAGCAACTCCAATTAGCCTCAGCATGTTTTTGCACTGTGGGGGGAAACCGGAGTACCCGGAGGAAACCCCACGACGACATGGAAACTCCACACACATGTGACCCAGGCGGAGACTCGAACCCGGGACCCAGAGGTGTGAGGCAACAGTGCTAACCACTGCACCACCATGCTGCTCCCTCACTAACTCCTACAGCTATTAAATTAATAATAAACTGGGAGCATCTTACTTAAAATAAAACTAATAAAATACAACTAAATTGTTTTATTCATTAAATCTTATTGATTTAAAATTTATACTAATTTGTCATACATCCATTATGGCACTTTATCCCGCTGATTAAACAATTGTAGTTAGATACTGTCATGACCTGCTTGTCGGCTCCTCATGTGTGTCATGCCCCCTGCTTACCCACGTGTTCTTTCCTGATCGTACCCAGCTGTGTCTGATTATTTTCAATCAGTCCTGTGTATTTCAGTCCGTATCTTACCTGAGTCCTTTGTCTGTCATTGTTGTTAGCTGTAGTATTGGTGATGGTTTCCTGTCTGTCCCTAGTCGCTAGTCCTAGTTTCCCCCAATAAACCCCCGTTTTGCCCCGATACCTGCCTGTTTGCCTGCTTCGTACCAGCTAACCCGCACGATCACCTGCCTGCACCACCCCGATCGTGACAGAATGACAGACCGTAAGAAAAGGAGGAAGCAGAGGAGAAGGAAGCACCTGGAGGAGCCGATCAGTCTGGACGCCTGCTCCCTCGCCAACCCCTGGCCTCTCGCGGAGGGCGAGAGAAAGGAGCTCGTCCTGGGCTCTGACCCAGAACCGCTCTACCTGGGAGCCTACTCCCTAGCGAGGCTCTGGGTTCCCAGCGACGACGACGAGGATGAGCCCTTCACGTTCCCTGGGCTGGAGCCTATCCCCCCGGAGCAGCTACCGCCCCTGGACCAGTACAGTTACTGGCCCGAACGACTGGCAAATTGGGGAGGTTTTAGGGCTGTAAGGGACTGGATCCCCCGAGTGCCCCGGGTCCCGAAGAGGATCGCGCCCGTCTCCCCCTCCCAGGACTTGCCAGTTCTGCCTGCGCTGTCAGCGCAGCTCCCGCCTCTGCAACCTGCGCAGCCGGAGCAGCCATCACCGCTGTCCGCTACGTCTGCGCAGCTTCCTCCACCTGCGGCTTGCGAGTCCGAGCAGCCGCCGCTGCCTGCGGACCCCGATCCCGTGCAGCGGCCGCTGCCTGCGGACCCCGATCCCGTGCAGCCGCAGCTGCCTGCGGACCCCGATCCCGTGCAGCCACCGCTACCTATGGACCCCGCTCCCGTGCAGCCGTCGCTGCCTGCGGACCCCGATCCCGTGCAGCCGCGGCTGCCTGCGGAGACCACGCCCAAGGCGCCCTCTCTGCCGCTCCTACAGCCTGCAGCTCCCGGGCAGGCGCCCCCCCTGCAGCAACCTGCAGCTCCCGGGCAGGCGCCCCCCCCTGCAGCAACCTGCAGCTTCCGGGCAGGCGCCCCTTCCACTGCCTGCCCTAGTGACTTTGCCTTCAGTGACCCCGATCGAGGGCCGTTTTGTCTGTGTCCCGCAAGGGAAGGGGACACAGACGTCGGACTGGGGTCCCACCCGCCCTGCCCCCTGGCTCGCCCTCCCTCGCCTGCGCTAGGGCTCGGTTGGCGCCTGCGGGTCCTGGCCCTCTGGGTCGGCTGTCGCCTGCGGGTCCCCCTCCGCGGCCTCGTCGCCCTGCCTCGCTCCCACCTCCGGTGCCTGGTCGGTCGCCTGCGGGCTCCCCGACGGCGGCTCCGCTATCGCCTGCTGGTCCACCCGCTCCTGTGCCTCCTCTGCCCCTCCGGGGTCCCCTCCGGCTCCGGCCTCCCGGCCCGCTGCGGCCCCTCCGGCCGCCTCCCATCGCCCGCTGGGGCTCCCTCGGGTTTTCCCCTGTTCCCCCGCCTTCTTCCCTGCCTCTGTCCCTTCTTCCTTTTGTTCCTCCTGTTCCCGCTATGTCCCCTTTCCTGCTTTGTCTTTCTGCCTTCCCTGTCCTTTGTCAGCTCCTGTCTCGCGTCCTGTCGCTTGCCCTGTTTTGTGCATCGGTCCTGTTTCCCGTCTCTCGTTGATGGTTCTGTTTTTTTTTGCTCCAGGTCCCGGTTCCCGTGTCCCGTCTGTCGCCTCCTCCCTGGCACGCCCGGTGAAGCGCGCCTTTGGAGGGGGGGTTCTGTCATGACCTGCTCGTCGGCTCCTCATGTGTGCCACGCCCCCTGCTTACCCACGTGTTCTTTCCCGATTGTACCCAGCTGCCTGCCTGCACCACCCCGATCGTGACAGATACTTTACCCAACACCCGAGGCCTGCAGCGGGGCGTCCGGGCCTATGCCAGAGCCCCAGACTTGTGGTGCTAGAGATCGACTTTTATTTAAATTAGAAATATATTATTTTATACTATTCACAAACAAGACAGATTAATTAATAGAGGTAATGTGCTTTCTGCCAGGATGGGACTGCTGGCTGTCTGCTTCTTACATCCAGGACCAGCGGTTAAACGAGATATTACAGTCACTCTGCAGTCACCCTGCAACAATTTGTCAACCGGCGGCCATTTGTTTCATTGTTTGCTTCCTTCTCATGGGCTTATCGCTCACGACTCCAAAAGCTCTTGTGCTGACGCCCCGTTACCCACTGCCGCGGACATTAGCTGACCGACATGCCTAGACATGCAATACGCATAAATCCCCCCCCCCCCCCCCAAAACAGGATGGCTGTGTTTTACCGATATAAAATAGTACATTTTGTTTAAAGCTACAATAAATATATTATAATATTTTCATAAAATAATTAATCTCACCTGTTCACTATCAGTGCCCTGGGATATTAACACTTTGGTCATGACACTAATTCATTGTTCTCCATCTAATCATTTTCTCTGTAGAATATCTTTTATAATTTATATTTCAGTTTCAAGAGTGACCTTTTCTTAGTCTTTATTGACTAACAGAAAATTGCTTTTTATTAACAATCCTTTCTCCTGTTTCCACTGCTCTCCTTTTCTCTGCACATGATGAAGAAGGAGGGGATAATGAAAAACGGAGGTAAGCATTCAGCAGCATTTACAGTAGTGTGGGGGTCCTGCTAGCAGCATTTACCTGATCACACAGTGATGGGAAACTGTCATTTTAATTTTAAGAAAAAAAGATGTTGTTTTTTATTTCATTTTCTTAATAATAAACTTGAGATCCCATCCCATCCAGGGTGAGCCCTTGCCTTGTGCCCTGTGCTGCTGGGGAACGACTGCAGGCCTGTTTTTACAAAATAGTGTAACATGTTGTGTGATAATCTCTAGCTATTTTCATGCTCTTTGTTAATGTCTCCTGTTCCTCACATGTGTCCTGTGTAATAGTACAGATGTGGCTGTACCGTGTTTCTATAAAGCATGTAAGACTTTACTGTTCACATCCACCCTCTTATTCAGCTCTTTGGTCCAGCTGGCTCTGTATGTAGGACTGAGCTTATTGGTGCTGCTGTTGGTCATCATCATCACATGGAAAGTGCGGGACAAATACAGTGAGTGGCAACTTCATGCTTTTATCCTTTTCCAAAGATTGCTTGACAGGGACACAGACAGCAGCATTCAGACACACAGGTCTATGCAGTGAAATTAAAACATAAAACGTGGTCACAACCCTTTGGAAAAGGAATAACAGTGCAGAGCTAAAATCCACTATAGTACAAACAGGACATCAGAGGACAGCAGCCCTGAAGGAGCCTTTCTAACCCGAACCCTTTCCTCCATGATCCTGCAGACTTTCCTCTGACCCCCTGAGTCTGTGTCCACCCAGCTGAGCTTATAAAAACCTCCCTGAATTAGTTATTCTAACCAGGGCCGGCTGGGATTCACTGATTGGTTACCAGCAAGCTCAGACTGGTAATCAGTTGTCATAGAAATAAGAAAACTATTGCCCCTATTGAGTAGATAGTTTTACTCATTAATTAGACTTGATAATATTTTCAGATGTATGTACATGCTGATTAAAAGTGAATGTGTTTGTTACAAAGCAAGTCATCTGTGTCGGTTAAGGACAGAGACAATGGTGTCAGCAGAATAATTTTCTATTTTTTTCCTTGTAGAGAAAAATGTGGCTGGGAGCCAAAATCTAGGAAGGACAGTAAGTTCATGTTTCATATGGGAAGAAAATCTGTCATGCTCCGATCATGCCGATCCTCTTGTGTGCCACGCCCCCTCACCTACCTCATGTTGAATCCTCGTGTTATCATCTGTTTTTTGTTACATCTAATTAGTTCTGTGTATTTAAGTCCGCCTCAGAGTATGTTTCCCCATTCAGCGTATTTACGAACCCACAAATGCTACCCAGGGTCATTAACATCTTAATGTTACTGGTGGTCCTTGAGTTCCCGATGGTGTCATCCCCTAATAAATCCCTCGTTTACCCGACTGGATGACTCCCTTCGGCTGTTTCCCTGCTCTGTACGTATGACAGGTCAGCAGATTATTGTTGTGCCGGTGAGATCTGCGCTTTCCAGTATGCCTTGCGAGCGCTTGTATATAGCCCCATGTAGTTCACTGTAAATAGCCCTTAGTTAGCCCATAGTTATGATTAATACTTGTGTTCCCGATCGAGGCATATATGGTTGCCCGTGTCTTGTATGCACCCTGTACGACCCTCGCATGTCTTTAGCATCATGTAAATTACTCACTTTTATGTACACGCACAAAAAACACGTCACGTCTGGGGAATATTAAGGGGACAGTATGCGGGATGAGGAGAGCAATTTTTTGGGAAAAAATAAATGAACAGCTTCGGTCTTCCTTAAAACGCAACATTTTGGCGACGAGAATAGAGCTTGCACTTCCACCACCTTCACCTTCTCTTGCACTTCCCGGCGAACCTCCTGCCCCTTGGACTCGCTGGCTGGAATCATTCCAGACATACTCGGATGCCCTGGGACAGCATGAAGTCAGCGACGCTCGGAAGAAAGCCATACTTATTCACTGCTTAGGCACGGAAGGACGGCAGATCATTCGGACGCTCGGACCTGCGGAGATGTATGAAGACGCTGTTTCGCTCCTGGGTTCTCACTTCGCAGCTCCACAAAGTGTCATCCTGTGGCAGATTCTTTTTTGCCGAAGGCGACAGCAGCCGGGTGAGTCCGTACATCAGTACGTGGCTAATCTGCGTGGTTTAGCCAGTCTTTGTAAATTTGGTGGCATGCAGGATGAATTCATTCGTGGTCAGCTGGCTGAACACTCTAACCACCCTAAAATTAGAGAGCGACTGTTGATGGCAGCACATGACCTCGCTAGCGCTATACAAGTCGCGTTTCAAATTGAAACAGCAGCGGAGTTTACGTCTAAATTACCTTACCCCGCTGTCACCTCGCTCCCTGCACAATATGTATCTGCATCACAGCCAGACACCGCGAAAGCAACAACGACAACGCTGTGGGAATTGTGGCTCATTCTCCAATGTGTCGACCCGCCCGTCCGATCCTCCTGGATGCCGTGGAATCCCCGTGTTTACCAGCTGTTTCGAAGTGTCTTCATTAGTTTTGTGTATTTATGTCCAGGTCAGAGAATGTTTCCCTAGTTCTGTCATTGTATTGTTATGGTGATTTTTGTTCCGTATGCCGATCCGGCTCCCTATTAAATCCCTTTTTGTCCTTCGCCTGTTTTCCCAGTCCGAGCTTGCCATATCATGACGCCTTGTTACTGGGGCCTGCTGTCTCTCTACATTTAATCACCAACCCCTACTTGTCCCATCTATAACTTCAGTACTTCAGCTCCCATGTTGAGTCCCCTGGCCCTTCATGATGGTGTTACTGCTGAGCTGCGCCACCTGCTGGAGGCAGACATTATTGAGCTAGTTGATGCTTCTCAGTGGATCTCAAATCTGGTGATAGCTAAGTAGAAATGCAGGAGTCTGTGTCGACCTCCGGGCTGTAAACAAGGCCGTCGGCCCTGACAAGTACCCCCTCCCTTCCATAGTAGAAGTCACTTCCCACTTTCATGGCTCGATGGTCTTCACAAAACTGGGCCTTCGTCGGAGCTATCTGCAGATCCCTCTCCAGCCTGACAGCCAGAATCTCACGGCTTTTGTGACTCATGCTGGAGTGTTTCAGTGCACATGGATCTCATTTGGGCTTAGCTCTGCCCCCAGCTGCTTCCAGAAGATTATGACTACCATCTTCACTGGCATACCTGGGGTGATTATCTACCTCGATGACATCATGGTCCATGGATTCTGCCTCACGGCTGAGGGCCTCATTCCACTTCAACCTAATATTGAGGCCATTCAGCGTATTTCTGGACCCACGAATGCTAACCAAGTTCTCTCTTTCCTGGGCATGACAGCTTATTACCTGTGTTTTTTGCCTCACTACTCCGCTACCACAGCTCCATTACATCAGCTGCTGCAGAAAGATGCATTTGGATGCCAGCCTGCTTTGAGGCTTTCC
Organism: Brienomyrus brachyistius; assembly: GCF_023856365.1. Classification (NCBI taxonomy): domain Eukaryota; kingdom Metazoa; phylum Chordata; class Actinopteri; order Osteoglossiformes; family Mormyridae; genus Brienomyrus; species Brienomyrus brachyistius. The sequence goes on from NC_064536.1 coordinate 41,827,704, forward strand.
AGCTCCGAAAGTCCCATCTCACATCACCTCCTATCCTGGCAAACTGTTCCCTCTCATGCCCCACCTCTGTCACCTGTGATGCCTCAGCTGTGGCAGTTGGAGCTGTACTGTCACAGCTGCAGGATGGAGTGGACTGGCCCATTGGCTCTGCCTCCCGTGCTCTCACCCCCACCGAACGAAAATATTCTGTGGGCGAACGTGAGGCTCTAGCCTGTGTCTGGGCCTGTGAGCGGTGGCACATGTATCTTTATGGCAGGGCATTTACACTGCGCACTGACCACTAGGCCCTGACAGCCTTGCTTGCAACAGCTAGTACAGGATGCAAACCACAATGACCGGTGGTCTGAGCAACTGCAGCAGTACAATATCATCCTGTTTTACCCCAGGTTGTGATAACGTTGTGGCAGACCTGCTGTCCCGCTACACCCAGTATCCTGCAGCACCTGACTCCATCTCTCAGGAACCAGACCTCAGCCAGATGATGCACACACCACTGAAGGCAGCTGTCTCCTTTGATGAACTCCGGCTGGCCTCAGAACCAGACCCAGTCCTTCCTCAGCTTCGTACATACATTCGCACAGGCTGGCCGACTGAAGTCTCTGCTGAGGTGACCCCTTACCACAGGGTCAGGGATGAGCTTTCATGTTGGAATGAGCACTGCGTAGCTCGTGGAGCTGTCACAGTGGTGCCAAGCAGCCTTCAGGCCCGTGTTCTTAGCATGGCACATGAAGGCCATTTGGGCATTGTACATGTCAAACCACGTTGTAGGGACCTAGTATGGTGGCCCGGCATTGATAGGGACATAGAAAATCTAGTTAGGGATTGTGCAGCTTGCCTTATGAGCAGGAAAATGGGCCAACCTGCACCACCCCCCCTGCAGCCTCCGGTTTGGCCCATCCTGGGGAACATCTCCTACTGGATATCTGTGGGGAACTACATGGAGTTCCACACCAGCAGCGGTTCCTCCTTGTGGTGCATGATCTCCACTCTAAGTGGCCTGAGGTGGTCTCCACTGGCACTGTCACGGCACGGGTACTCACTGACTTTTTAGACGCCCTCTTTGCTCGATGGGAACTTCCTCTGGCTATTACGAAGGATAATGGGCCCCAATTTGTGTCTGCTGAGTTCGAAGCCTTTCTGACGGATCCAGGCATCCGTCACATCTGCACAGCTTCATATCACCCCCAGGCCGATGGCGGAGCGGAGCGTCTCAATCAGACCCTTAAGTATGGCATCTGAGCCCACTTAGCTGAAGGTTACCCCTTTTCAGCGGTGCTCCTTCACACACTGCTCCATTACAGAGCCACCAAGCACAGCACAACAGGCTGCTCGCCAGCGTCACTTATGTTGGGCTGCGAACTGCAGCTTCCACTGGATCGACTCAAGGCCAGTGGCCCCTCCCCCTACATGCTGCCACAGGGTGTCCGCCCAGCAGCACAAGATGAAGCTGCGGTTTGATCGGTCTTGGGGGACGAGGAACCCCACTATTGCCGTTTTGGATTGGGTCAGAATCCGCCGCGCTCATCGTGACCACAAGCTGGTCTCATTCTGGTCCCCTCCTATTCAGGTGGCGGGGAAGCTAGGGCCAGCTACCTTTTCTCTTTCTGATGGGTCTCGATGGCACGCTGGCCGCCTCCGCAAGGTGGCAGCTCCGGAATTGGCCAGCACTCATGTTCATGCTGGCTCCCCTTCATCAGAAGGTGATTGGAACTTACCTATGGAACGAGGTGTGCTCACATCTGAACCCATAGTGCAGCACACTCAGTGCCCAGCCGCACATCCATTCGAGTCTACATTGGAGTCCCCTCGAAGATCAGCTCGCATCCAGTCTCGCCCAGGTTACCCAAGGGACTTTGACTGAATTCTGATATGCTGACCTTGCACCTGGCTCTCTGTGCAGTTCATTTAATGTGCTGGGTACGCTAAGTACTATTGTGCTTTTTAATATATTAATATATTTAATATATTGTTTATCTGAAACATTTTAGGGCATCCCAAACAACTGGGTGAGTGCAGTTTGCCGAATTATCATGATTGATTTTGTTTTCTGGGGGGGGGGGGGGGGAGTAGAGGTTATGTACTCGCACAAAAAATACGTTACGTTTGGGGAATCTTAAGGGGACAGTGCGCAGGAAGAGGAGAGCAGGTTTTTTGGGAAAAAATGACTGAACAGCTTCGATTTACAACCTGTCTCGTGTCTTCCTTAAAACGCGACACCCACCGTTTGCGTACCTGACGGTCCAGCGTCTGACCTTCCTGTGTTTTCATACTGTGTTAGGTCTGGTGCTCGTTGGGTGCTTCTTATTTTCCTGCTAAAGACTGCAGATAAAGAGCGTGTTCTACCCTGATAAGCAAGTCTTTTTGTTCTTTGCTGCTCTCTCAGTGTCTTGGTCTGCTTGGTGCCACAATATTATATGAAAAATAAACTGAAACCGAACTGCCAACAGCCTGTAACTCGTTCAGTTTCTGTATAAAAAGATGATGTCAAATGAACGAGGTGTGAATGTTTTGAACACTCAGCTGTAACTTTGTTCTAGCTGAACCCAGACCCTGAATATGCAGTAATAGACAGAACTGGCATCAGCGAGGGAGACCCCCCAGGACAGGTAAGGCACAGGAATAAAGTACATACAATGATATCATGAGGCTGCGGGGCTGGTCTGCTCAACTGATCATTCAGGTTATCGGCTTATACTGTATGAGTAATCATGTTACATAATGTGTGTACTTATGTTCTTACGCTGTAAATAGAGTGTTGTAACAGTGTAATATCAGAGTAGTGTCTCCTGTGTGTGTTTTTGATAGTTCCTACCCCCAGTGCTTGAATCTTAAGATTCTATCAGGTCTGGATGCTGTTTCAATATTAGTTTAAATACTAGAACTCGTGGCCATAGGTGGAAATTAGTGGGAGAACATTTTAAAATGAATTTGAGGAAGCACTTCTTTACACAGTGTGTAGTTAGAGTATGGAATAGTCTTGCTGTTAGTGTAGCGCATCAAACAGCTCCAAGGACTGTGTCGGTTCTCCCCTTGTTATTCAGTACCGGGTGTCGGTTCTCCCCTTGTTATTCAGTACCGGGTGCCGGTACTCCTCTTGTTATTCAGTCCCGGGTGTCAGTACTCCTCTTGTTATTCATTACCAGGTGCTGATAGTTCCTTTATTATTCATTACCAGTTCAAAAGTGAGTTACTGCATTATGGTAAAAATGGTTTCTAAATGGAAATAAAAAGTCTTTATTTTGGACAATATCTTTAATGGTAAAGTCATTTGCTTGTACACTGGATTATCTCCAAATTCATCAAGAATGACATTTCATTATTGTCAGTTAAAGAATGGACAGGTGGTTCTGTAGAGATACATGGTCATAATGTTCCTCTCTCAGACCTCTGAGGAGCCTGGTGCTGATGTCACCTACAGCTCCATTGTCCTGCCAGAGGTAAGATGGTTTCATGTAAATCAGTTTTTGTGATACTGCTCCTATGCCCGTACCAATGAGAGTGACATGTATACCAATAATGTACTGACTGGGCAGGTACATCTATACCTCAGCTGATCTCTCAGATCCATGTGTATCAGAATTAGCTGTAATGTACAAGAAGTACCATGATACCCCTGATATTTCATAGTGACTCGGATGGGAGGTTTGGGAGTTTATGGATTTGTGGTTTCTGTACAAAGGTTGGTCTTGTACCTCCACTGTAAGCAGCTACATACTCTCAGCAGGTGTCCTCAGGATGTTCTTCACACTGTCCTGCTGTGAACCCAGCCAGCGACGTGATCTACAGCTCAGTCGCCCTGAAGCACAGAGAGGTGAGTTTGGAGAATCTGCTCTAACATGAGCTGTGATACATTTAGTCTGTGCCATGCTGCATGTGGGTCATGTGTTTGCTGGTCATAAATGATGCCACCGGCCATGGAAGAAAATTTCGACTGCACTGTTTAAAGAAAAGCATTACTTTTTATAACGTAACTGCCATAATTAAACGATTATGAGAAACATAAAACACACTTTAGTTCGACCTCCTAATGACAATTCAGTCTATTGGACATCTATAGACAACAGTAGTGGCTGGTTCCTAAATAAAGGAAAAACACCACAACTACATAAAGTGACACTTCATAAGAAGGACAAAATCCATACATCTAAGCAACACCCAAGCAATCCATGACCCCCGACGATCCAATGCACAAACCAATACAAGACGCATCACAGACCCACGCCACCCACCAAGAACCAACGGTAAAGTATCTGCAGCCCCCCCTGAGCACCCCACACCCACTAAGCCACCAGCCAGGGGACGCCAGCCCACAGCCACCCCATACATCAACCGGCATGCCACCAAATTAGCTGGCACGTCAATTAACGCAAGAAGCAATCGCCAAGCATCACCCCCCAACAGGCAACCCAGCAAGCGTGAAGCAGTCATGCAAAGCCAAAGCGACCCCACCGCCAGCCCATGACAACCCATGATAGTCAGCATCCATAGACATCCACCAGTGTACTTTACTGCCACTTCCTCTGCCCCGCTGGTCAGTGGTGCCGAGGAGGGGATATCACACACCTAGCACGTTTTCCCAGTCTCCGGGAATCGAAGAATAACAAAATCATCACTCATCCCCCTTAGTCCGCTGATGATTATACTTTTGTCCTGATATTGCTGACCGTTTCGGTATTTTATAACCATCTATTCGTATATTTTTGCTACATACATTCAGCTCTGCTTTACAGCCACTTCCTAACCCTGATGTCATATGGGAGCTCCAGCCCCTCACACACTCTGCTCTACAGCCACTTCCTAACCCTGATGTCATATGGGAGCTCCAGCCATTCACACACTCTGCTCTACAGCCACTTCCTAACCCTGATGTCATATGGGAGCTCCAGCCCCTCACACACTCTGCTCTACAGCCACTTCCTAACCCTGATGTCATATGGGAGCTCCAGCCCCTCACACACTCTGCCGTTTCGCTGATATTAAAGTGCCAGCATCACCGCAACAGAAAGGAAGAATTACTGTGGTACTAATTACACAATCAGATGGTCCCATGGCATCCAAGCTGCCAAAATACACACCCTGCCTACTGTTCACCTAGCTATGAGTTTCCTTTGACACTGTATATGGTCATGATTCCAGCATCATACCTGCGGTTCACTTGGCATCAGATTTTAATCGGATGAAACTAAAGAGGTTTCACAGATTAATGTATCAGTCTGGCTCATTTCCTGTTCCTGTAGAACTAACATTGATTCTCTATATTCCCTGAAATGCTAAGGAAGGTGTTAGTGTCTGAGAAACCAAACTGATGTTAATGCTTGTCTGTTCCTTGTCCAATAGGGGGCAGCAACAGAGGCACTGCTCTACATGTGGGGAGCTGCTGCCCAGGATGAGAGGGACACGCAGATACTCCAGTGATGGGGAGGGATCATCACCATGGAGGAGAATCTTACAGTGATGTGAGCTGTATTTAAATGGCATGCAGCAATGTCATGTTACAGTGTGACAGTAAGAATCAGCCAGTGAGAAACAGACATTCGTGGCTGTTGTGCATTTTTACCGTGATCAAGACGCCATTTGCTGCACTTGTACGTCGCTTTGGAGAAAAACTTTTGCTAAATAAGATAAATGTAAATGTGAGGTTTTATTCTGGCGGTCTGTGAAATGTCACTTTTATATTAATGGAGAAAATATCATTAGCAGTATTAGTTTATTTGTATAATATAAAATGTCTATTATCATAATATACAGTATTTTGAGAAAGTATTGGCCAGTGTCTCTTTCTCTTGTCTGTCCGTCCTTCCTTCCTTCCATCCATCCATCCATCCATTTTCTGCCGCTTATCTGGGGTCGGGTCACAGGGGCAGCAGTCTAAGCAGGGATGCCCAGACCTCCCTCTCACCAGCCACCTCTTCCGGCTCCACCGGGGGATACCAAGGCGTTCCCAGGCCAGCCGAGAGAAACGCCCCAGGGCCTCCTCCTGGTTGGACATACCGGAAACACCTCCCCTGGGGGCGTCCAGGAGGCATCCCAGCTAGATGCCCGAACCCCTCAGTTGGCTCAGTTCAATGCGGAGGAGCAGCGGCTTTACTCAGTGCTCCTCCCGAATGTCTGAGCTCCTCACCCTGTCTCTAAGGCTGAGCCCAGGCCTGCTGTGGAGGAAGCTCATTCCGGTCGTTTGTATCCACAGTCTCATTCTTTCAGTCACTACCCAGAGCTCAAGACCATAGGTGAGGGTAGGAAGATAGATCGACTGGTAAATCAAAAGCTTCGCCTTCCAGCTCAGCTCCCTCCTCTCGACAGTACAGTACAGCGTCCACATTACTGCCAATGCTGCACCGATCCGTCTATCGTTTCTCTTGTGTACAGTATACACACTGATGAGGGTTTACTGACACCCCCTGCTGGAGTAACTTCACTATTTTGATGCCTTATTACAGATTTGCAGTTTAGTGATAGATGGAGTATTACTGAAAATGCAGAACACAGACTGTGTGACTTGTCATACACCATGTTAATAAAAATGCTTTTCATTGCTCCTGCATGCTGCAGTGGTGGCTGTGTGTAACACGGACGCCTCATACTATCAGGGGTTTGGGTTTGAATCCTGCCCCTGGCTGTCAGTGTGCTGTTTGTGTCCCCGGTTTGGGCCCCGTGCTTCCTGGGATGTGCCCCAGGCTGACTGTGACCCCAGCCTGGGCAAGAGGGGGAAAGATAGATGGATGATTTTTAAACATTTAAAACCCACAAAAAGGGAGGCAGTGAGGTTAAGGAGAGTCAGGAATTGAGTCTCCACAGATCTGAGGTCAGCGATACACACATAAGGCTCCTCTGATGCTCCTCTTCATCTTCTTCCTCCAGGTGAGGATCACTTACTCTGAGACAAGCTCTCACTCTCTCTCACTCCACCATTCAGTGTAATTAAGATGAAGATAAATTTTGCATAATATATTTACTACATTTATATTCATATTCTTCCATGAAGTTTTATCACTTCCTGTTAGTTTTTCTGAATTGCCAAAACACTAAACCTCAGTTTAAAAACTAAACTGTCAACTACCAAAACTCCTTCATCAAATCAATTCCACAGTTTGCAAAATGATAAACACTGTTTGTCTGCTTAGATACAATTAGCAAATCTGAATCTCCCAATTAGCAAAACTCTAAACACATTCTCATTCACAAAACACATTTAGCAGTGTGGTGCACTTGGACCCAGAATGGCACACACAGACTCTAAAAGTTACACAGAAATAACACCCTGTTTTCATCATTAACACACTACCACTGAAAACTGAGCACGCATGTGTGCAGTCTGTGATGTGTGGAACCCATTCAATAAACAGGACATAAGCCAAGTCAAATGAAAGCGGTGTGACTGAATTCAACATGGAGCATTACAACAGAAGAGGAAGAGGAGTGCGAGTCAGAGGAGGTGGACGAGGAGGAAGACCAAGAAGAAGAGGTGTAATTTCAAATGAAATCAGAGCAACGGTCATAGATCACGTTGTGGTTCATGGCATGACTATGAGGGAAGCAGGACAACATGTGCAACCAAAACTATGTTGGTTCACAGTGGCCTCCATGGTCAGGACCTTCAGGGAAGAAAACCGGTAAAATGTATTTTTGTCTCTGAAAGTTACGGCGTGACTTCAGTGTCAGTCAATGGCTCCACCAATCTCTATAAAGGGGACAGGGAAAAATAATTTCCTTACGGCACTATATCTGTTTTTGTACAGTGGAGAACATTTACAGTACAGCATGTATACTGCTAACAATATTATCTTTTTGCAGAATTGACAGATGGCCACATACAGTAGGGGTGGAAGAGCATGTAAGTTCTCAGAAGAACAAGAGATAGTAATTGTTGAGATGGTCCATCAAAACAATGCAATACGACTGTGTGAAATACAACAGCAGTGTGCTGTTCTATTGAGATAGTCACATTTAACCTTGTATAGAGTTGCAGTTTAGTGCCACCTTCTGGACAAAGATTGGTACTACACTTAGCGTTAGTGTCCTTGTTTGATGACGTTAAAAATGTGAGTCTAGCAGTAATACCAAAGAGCACATGGTCATGGCTGTTATCGCTCCCTGATTTAAGTTGATTTGAAGGCACATTCGGTATGTATACATTGTACAATTATTATTTTACTTATGTCTACATATATATACGTTATATCCATGTTAATTTACATGTTGGATATATAACTTTATTCTTTATTTAAATGATTGTATTACCTTTATGATTTAGGGAAGCAGGTCCCAGTCGTGCTTGTATGTGTACATATCATTATTTTTGTATACTTACCGTTATGTAATTTGTATATTTTGCAGTTTTACGTCATTCCATAAGCAACAGTAAAGGATAAACATTACCGTCTGAGTCTGTTGTCTTTTGGGAAACGTTATCTGACTGCCGAGTCAAGCAAGGCGTTTGACGCAGAGGGCAGAACAGTAAAACGAATATCTTTAGCGATCAACTTCCGGTTTTTGACTCCACGGCGGGGAGCACGTCAGCTCATGAGCGTCTGTCAACAATGTCTGATCCAAGCTCCAAGTCTGGATCACGGAAGCGGGCATCGAAGGCATCATGTTCGTCACATTACTCACGTGGCTCGGCAGCGGTAATCACGGCTGCTGTAATGGCTAGAGCAGAGGCTGAAGCAACTAAGGCGGAGATAGCTTTTGCTGGAAGAGAAAGTGAGCTAAAAATACAACAAGCGCAACTTGAGGCTTCATTAAAAGCTTTACAACTGGAGAAGAGAGCTGCTGCTATACAAGCGAAGGCAGAGGCTTTAGAAACAGCTGCAGAATTAGGAAACACAAGAAAATCCAGTTTAATGGAACTATCTACAGAGGATGCAACAGAACGCACGCAAGATTACATATTAAAACAGATAGTTGATGTTGAGGAAGCTGAGATGCCAGTCCTGGATGGCCCGTTTTATGATAACAAGGACAAAAGGGTTTCAGGAAAGCAACAATCACAGTCTACTCCATTCTATGTGCCGCAGGAAGGCCAGAGTGCTTTATATGCCACACCATCCAGTTTTCAGGCTGTTAATGTGGAGAGCATACAGAACCCTGCCTTTTCTCAGTCTATTGGTATGCCTCTTACACTCCCTAGTCGACGTAAGGCATTCCCACAGCCACCAAAGGATGTTCCTCACACATATGCTGCAGCAGGTCAAGATAGTGGAGAGAGGAGCAGAGACAGACAGGTACCACATGACTATTTTCAAACAACACCAAGTACTCACTTGTATGCAAATAATCAAATGTCTGATGTGGTCAGGTTCATTGCAAGACGTGAATTAGTGTCTACTGGCCTTACACAGTTTAACGATCAACCAGAGAACTTCAGAGCATGGAGAGCATCATTCTTGAATGTTACTAAAGACCTTGACCTTTCTCCAAGCGAAGAAATGGACTTGCTGGTAAGATGGCTGGGATGTGAGTCAGCTGAGCAGGCAAGACGCATCAGAGCTGTCCACATTAACTACCCAGCACAAGGGCTCAAACTTATCTGGAAAAGGCTTTATGAAACATACGGCTCACCGGAAATGGTAGAAAGTTCTCTCTTCAGGAAACTGGAGAATTTCCCAAAAATATCAAACAGAGACAATTGCAGATTGCGTGAGCTGGGAGATTTGCTTATGGAGATTCAAGCAGCTATGCAGGATGGGGATCTGATGGGTCTTTCCTATCTAGATACAGCACGAGGCGTAAATCCAATTATACAAAAACTGCCATTTAACTTACAAGAGAAGTGGCTGACAGTGGGATCTAAATACAAAGAGGACTATAGTGTTTCTTTTCCACCTTTCGAGTTCTTAGTAGATTTTGTATGCCAGCAAGCAAAAATGCGCAATGATCCAAGTTTCTCCCTTACAACTGTGCAGGAAGAGTCGCGCAGACCAAACAAACAGTTAAATAAATCAGTTTTTCCCAGAGCTGTTGCGACACACAAAACCCAGGTCTCTTCTGAGAATTCATCGGCTGCCACTGAACCCAAAAATAAGATAAATCCTGCTAAACATTGCTTTTTGCATGAGAAACCCCATCCTCTGTCCAGATGTAGAGGATTCCGGATGAAATCTATGGAACAGAGAAAATTGTTGCTCAAACAGCAAGGCATATGCTTCAAATGTTGCAGCTCCATTTCACACATGGCAAAGAACTGCGACGAAGTCATTAAATGTTCAGAATGTGGAAGCACTACCCACATAGCAGCGCTTCATCCAGGCCTAGCACCATGGGCGACTGTTCCAAAACACCCGGGAGTGGAGATTCAAACAATGAATGAAGACATTCCTGTGGTACCAGAGGTATCTTCAGCTTGTACAGAGGTATGTGGAAATAGTCAACTTCCACGTTCTTGCTCAAAGGTTTGTCTTGTGAAAGTCTATCCTGAAAATCGTCCAGAGAAAGCGGTCAAAGCATATGTTATACTAGATGACCAAAGCAACAGGTCACTCGCAAGACCAGAATTCTTCGATTTGTTTGATATTACAGAATGTAACATAGCCTATACCCTCAAAACATGTGCAGGCACGATGGTAACTGAAGGCAGACTAGCTCAAGGCTTTCAAGTGGAATCTTTTGATGGAAGCGTAGTCTTACCCTTACCTGTGCTTCTAGAGTGCAATGAAATTCCAGACAATCGCTCGGAAATTCCCAGTCCAGAAGTGATCAGTAGGCACAGGCACTTAAGACATCTTGCAAGGTACATTCCACGGCCTGACCATCATGCTCCGATTCTTCTGCTATTAGGCAGAGACATTATCAGGGTCCACAAAGCCCATAAACAAGTAAATGGTCCACCAAATGCCCCCTTCGCCCAAAAGTTGGACTTAGGGTGGGTAATTATTGGGGATATGTGCCTTGGGAAAATTCACAAACCTAACTTTGTCCAAGCTTATCACACCAACATTCTGGAAAATGGACAGTGTACGCATTTTTATCCATGTCCTAATAATTTTAACATAAAGGAGAAATCGCAGAAGGTGTCACCTTCTGAGCCTTGGTTCAGGGAGAGCATTCAAGGTCTAAAGGAATGGGATGTATTTCAGAGAACAAAAGATGATGAGAAAGTAGCTCTATCTATCGAGGACAAACTATTTCTCCAGATTATGGACAGTAAAGTCTACCAAGATGATGAAAATTCATGGGTTGCCCCACTCCCATTCAAGCAGCCAAGACAATATCTACCAAACAACCGTCCACAAGCTGTGGAACGTCTTAATGCGCTTAAGCGTTCTTTCAGAAAGAAGCCAGAAATGGAAAAGGACTTTGTAGCTTTTATGGAAAGTCTATTCCAAAATGATCATGCAGAGACAGCTGCTCCGGTCAGTCCTAAAGAACAGTGTTGGTATTTGCCTTCTTTTGGAGTTTACCATCCCAGAAAGCCATCCCAGATTCGAGTAGTCTTTGACTCAAGTGCTCAATATAAAGGCGTCTCGTTAAATGGGGTTCTTTTGTCAGGTCCAGACCTCAATAATAGTCTCCTTGGAGTTCTCATGCGATTCCGCAAAGACCCAGTCGCTTTCATGGTAGACATAAAACAAATGTTCTACTGCTTCAAAGTTCGACCTGCAGATAGGGACTACCTCAGATTCCTTTGGTTTCGTGACAATAACCCAGAGAATGAACCCACCGAATACCGTATGAAGGTACATGTATTTGGCAACAGCCCATCTTCAGCAGTGGCCATTTACTGTCTTCGACGTGCAGCTCAAGCAGGAGAAAAGGAGTTCGGACAAGATGTCAGACAGTTCGTAGAGCAAGACTTCTATATGGATGATGGACTGAAATCCTTAGCCACTCCAGAAATGGCCATCAGCTTGCTAAAACGGACACAGGACATGCTGGCCAATTCCAATTTGAAGTTGCATAAGTTGGCTTCAAACAGTAAGGAAGTCATGAGAGCGTTTCCGTCTGAGGATTATGCCAACGCATTAAAGGATCTGGATATAGGCGTCAATTCACTTCCCACGCAGCGCAGTCTTGGCCTACTTTGGAATTTGGATACGGATTGTTTCAACTTCCAAGTTCAGAATGATAAGAAACCTTGTACTAGACGTGGACTGCTTTCGGTGATAAACAGCTTGTACGATCCGTTAGGATTCGTAGCTCCTGTTACAGTTCAAGGCAAAGTACTATTGAGGGAATTGACCGGAAACTTTACTGACTGGGATTCACCCTTGCCTGTGAGCAATCAAGAGCTATGGGAGTCATGGAAAAACTCTCTGCAAGATTTGCAACATGTGCAAGTGCCAAGAAGTTATGGATCAACATCACTGTCAGATGCCAAATTCACAGAGCTCTCTGTGTTTTCTGATGCTTCAGAGAAAATAATTGCAGCAGTCGCTTACCTAAAAACAGTTGACTCAGATGGTAACTGTCATATAGGGTTCATCGCAGGCAAAGCAAGGTTAGCTCCACGACCAGAGCTCACTATACCGCGACTGGAATTATGTGCGGCAGTGTTGGCTGTGAACATAATGGAAACCATTACTGAGGAGATTGCTGTTAAGTTTGACAAGATAAACTTCTACACAGATAGTCGAGTTGTTCTTGGCTATATCTACAATGAGGAACGCAGATTTCATGTCTATGTGAGCAACCGAATACAGAGAATTCGGAGAAGCACTACTCCAGATCAGTGGCATTATGTAAGTTCAGAGCATAACCCTGCGGATATTGCAACACGGCCCATAGCACCCATGAAGTTGCAAAACACAATCTGGTTCAGTGGACCTGCATTTTTGCATCGACCAAAGACAGAGACTGTCGCTAAAGCTCCCTATGCACTTGTCGATCCTGAGCAGGATGTAGAAATTCGTACACATGTAACAGTGTTGAACACCACTGTCTCAAAACGCTTTGAACGATTTTCTGATTGGAGTCGTTTGATCAGAGCTATAGGCAAGTTGATTCACATTGCATGCTCTTACAAGCAGGACCCGAACAGCAGCACTCCAACGTGCAAGGGTTGGCACTGTTGTGAGTTGCCCCTGAGTACTGACACAATACATCAGAGCAAAGTTGTTGTTGTGAAAGCCATACAACGGGAAATGTACGCTGAAGAGTTGCAGTGTCTGAAACAGAACAAATCGCTTCCAAAAACTAGCACGCTTCAGAAACTAGACCCTTTCGTGGATGAAAGTGGTCTCTTAAGGATTGGTGGTCGTCTGCTCAATGCCGATTTAAGCTCTGGAGAAAAGAGGCCCCTCATCATACCTGGTAAGAGCCATGTAGCCTTACTCCTGATACGACACTTTCATGAGCAAACTCATCACCAAGGTCGTCACCTTACAGAGGGTGCGATAAGATCTGCCGGCTATTGGATAATAGGAGGTAAAAGACGGGTGAGCAGTCTCATCCATTCCTGTGTTGTATGTCGTAGACTCAGGCGGGGTTGTGAAACTCAAAAGATGGCAGATCTGCCCAAAGACAGACTCAGTGCAGAGCCTCCTTTCACACATGTGGGAATAGATGTGTTCGGGCCCTGGTCAGTGTCTGCTCGAAAAACAAGAGGTGGCATAGCAGAAAATAAAAGATGGGCAGTGTTATTCACGTGTCTAAGTATCAGGGCCATTCACATAGAGGTGATTGAATCTCTGAGTACTTCTAGCTTTATTAATGCCTTAAGGAGGTTCTTGGCAATCCGGGGTCCAGTGAAACAGATTCGCTCAGATAGAGGAACTAATTTCATTGGAGCTTGTAAAGATCTACAGATATCTTCTAATGTGGATGAAAAGGCAGTGGAACGTTTCCTGTCAGATCAGGGGTGTGTGTGGACATTCAACCCTCCCCATTCATCGCATATGGGTGGCGCGTGGGAAAGGATGATTGGACTCACTCGTAAGATCTTGGATTCTATGCTCCTTCAGACGACGTCCTCCAAACTCACTCATGAGGTACTTTCCACCTTTATGGCCGAAGTCACTGCCATTATAAACAACAGACCTTTGATACCTGTGTCGACTGATCCGGCGGATCCTTTCATCTTAACACCAGCAACATTACTTACCCAAAAGTCTGGTACCGACTTACTTCCTCCTGGGAATTTTGAGAAGCCTGGTCTATACAAACAACAGTGGCGTATGGTTCAAAGCCTTGCAAGTATGTTTTGGGACAGATGGCGTAAACAGTACCTCGCTACACTACAGTACAGGCGGAAGTGGCAACATCAACAACCCAACGTCTCCAAAGGATGTATAGTCCTGCTCAAAGACTCTCAGTCCAAACGGAATGACTGGCCCTTGGGTATCATAACGGAAACTTACCCTGGTCAGGATGGACGAGTCAGGAAAGTACAAGTGAGGATCATTGGGAAAGATGGTCCCAAATTGTTTCTCAGACCAATTAATGAGATGATACTACTCCTCCATGACGATCCTAAACAGGATGTTAAAAATTAAAAGGAAGAGAGAGTTTGGTATTTTTAGAATACCAGACGGGGAGTGTGCTGTTCTATTGAGATAGTCACATTTAACCTTGTATAGAGTTGCAGTTTAGTGCCACCTTCTGGACAAAGATTGGTACTACACTTAGCGTTAGTGTCCTTGTTTGATGACGTTAAAAATGTGAGTCTAGCAGTAATACCAAAGAGCACATGGTCATGGCTGTTATCGCTCCCTGATTTAAGTTGATTTGAAGGCACATTCGGTATGTATACATTGTACAATTATTATTTTACTTATGTCTACATATATATACGTTATATCCATGTTAATTTACATGTTGGATATATAACTTTATTCTTTATTTAAATGATTGTATTACCTTTATGATTTAGGGAAGCAGGTCCCAGTCGTGCTTGTATGTGTACATATCATTATTTTTGTATACTTACCGTTATGTAATTTGTATATTTTGCAGTTTTACGTCATTCCATAAGCAACAGTAAAGGATAAACATTACCGTCTGAGTCTGTTGTCTTTTGGGAAACGTTATCTGACTGCCGAGTCAAGCAAGGCGTTTGACGCAGAGGGCAGAACAAGCAGATTATTGAAGACAATGTGCATTTCGATAGAATAAATCATGTGAGTCTTTCAACAAATGACCGTGTCCTGCAACGCAACCAGATAAGGATGAAACAAGCCTATAGGGTGCCGTTTGAGCGAAACTGAAATAGTGAAAGAGCAACGAAATCAATATGTGCAAGTAACTAAACTGTTACAGTACACTCTGCACTAGCATGTACAGTATACTGTACTATATATGTCATTCACAGAACGGAGGGTAATCTATTTTCATTGTGTATAGAGACTTTTTGAACTTGACTCAATGGAGAGGCCTCACAAATACATCTTCATGGATGAAGCTGGATTCAATCTGGCAAAAAGGAGAAAGAGAGGTCGCAGCATAACTGGTCAACGTGCCATTGTAGAAGTGCCTGGCCAGTGTGGTGGAAATGTGACCATATGCGCTGCCATCAGCAGCTATGGGGTTGTCCACTGCCATGTTGTTGTTGGGCCATACGATACTGACCTTCTTCTAACATTCCTGGATGGTCTATGGGATGCTTTGCTCGGACATGAGCGGAGAGGTGACGAGCAGGCAGAGCATCGCATTTATGTTATCATTTAGGACAATGTGAGCTTTCACCGTGGTCCAAGAATACGTGATTGGTTTAACAATAACCAGCATTTTATGAATGTTTGCCTTCCTCCATACACTCCCTTTTTAAACCCTACTGAGGAATTTTTCTCAGCATGGCGGTGGAAAGTATATTACCGAAATCCCTACATACAGGAAAATCTCATCCAAGCAATGGATGCAGCGTGTGATGATGTAAGAATGGAATCTTGCCAAGGCTGGATTCGGGAAGCCAAAGGATTCTTTCCACGTTGTCTTGCAAGTGAGAACATTGCATGTGATGTAGATGAAGTCCTGTGGCCTGACTGGATGCAGAGGCATGATGATGCGGCTGAATCACTGATCGATTTTGATGTAAAAATATGTAAAAGTACAGAGTGCATTTTGTTTTGCTGCAGGTTTCTTTGTTTGGATGTAAATAAGCTTTCATAGGTACAGGAATGTCCTAAATAAAGATTATTTTCCTTTTATCCCAGAGTGATTTGCATTTGTTTATGTAGTGTGTCAATTTCTGAGTAGTGTTTTGTGTGTTTTCTGACAGTTGTGCTTGATTTTGAGTAAAGTTAAAATACTCTTGGTTCAACTGTTTGATTTTGCAAGTCAAGTAAAAGGTTTTATGAGCATAAGTTGAACTTTAGGGTTTGTGCTTAGTGTTTTGAGAAAAGGAGAGGAGATTTTAAGGAATGCGTTTTAGCAATTCAGAAAAACTAATAGTCTGTGGTGGTAGCATGTTGACTAACTTTGATTTTAGAATTGGCTGCAGTCTTCTTTGTGTCCACTATGTGGCAGCAGTATAAAGGAAATATCTTATTCTGTCACAGCTGCTGGTGTGTGTAAAAATTCACATACTCTGATAACAAGTAATTCTGCCTCCAACTGTTTGTCAGGGATCTGGGCAGGAATGAATTACATGCCGACTGTACATACAACAGAGATGGGCTCCTGAGAGAACTTTGCCAGAAGTTGAAACACGACTTTAAGAATGACACTGATCCAGAAGTGGATAGTTTAGGTCCAGAAAGTAAAAATCCAGTTTTAGATGTTGTTTCAAACAACTAGTTGTGTAAAGTGCCACAGACACAGAGTACTCAGCTGTTTGGTTGAAACTAAATCTTGGTCTGGACTTTTACTTTCTGGACCTGAACTATCCACTGCTGCACTGACCCCCACCTTCTTGGGGGAGGGAGTCAGTCCAGACCAGGTCCCGCCCCCCAGCTAATAGGCTCCCTGGAAGCTGAAGGGTGTTCCAGCTAGACAGTGCTAAGTGATCTGAGTAATGGGGGGAGCACGGTCACAACAGAGGGGGAAGTACCCCTCCCCCCCAGGAAGTAGAAGCGGAGGGTGAGGACAGCTCACTTAATTATCAATCACTGTTTCTCAGTGGTGCTATACTTTGTCTCTCTCGCTGACAGTTTCTTGCTGATGTAGAGCCCTGGGCACTGCTCTTCCTCCTGCTCTTCCTCCCCCCCTGCCCCCAGACACCCTCCCTCCCCCAGTGGCACACACCCCATGGCAGTGCTGCTGGCCTCCTCAGCACATGCAGGGCTGCCCTTATAGAGCCACACATGCCACAGCCAGTCACTGCTGTAAAGGACGACGTTGGTCAGGTGGGCTGTGGTCTGTCAGTAGGTGACACAGAAGACAGCAGAACTCGTATCAGCCAATCAGAGAGGAGAAAGTGGGTTTTTCATTGGACTCCTCAATCACAGATAGAGACAGAGAAACAATGCAGATTTGGAGAATCAGGAAATGAGTGTCAGTCTCCACAGATCTGAGGGCAGTGAGACACACATAAGGCTCCTCTGATGCTCCTCTTCATCCTCTGATGGGCCTCCAGGTGAGAATCACTTACTTCAGAATGGTTATTTCTTCACTTCGTTTTTATAATGATTAACAGCAGATATCCCAGGAAAATGTATAAATTAACTATAATTTGACAGCATGTAGTTCAGCCCTTAACTGTGTATGAGCCCTTCAATAGACGGACATCATATGGATTAATGTCGGGTAGGAGGTTATATTCAGAGTACAGGCAGTCGTCAGGTTACAAACCAGATCGGTTCCCAAAGTCAGTCTTTAAGGTGAATTTGTAGGAAAGTCAGAAAAGTAAATGCAGTACATGATAATAATTATCATTATTATTACTGTTATACAGTAAAAAACAAAAATACAGTACTGTACTTCCAGCCAGCAAGCCGCTGAAGCCGTGCAATGATTTCAGGAGCACAGGGGGTTCATTTGAAGCCGGCACCTGGCGATATTTCGGCGCCTGTGGGTAAGTACATCGCCGGATACTTTCAGTTGTTGAAAAAAAATCTGCCTCTGTTCCCAGAATCAAACGATCAGCACTCGGTGCCACAGTAAAAGATTTTTTTGCAGAAATTTCCGTGTTCTGTCTAGGCGCAGCCATCTTCCTCTTAGCTTGGCTTTCTTAATTCTTATCTTCGTTTTGATTGGCTATTTTTGGCAAGCTTTTATTCTGCGTTTTCTGATTGGCTGATTGAGGCAAGTGGACAAAATGGCGTCTAGAAAGCGAAGCAGGAACTGAAGGTGAGTTTAATACTTAATAAAGTGAGACCAGCATGGCGTAACACTATACTATTTCATCCCGGTGTCGTCGCTTCGGTTGCCGCATGCATTGCATTGACATACAACTCGACTCGTCGACTTATTCACACAGTACAGATGCACATGGATCAGACCAGCAGCAGACGATCGATATCTTCGTTCGTTCGAGCCAACATCGGCGTAAAATTGGTGAAAAATATGGGGAGATATTGCATGACACTGATTTTGTTCGAAAGCTAAGGCCGACAGCTTATTTCCAAAGTGAAATATTCTGACAAAAAAACGACAAAACGCTGGAGCATCTGAACTCGCTGATCTAGTTGTGTGTGTAGGCTAGCTACCATTACTAGCCATATAATGTACAGCGATGACGTCACGATCAGCCGAGCTTGTTTACAAACATTAACACGTGTTCCAAGTTAACCCATTCTGACAGTTTTTATACCAATTATGAACCTACATCAGTTTGGCTCAGAGGCATTGTATTTTGAAAGAGACTTTTAGTTGGTAACTTGGAGTGGTTGTTTTTTTCATAAGTACTAGTATTTCATGGGCATGACATGAGTGTACCTGGTAGGATTATGGAATTATTTTGATTTAGGAGACCACTGAATTTACTGAATGAAGAAGCTACATTCAGACAGTTGTAGGTTCCTTTAACGTGTCTAATAGGGTGTGAAATAAATAAATGAATGAAGTCATAGACATAATTTCCTTTGTTATGTTAACTTTATTTTTTTTAATGATTGGTTAATCGTTAAAAGTCTTATTTCAGATACTGGTAAGCTGACCTCTTGTTGATGAATCCATTACTTGATAATTGAGCACTGCAACTGACCAGTACATCAATCATTAATCAACATAATCTAAGAATGAGATACATTTGGTGTCCTCAGTAACAGACTGCTACTACTACTTAGTACTACTACTGTATGATGAAAGTTTGTGTCAGTAAAATTTGTTGGAATGAGGCCTCTAAGATGCCTGAAAAAGGGAATATTAAAGGTTCTACATTTCAAAATTTCCTCAGAAGGACCCCTACAACCCCCTGAAATTGGTTTACGTCGCATGTCTCGGAGTTTGCGTGTCGAGTTTCCCTGAACAATGGTAGCCACCTACTTTCAAGGTGGTAACCTCTTTCTCTTGAAACTAATGAACCCCCTGGGAGTGTCACTAATGGCGCATCTGTTTGTTATTGCAAACCATTGTATTTAGCCCAAATTTTTAATATAAAAGGCTTCATGGCAGTCCGATCGTAAGTATGAGCTGTCCATAAGTCGGCCTCCTTAACTCGGGGACTGCCTGTAAAGACATCTGGGCTGACTGACTGATTTTAGAATTGATTGCAATATTTTATTTGTCCACTATGTGGTAGCAGTACACAGAAATGTTCTAATTCTATCATTACACCTGCATGATGGACTGACAAAGTCTGCAGATATACTGACATATTGCAGTACCACCATATCTGTACCCGTAATCAAAACAGTGACAGTGAGAAAATCATTTGTGTTTTTATACACTGACACACATTTTTACAATGTGGTCTTATGGACAACATTGACTGCCATATATTACTAATACCCCTATCAGTGTGTGAACCTTTATATGTAATACAATTTATAAATGTCATGATGAACCAAACAGTACTTAAAGATGGATGAGAAAAAGCAACAAAGAAAATCAAATAATTTTTCAAATGTTTAATGTTTTACACAACAAGTAGCAAAGGTGTTTATAAATAAATAAAATATGTTGGCCTATAAAAAACAAAAATACACAAGAGACAAAATGAAAAGCAAACAAACAGCAGGACATGACAAACTTTCTGTGGTCAATCATTTCTTTAAGAAATCGGTATGGGCACAGAACCTGCTCAGTATTTGGAGGGGAGCGTCTGTAAAAGCACAAAAAAGGAACACGTTTGACCTACAGCACAGCTCCATCACCCTGCTGTCTTAATAAAAAGCCCAATAAGCATCTTCCAGCTTGAACTTCCATTTTAATATGCCTTTGGTGTTAATGTCGTGTGAGCAGCTGGAGTGACGGTCTCTGCAAGGTGTTTCAAACCCACATGAGAAACTTGAAACTTTACAAGCTAAAGCTAGCTGGTTCACCGGAGAAGCTCTGCAATAAGTGGAAATGTGTCTAATTTACGTCGTTTAAGCTACCATTGGCTAACTTGCTAACAGCTACCATAACTCCAAAGTTTAACTGAGATGTCAAGAAAATCAGTTACTAGCATACTTGACATTGTAATATTTTGTCTGAGCCATTACAAATATAAACTACATAATAAAATTTGAAATATACAAGCCTCCCGGATCCTCGTTTTCCGGGTCGTTTGCAGGCTGCGCGTGACGTCAGAGCCAGAGCGTGCTAATGAGAGAGAGTTGCAGCTTGTACTGACTCGTAGCGACAAACTTAACAAATATTGCGGGAAATGAAATACTTTGGTGTACGGCAGAGGTGCTGTCACGATCACGGGCGGGCTGAGCGGCGATCGTGCGGGTAGGCGGGCAAGGAACAGGCAAACAGGTCGAAATCAGGGCAAAAGTCGGGGTTTAATGCGGGAATTGGGAGCAGGGAACACCAAACGCCAAGAAACATCACCTAACCACAATGACGGACAAGAGAGACAAGCAAGACTAGGACTTAAATAGGACAAGACTGATCAAAGTAATCGGACACAGGTGGAGACGATCAGGGAAGCACACGTGGGTAAT
Organism: Brienomyrus brachyistius; assembly: GCF_023856365.1. Classification (NCBI taxonomy): domain Eukaryota; kingdom Metazoa; phylum Chordata; class Actinopteri; order Osteoglossiformes; family Mormyridae; genus Brienomyrus; species Brienomyrus brachyistius. The sequence continues at coordinate 41,848,604 of NC_064536.1, forward strand.
CAGGGGCCGTGGCACACACGAGGAGCGTACGAGCAGGGCATGACAGGTGCAGAGTTTGATGGAAATTATGACGGGCTACAGAATCCAGGAACAACTAGATGCAAAACACAGGCGACATTGTGTCCCATATGGTCTAGTGTTTAGGATTCCTGGTTTTCACCCTGGTGGCCCGGGTTCGACTCCCGGTATGGGCATTGTACTTATCGTTGTCTGCAGCATTGCAACTAATCGTGTCCCTGTGCTAAGGCAGCAAAAATGCTCTTCCTGGGAAGTCTAACAATCTTGCTGGAAATACTGACCAGTCATTACATAGAACTCAGGTGGAGCTGTCACCTTGCACGTGATTTTGCCATACTTTGGTGTGACAATATTTATTACATTTTTAGTATTTTTAAGACAGCGCCGATTCCCTCCAGTCGTAGGTTGTGGTGCCGTGCCAGGTTACCCCTGAAAAACACTGTCCCCGACAATTCAGATCAGACACACAAAATGAAATGAATTACTTGAGAAAATGAACTTTTACCATAGAATACCTTTTGTTGGTTACGAAATGCAATTTGTACAGAAAAAAAATATCTTACCCGTGGTGAAACAGCCAAAAAGAAAACACCAAGAATACGAGAGATTTTGCTCAAATTACGCAGTTTTTCGGCCATAAATGTGTGCATTGTCTAGGATGCTGGATGCGAAGCCAAAAACGTCACCGATGCGAAGGGAATGTCCGTGCTGCAACACCAGCGTGTCAGCGGGGCAGGCGGGTCCTTGTTTCACTGGCCAACCACACGGGGCCAGTCGGCTCGCTTGGCCAATTGGTCGAGACCGTTGTAAAACATTTAGTTGAAACACTTGTTCAACTGGCCAATAGAGGGCTGAAACATTTGTTGCACTAAAGCCGAAAGGAGGCTGGCAAAAGGAACATAGATGACAGACAGATTTGGGAAGCATTGCGTATTTTCAGACTGTAGCATTTACTTTTAGTTGATTTTCCATCTGTCATTCTCATAAGCATTATTGCTACTTAAAAAGATAAAATTTCTTGTGACATTATTTGATACTGAGAGGAAGAATCTGTTTTTAAGAAATACTTGAAAGTCATCTGAAGTGTGAAATCGACACAAGAAAGATCTGGATGCAAATGCATTTAATCCTTTTCTCTTTGTGTTACTTGTTTGTCCTTCCATGCTGTGGGCCAGTGGCGCAATGGATAACGCGTCTGACTACGGCTCAGAAGATTCTAGGTTCGACTCCTGGCTGGCTCGGACATTTCTTTCCTTTACTCTAATGCCTTCTGCTTTAGCCGCTCCATGCTACCAACATCTTGGCTTCCTCGCATCAGCTGCAGACAGGGAGCTCACAAGAGGCAGGCTGCATGGTGTCCCATATGGTCTAGCGGTTAGGATTCCTGGTTTTCACCCAGGCGGCCCGGATTCGACTCCCGGTATGGGAATTGTACTTATCGTTGACTGCACCCCTGCAACTGATCTTTATAACTTTTGTTGGTTACGAAATGCAATTTATACAGAAAAAAAATATCTTACCCGTGGTGAAACGTTTAATCCGCGTAATGCGTTTAATCCTTTTCTCTTTGTGTCACTTGTTGAGCCCCGCACTGGACAGAACCAGGACAGTGCAGAGATTATGATAAGGCATATTTGCAAAGTGTTTTCAATTTTCCAAGTCCTTCACAGATTTGTGTTAGTTGACTTTCTATTGATTGTTTTTATATTAATGATTTCGGTTATACCATGAAGATAAGTCTTACTCCTAGTACGGTTTCCTTCTGTTTCAGTGATGTGTGCATCATAATTATGACAGGGATAGGACATGAGTCTAATTTTTCCTGAACAGGTCAGGAATTATCTATATATTGCAAAGCATTTTTAGAGAAATCACTGCTAAATATGGTCTTTGAGGAAATCAAGCATTTGTAGTCAATTATGTAATAAGAGAGACAGGGGAAGTAGGGGGGGACTCAATGAAGCAGGTGTTCTCAGTTAGTTGGATTTACTTAATATGTGCATGTGTACAGCAGAGGGACATGCGTGTGTGCAGCAGAGGGACATGCGTGTGTGCAGCACAGGGACATGCGTGTGTGTGCAGCACAGGGACATGTGTGTGTGCAGAACAGGGACATGCGTGTGTGCAGCACAGGGACATGCGTGTGTGCAGAACAGGGACATGCGTGTGTGCAGAACAGGGACATGCGTGTGTGCAGAACAGGGACATGCGTGTGTGCAGCACAGGGACATGCGTGTGTGCAGAATAGGGACATGCGTGTGTGCAGAACAGGGACATGCGTGTGTGCAGCACAGGGACATGCGTGTGTGCAGAACAGGGACATGCGTGTGTGCAGCACAGGGGCATGCGTGTGTACAGCACAGGGACATGTGTGTGTATAGCACAGGGACATGCGTGTGTGCAGAACAGGGACATGCGTGTGTGCAGAACAGGGACATGCGTGTGTGCAGCACAGGAGTATCTTCATGTTGTTCAAATTTTATATTCGTTACTAGAACAGCCAGAAACAGAGAGAAAAAATACATTTCTATTCGCCACATGCTGTATTAGTGTTACTGCACTAGCTAGGATCTTAATCATTCAGGAGTTGGATTAAACCATTACAGACCTGTTACATCAGTAAAAAAAAATACAAATTTATGTTTTCATAGGTATTCAAGATAATTTCATTAATCGTCTCGCTTGTGATAAGCAACAAAATGCCGACTACAGGTCACTCAGATATTCAAAATGATCTAAGTTACAGGTTATTTAGTTATAGGCCCGCCTCACCTTCGATGGATCAGTCAACGGTAGGGTTTCAGCACGTGCAATGCGCGTCCACGCGAATCAACTCGGGGCCAGAATAATAAAATAAGGTGGTGTGGGGACAGTATGATCGGCGCACCCTGAATGGCAAGGCTTTTTCAGCTAACCATCTTCTAAACACGGGGACCAGCAGCTCCTTAAACAAGAAAACAAACGTTAACAGTGAGGTATAACAGGCCCCAACTTGTTTTATACTTTTGCTGCACAACATCTTCATGGCGCCAGGGAGGATATGCGGGGGGGTATGCGGGGAATTACTTTTAACACTTCGGATACAAAGCCAGGGATGGAATTAATCTATTAAAACAAGGTAAGCCAGCCTTTTATACTTTTATTTTGCTGTTTTAGACACTTAATTGGCGGTGGCGTTGGGAAGGCTGGTGACGTGTCGCCGTCGTTCAGCCGATCAAAACAAGATTTATATCAATTTTCCAAAGGGTCCGAGCTTATAAAATATAAAATAATGTGTTTGACTGGGAACACAGCAGCAGTCTTCACACTGCTTTTAATAAGGGAATGTCACGTTGACATCTGTCAGCCCTAGTTTGTTAACAACTCGAGTTTGTTTATCCGTGTAAGTAAGAAACAGTTTTGGGTTTGGCTGGCATCTCCTAACTATCTGGATTATACCTAGACTATGTTTGGGCATTTTTGTGCAAGTGTTTTAAGCGTTTTATTTCACGAAGGCCCGATCGTTTGTTCTATTCCCATATATGGGGCCCGGTGCTGGCCCTCGCCTTGAAGCACTGTTGTTATCTAAGTAGTTTCAATTTCTTTGCTCCTGGGGCTATTATTGTTGTTGCAAAATTAGTATCAAATGTGTGCGGAGAGTTGTGTAATGGTATCTCAATTCGTGTGTGCGTTATTACACTTGTAAATTTGCGTACGAATCTCTAAATATCTGCTGAGATTTGCGAATGTGTACAATAATCTGCGAATGTGTATTCAGAATCCGCGCAGTCAGATTTGTAATAGTGGATGCGATTGGGTTTCAGTTGTTTGCTCTTTGTTTTTTTTCTTTCCTTCGGGTTTGTAAACATGTAAAAAAACTCTGAATGTGTAATTAGTACGTTTTTCTCTGAACAAAATGTGTGAGAAGGTGACGAAAATGGCCGCTTTGGTTCTATATATCCCAGTTTAGGGTAAACTAAACAGACAAATCTTCACATGCATTTCGATCAAAAATCCCGTGTGAAACGGCAGTTAATCAAGAGGACCGCCTGAATGATATCTGATGACTTATCTGTATTTTCAGCAGTGTTAATTTTGTTGACGAAAAATATTCGCCATGGTTATCATCAACGACCTTTATTTTCAGAATAAAAAGAGAGGATAACTAAATAAAAATTATTTCGCGAGGCCTAAGACTGTGACGAAGGGTATTGACACTTTCGTCAACGAATAAAAACGAGACGGAAATGTTTGCCGGAGACGAGATATACAATCAGAACTAATGTAGTTCGCATACAGGGATATTCAACAAAAATTTGAAGTTAGAGAAATTTTCTAGAAGCAAAGGTCTGGAAGATCATAATGTCTAACTATTTAGTATGACATATATTTAAATAACCTATTAGTTGTATGAACACTGCATCTAATCAATAACTGACTGGCAAATCAAATTAATTCAGTACAATTCAAAAAGTTTTCGACAATATTTGTCATGTGACGTAGAACTGAACATATATGCATAAAGTTTTCTCATTTACTAAATAAAAGTAGGGCTGCATTTCATCCATCCATCCATCCATTTTCCAAACCGCTCATCCTATCGGGTCGCGGGGGGTCCGGAGCCTATCCCGGAAGCAATGGGCACGAGGTAGGGAACAACCCAGGATGAGGGGCCAGCCCATCGCAGGGCACACTCACACACCATTCACTCACACATGCACACCTATGGGCAATTCTTAGCTACTCCAATTAGCCTCAGCATGTTTTTGGACAGTGGGGGGAAACCGGAGTACCCGGAGGAAACCCCACGACGACATGGGGAGAACATGCAAACTCCACATGCATGTGACCCAGGCGGAGACTCGAACCCAGGTCCCAGAGGTGTGAGGCAACAGTGCTAACCACTGCACCACCATGCCGCCCCTGTTGCATTTAAAAATAAGAAAAAATTAATAAAACGTGGAAATTGTACATGTTTGAATAAAGTGCTTCACTTAAGCCGTAAAACCCTAATACCGTTGTGTTTGTGTCATATATGTTAGTGTTCATGGAATTAAGTATTGGTTTCGATAACCCAACAACGGTAATACAATTACAGTCTCGCTTTAATATAAATACAAACTTATCACTTCGATCGCTATCAGAGTAGGATATTATTTCGAAAAGATATCAAACGTGACATGTTTTTCTCATATTAGCTTTATATTTGTCAGAGTAACAACGCAAACGGAATGACGAGCCGTTTCAGGCGAAAACAACAGATTTTACTTTTTATTCCAAATAAAACATGGGGTTACCAACTTCAGCCAGGTGGCTGGAGTGAGGTTTTCAGTTCGAGTTGTCTGCACACAAATGTAACAGTTCTTACCTTGTAAATAGTCTGTATTTAACCGTGTAAATTCCCATTTGACGTAGCCAATTTTTGGTTTATAATGGAATATTACCGGTTTGCCGTAAGATTTCCTGCGTGAATCTGAATGCGTGAGTGTAATGCCAGATGCTTGAGATTTGGCAACCCTGAAAACGTAAATTTTTTTATTTCACCTGAGTTGATTTATATAACAAATAACATCACTTTATACAGTTGTTAAAAAGCAGAAACTTCAACGAACATGAAAGCACCAATAAACTACGTCTTCAAATATCCATCCATTTTCCAAACCGCTTATCTTACTGGGTCGCGGGGGTCCGGAGCCTATCCCGGAAGCAATGGGCATGAGGCAGAGAACAACCCTGGATAGGGGGCCAGCCCATCGCAGGGCACACTCACACACCATTCACACACACGCATGCGCACCCACGGGCAATTTATAAACTCCAATTAGCCACGGAAACCCCAAGACGACATGGGGAGAACGTGCAAATTCCACACACATGCGACCCAGGAGGACACGAACCCGGGTCCCAGAGGTGTGAGGCAACAGTGCTAACCACCATGCCGCCTCCATCTTCAAATATTTATTTAAATATTTCTGTTTTAATATTCAGAGAGAACAGGCCTGGTGGCATTATAGCCTACGCATTTTGAAGTGATTTAATTTAGCACTAATGGCACTAGAGATTTTACAGTTCTCAGTTTCCGGGGTAAACAAACACAAGTTTGTGTTTCAAATAGGAGAGAAATCTGTGTATTTGTTTACTGCACAGTCAGACCTTAATACCATCCGTTAACATTGCTTTCATTTCATCTTGGTGAATATAGTGCAACCACCCATCCATTTTCCAAACCGCTTATCCTAATGGGTCGCGGGGGGTCCGGAGCCTATGGTGAATATAGTGACTTTCAGAAATCGAAGTGAAACTTTAAACATTATACTTAGCACTTTTAATTTTAGACGACTAAATCAACTGAAGTTTTAGTTCACTGTAATTATGATATTTAGTCAACTAAAACTAAAATTATGATTGAAACTAAATGAGAAAATTAGCAAAACTTTTCAGGAAGAGTTTTATGTTTTCTCATTTAAGGCATATTGGAAACTACCAGGCTGCAGACGTGAAAACCTGCCTTTGCCATACCGGGAACGGAACCCGGCCCGCCAGGCTACAGGGATGTCTACTTTCGTCAGCTGGCTGACATGCGATTTTCATTGCGGATAAATCTGCACAATGCTTTACATGCATGTAAGAGTTTTATTACCTTGTAAACAGTCTGTTGGGTTTGAAAACTGCCCCAGTGCTTTTGATGTAGCTAATTTGGGGCTTAAAGTGGAAGAATATATATTTACCATAACACTTCTGGCAACAGCATGAAAGTCGGAAAGCGTGAGTGTCACGCCAAATGCGTGCAAGGTCGCCACCCTGTGGA